>NC_080476.1:18042500-18357500 GCF_030265055.1 Doryrhamphus excisus
AGCCACTCTCAGAGGGTGAGTGTGTTCTTTGTTATTGCATGTGGAGGAGTGATCCTCTTCTTTCAATAGCACGTCTTTAATCTTATTTATTTTGGCCCAACCCGTCTACTTGTGCTTTGTGCACTTCCTGTTTCCAGAATTGGCGATAAAGCTGGCGAAAGGTGGCTAAATGTTCTTTCAGAGCGTGACTGGAAGCTAGCATGGTTAGCTTGTGATTAGTATATTTCACCAGGTTGTGTTTTAGGGCTTTAATGTAACAAAGGTGGCCACATGGAAGTGCTGACCCAAAATTTTCGCCCTAAATACACATTCTCTACACACTGGAACACACTTCCGTGACCGTCCTTCAAAATAAGAGAGCTGTTTTTTGCCCCATGTCTGCGTAAACAAAACATTCATTCATTCATTTTATACCGCTTTTTCCTCACGACGGTCGCTGGAGCCTATCCCAGCTGACTTCGGGCGAGAGGCGGGGTACACCCTGGACTGGTGGCCAGCCAATCACAGGGCACATATAGACAAACAACCATTCACACTCACATTCATACCTATGGACAATTTGGAGTCGCTAATTAACCTAGCATGTTTTTTTTTTAAATGTGGGAGGAAACCGTAATACCCGGAGAAAACCCACGCATGCACGGGGAGAACATGCAAACTCCAAGGGTGGAATTGAACTTGGGTCTCCTAGCTGTGAGGCCTTCGTGCTAACCACTCGACCACCGTGCCGCCGTAAACAAAATATTCATTCATTGAATTTAATTCGGAGAAAACCCACGCATGCACGGGAAGAACATGCAAACTCCACACAGAGATGGCCGAGGGTGGAATTGAACACGGGTCTCCTAGCTGTGAGGCCTTAATGCTAACCACTCAACCACCGTGCAGCAATAAATAATAAAAATATAAAAAATTAAGAGTAGAGCCGCTGCTCCTGCTCACATGGGGAGGAGCCAGTTGAGGGGGGGGGGCATCAGGACATGCCCCCCAGACCCCCCTGATGTGGTGTTGCAGGCATTCCCAGAGGGATTTTGTCTTGCAGCTGGTCTGGGAACACCTTGGTGTCCTCCAGATGGAACTAGAGGTGACCGGGAACGCCAAGTCTTGGCTGCCCCCCCCTGACCCGGATACACAGAAAAATGTTCATGCAGCCCCGCCCAGTTCCCACATACATGTACTTCCCAGCAGTACCACTGCAGAAACAGTATTACTCCAAGAAAGGAAGCATTCACGTGTGACTGATGTGTACAGGTCCAGCTGCGTGCCCTCCTGGAGTCCAGCAGAGACCTCCTGGCACGTGGATGCCTCTGCCCCAAGCTGCTGTGGCAGGAGTACAGGAAGTATAACGTGTGTCTTTTATGTTTTCAAGCCCCGGTCAATAAAGTAGTCGTGGCAAACAAATGACGCGTATGATGTCATTTCAGAAACTACCCAGGCTGGATGTAGTCTTCCATCTTCACTTTCACCAAATACTCAAGTTCCAGGATCTGATAAAGAGGTGGGAAATGCTTATATTGCACTGCTGTAAGCATTTTTCCCAGTAGGGGAAAATGTCAAATATTGAACTTGTAATGCTAACACTTAAGACCTGACACGGTCAGACCAAGTAAAAGTTAAGACAACATGATGGTTATGGTTATGGTTTTATTTCATTTGAACATGCATCAGATTACAATTGAGTGCATCTCATAATCTCGGTTCACAGTTCCACATGTCCAAAAGGAGTAGGAAGAAGCAAAGCTTATTAAATCCTACCCCTCCATCTGGTACTTTTACAATCAGTAACTGTTACATTTGTTCACTTCCTGCTTTCCTAATATAGTTTAAGATCTTTTATTAAATTAAATTTTAATAAAAAAATAAATTACATTTAATAAAAAATAAATTTAATTTAAGGTTTTTTATTAAATTAAATTTATTTTTTATTAAATTAAATTTATTCTTAATTAAAATTTAATTTAATAAAATTTAATTTAATTTAATAAAAAACCTTAAACTATATTAGGAAAGCAGGAAGTGAACAAATGTAACAGTTACTGAAAGCTACAAATGCTACTATTAGCATAGTGCTTATGTGTCTACCCAATAATTTAATTTAAAACCTTAAACTATATTAGGAAAGCAGGAAGTGAACAAATGTAACAGTTACTGATAGCTACGAATGCTGCTATTAGCATAGTGCTTATGTGTCTACCCAATAATTTAATTTAATTTAATTTAAAACCTTAAACTATATTAGGAAAGCAGGAAGTGAACAAATGTAACAGTTACTGATAGCTACAAATGCTACTATTAGCATAGTGCTTATGTGTCTACCCAAGAATTTAATTAAATTAAATTTAATTTCAAACCTTAGACTATATTAGGAAAGCAGGAAGTGAACAAATGTAACAGTTATTGATAGCTACAAATGCTACGATTAGCATAGTGCTTGTCTACCCAAGAATTTAATTTAATTAAATTTAATCACAATTAATTGAATTTAATCACAATTAATTAAATTAAATTCTTGGGTAGACACATAAGCAATATGCTAATAGTAGCATTTGTAGCTGTTTTCATGGGTAGACACTAATATGAACACTTAGCACTATTGTGCTAGGTGTTCGCATGCCGGCATTTGTAGCCATTTTTATGGGTAGGCACTGTTATGCTAGGTGTTAGCATGCTAACATTAGCGTGTTACTATTGCGAGGTCCGACGCATCTAACAGAGATCATCGCTGTATCACCAGTGGAACCTTGTATAATTTTTTTTTTAGCATTTTGAAAGTGGGAATGCAGATGTGGAGTGTGGAGGTGTGTTTGCATACGGAAGTCGCCACCAGTGTCATGCCTTGTTTCAGTGATGACGGCGTGACGCAGTGGTTGGTGCCACAGTTGAAGGCCCTGTGCAGTTGGACACCCCCACAGGAAGATGAAGAAAGCGCCCACGCTCAGCACAAGGTCTTGTCAGGTAAGGAGACGCGTCCAAAGACTTTAGTTTTTCATGTTTTGGGTTGAACCAATAGCAATAACAGTGAGGCTCCACCATTGTTTGTAGTGTCACCATGACAACAACAACTACGGTGCATTTTGTAAATAGTTTTTTTGTGTAGGTATCGTTGGTTTGTTGGTCAGCATTGGCTTCCAGTCCAGTTCTGAGCCAGCAGCGATGGAGAAATGCAGCTCAGCACTCGGTGCCATGCTGTTCTGTGAGTAAATATATCTTATGTCACTCAGTTTTTAGTCCTGACCTCCGCCAAGCTCAACCCAAAGTGCAACTTGACGTTATCTTTTTGCTGTCTGTCTTCAAAATAACTTGAAAAGTTCTCAATGGATTTTGATGACATTTTTTAACATTGTTAGAAATTGGATTGCTGCACAGTGGATGAGTGGTTAGCATGTAGGCCACACATTCAGGAGAGCTGAATGCTGTTGTGTCATTCAGGGCTTCTGGATGCTGCTGACGTGACTTCAACACAGACGTTGGCTCCAAGCGCTACAAGTCGATGGTACTTTGTTTGACTTTCATGTTTGTTCACCCTTAGATGCATAAGTGGGTCAAAAGTGACCCGGTCAGGTTGTTTTCTTGAAATATCTTCGTAATGAAAAATTGTTATCATTTCATATTCCATGTATTCCTCAAAAAACATGTTTTTGATATCATGCCATTCACATTTTTAACTTATTTTTTTATACATTTTAAGAAATTTTAGTTTTTGTGTTACTACCCCAACCTTTCATAAGTTGGTCAAAAATGACCCGGTCAGGTTGTTTTCTTCGGAATGAAATTTTTTTATCATTTCATATTCCTGGTATTCTTCAAAAAACATGTTTTTGATATCATGCCATTCATATTTTAACTTATTTTTTTTTATACATTTTAAGAAATTTTAGTTTTTGTGTTACTACCCCAACCTTCCATAAGTGGGTCAAAAATGACCCGGTCAGGTTGTTTTCTTGAAATATCTTCGTAATGAAAATTTTTTTATCATTTCATATTCCTGGTATTCTTCAAAAAACATGTTTTTGATATCATGCCATTCATATTTTAACTTATTTTTTATACATTCTAAGAAATTTTAGTTTTTGTGTTACTACCCTAACCTTCCATAAGTGGGTCAAAAATGACCCGGTCAGGTTGTTTTCTTGAAATATCTTCGTTATGAAAAATTGTTATCATTTCATATTCCAGGTATTCCTCAAAAAACATGTTTTTGATATCATGTCGTTCACATTTTTAACTTACCTTTTATACATTTTAAGAAATTTTAGTTTAGAAGTGGCGTCATGGCAACCAACGTATACTGCGTTTGCTTTAGGTGTCAGCTGTTAAACGTCTTGCCGTGTCAACTCTCATCATCCCCGGACGCCATTCGGGGCTTCTTCACGCATTCGCTGACCCAGACGCTGACGTATAAGCCCCAGCTGACTGGTACATCCACTACGCCATCTTTACTTTTCCTTTCACTATATTGATCAGAGTCTTCGTTCCCAGTGTCGGATGCTGTTAGTTTACAGAACAAGTGGACCTTTGCAAAAGCCACTCCGTTGCTCACCTCTCTCTTCCACAAGGTAATCCAGCCTCCTTGTAGTTCTTGTAGCGGGTGCATTAGCATCTTAGCCTTCCATGTCACAGCTTTTAGCAGGACTAGAAATAGTAAAAATAGGAAGAAGAGGAATAAGAAGGATAAATATGTTATTTTGCCCATGATGGAAATTTTGGGAAAAACATCTTTCATTCCAGTCCAATCCAATCCACTTTATTTACATAGCACATTTTATAAACAGAGTTTCCAAAGTGCTGCACAGACTAGTAAAATAAAAAGTAAAAATAATATACAAAAAAATAAAAAAAAATAAAAAAATAATAAATAGTAAATAATAAAATAAAGGTAAAAATTGAATTAAATCCAAAACTAATATTACTAGTTTAAACTAAATATTTATTAAATATTAATAATTATAATTAATAAATTAATATTTAAACTAAACTAATATTAAAAACAAGAAGAAAAGCAATAAAAGACTAGTAAAATAAAAAGTAAACATAAAATACAAAAAAATTATTTAAAAAAATAAATAATAATAAACATAATAAGTAAAATAAAATAAAGGTACAAATTGAATTTAATCCAAAACTAATATTACCAGTTTAAACTAAAGTAATATTAATTAAATATTAATAATTAATTCTAATTAATTAATAAATTCATATTATTTAAAGTAAACTAATATTAAAATATTAAAAACAAGAAGCAAAGCAATTAAAGTATAAATAAAAAGAAAGAACAACTAAACTAAATTCACTGTGAGTGTAATGATGACTATAGGGGTGTTATTTCATGTCTACAGGGCTCTAATCATGATGAAAAGCATATTTACAATGTGGTAAACACATGTGTCTTAGATGGAGGTATATACCGATATGCCACATCTCAATTGCCACAACAACACACAACTAAACTAAAATATACTAAACTAAATTCACTGTGAGCATCTACCCCCCCCCCCCCCCACTAGCACCAGAACACATTTACTGAACAAACTTGAGAACTACTTTTGTTTTATTTGTGTATTCCTGAAATATTTGATATGTAAAGATGACTATAGGGGTGTTATTTCATGTCTACAGGGCTCTAATCATGATGAAAAGCATATTTACAATGTGGTAAACAAATGTGTCTTATATGGAGGTATATACCGATATGACACATCTCAATTGCCTAAACTAAACTAAAAAACTTAACCTCCTGGTTCCTCATGGTTTCTTTGTGTATTTGGCGAAAGTTGTCGGTGATCTTCAGCGTCGAGCACCTGCTGCACCACCTGCAGAAGGTGCTGGAGAACCACGAGGTCAACTGGAAACACGTCCTGTGCTTCCTGTCCACTCTGATGGTGTACAGCCCCGCTGCACGGACCGCCCTCACAGGTACCGTAGCCAAAACACACCTTTCCTGTGTATAAACCTGTGTTCACATTTCCTAATAATATTTTTTATTTTATTGTATTTTTATTATTTTATTTTTTATTATTTTATTTTTATTATTTTATTATTATTTTATTTTCATTAATTTTATTATTAATTAAATTATTTTATTATTATTTTAAAAAAATAATAAAATAAAAAACTCTTTCTTTGAAAGACCTCTCTCATCCTTTGCATTATTTCGGTCTTATTTTCCCTCACTCAGAACTTCTGTCCCGACTGATGACTTGTGCCTTTGAAGGCTACGACTTGGAGAGCCTGATCACCGCCTTCCTGTTGGCGAGGCAGGGGGCCCTGCAGGGACCCGCCATCTTCCCCTCCTACAGCCACTGGTTCCAGGTTCTGTTCTGTCCATCTCATCCTCATGCGTCTCACTGACGATCTCAGTTAACCATGTACCATCATGGAAAAGTAAATATAGTGTGGATATAGGGGTGTTATTTCATGTTTACAGGGCTCTAATGTTAAAACGTGTCTTTAGGTCAAACTTTTTTAAAAATTATTATGGCTTGTTTTCTCTTATTTTTACAATATTGGGTTATATGAGTGTAAAGGTGACTATAGGGGTGTTATTTCATGTTTACAGGGCTCTAATGTTAAAAGGTGTCTTTAGAAGGTCAAACTTTTATAAAAATTATGGCTTATTTTCAGTCATTTTTACTATATTGGGTCATATGAGTGTAAAGGTGACTATAGGGGTGTTATTTCATGTTTACAGGGCTCTAATGTTAAAACGTGTCTTTAGAGGGTCAAACTTTTATAAAAATTATTTTGGCTTATTTTTACTATGTTGGGTTATATGAGTGTAAAGGTGACTATAGGGGTGTTATTTCATGTTTACAGGGCTCTAATGTTAAAACGTGTCTTTAGAGGTCAAACTTTTATAAAAATTATTATGGCTTATTTTCTCATTTTTACTATATTGGGTTATATGAGTGTAAAGGTGACTATAGGGGTGTTATTTCATGTTTACAGGGCTCTAATGTTAAAACGTGTCTTTAGAAGGTCAAACTTTTATAAAAATTATTATGGCTTATTTTTATTATATTGGGTTATATGAGCGTAAAGGTGACTATAGGGGTGTTATTTCATGTTTACAGGGCTCTAATGTTAAAAAGTGTCTCTCGGGGTGTTCCCATCAGGAAGAAGAGAATAACTGCAGTAGAGTTGAAAAGAGAAATATAGGCAGTACAGTATACTGCATATCAGTACATGCGGCGCTCCCATTTGAGAAAGAGCACGATGATGATGATGGCATCATTCCCGATTCATCTTCTTCTAGGAGTCTTTTGGAGGGGCGAGTGGCTTCCACGCCACCAGCAAGAAGTCTTTGGTCTTCTTGCTGAAGTTTCTGTCTGACTTGGTGCCCTTTGAACCCCCACAGTACCTCAAGGTAAACCTACCCTGCTTTCGGCCCTTTAGGGGGCCTTTAGGGGGCTGACGTGACGATGTTTATTTCTTTTAATTGACAAAGAGTCACACAAAACATCTCTATTGGATTTTCTTATTAACTTGTCAAAAGTGGTCAATTTCTAACAAGTTCCATCTGCTCCATTTTCCATTTTCCTGCTAGGTGCACATCCTCCATCCTCCATATGTACCCGGGAAATACCGCAACCTCCTCATGGACTACGTTTCCCTTGCCAAGACCAGACTGGCCGACCTGAAAGTAACATAACTACATTACGCCGTTGTCTTCTTCATGTCTACATCCCCAACTCTGTCTTTGGCAGGAGTCAGTGGAGGACATGGGTCTGTATGGGGATGTTTCTACTGCTGGAGTTGCACCACTTCAGGTATATATATATATATATATATATATATATATATATATATATATATATACACTTCTGACTTGCATCATCAAGTCATCATGGAAAGGCTTTGCGTTTGTGATGGATGTTCATGTGATGGCAGGTTGTCCAGGATGTGGATAAGGCTCTATCTCTTTTTGACAATACAGGGAGAATCTCTGCCACCGTCATGGAGGCCAGGTATTCTATGACTACTACTATATGTACCTTACGTATACTCTATATATGTACCGTATTTTCCGGACTATAAGTCACACTTTTTGTCATAGATTGGCTGTTCCGGCGACTTATACTCCATAGCGACTTATAAATGTTACATAAACACTGGACACCTTTTCTGTTCATGTTTATTTTTTTGTGTAGCTGAATAACCATTGTGTTAGCATATGTTAGCATGTTCTCTATTCTTTTATTGTTAGAACTTGCCTTCCAAGAGGACGTAATGTCTGTTTTGGTCAAGGAGTTTGGAAAATAAATTACCCGCAAAACATGTGACCTACACTCCAATGCGACTTATGTATGTTTTTTTCTACCTAATTATGCATTTTTGGCCTTGAGCGTCTTATGTATGTTTTTTTGTACCTAATTATGCATTTTTGGCCTTGTGCGACTTATACTCCGGAACTACTTATGTTTTTTTGTACCTAATTATGCATTTTTGGCCTTGTGCGACTTATACCCCGGAACTACTTATGTATGTTTTTTTTCTACCTAATTATGCATTTTTGGCCTTGAGCGTCTTATGTATGTTTTTTTGTACCTAATTATGCATTTTTGGCCTTGTGCGACTTATACTCCGGAACTACTTACTATGTATGTTTTTTTCTACCTAATTATGCCTTTTTGGCCTTGTGCGACTTATACCCCGGAACTACTTATGTATGTTTTTTTTCTACCTAATTATGCCTTTTTGGCCTTGTGCGACTTATACTGCGGAACTACTTATGTATGTTTTTTTTCTACCTAATTATGCATTTTTGGACTTGCGCGACTTATACTCCAGAACTACTTATGTATGTTTTTTTCTACCTAATTATGCATTTTTGGCCTTGTGCGACTTATACTCTGGAGCGACTTATGTATGTTTTTTTTCTACCCAATTATGCATTTTTGGCCTTGTGCGACTTATACTCCAGAGCGACTTATGTATGTTTTTTTCTACCTAATTATGTATTTTTGGCCTTGCGCGACTTATACTCCGGAACTACTTATGTATGTTTTTTTTTACCTAATTTTGCATTTTTGGCCTTGTGCGACTTATACTCCAGTGCAACTTAAGTATGTTTTTTTTCTACCTAATAATGCATTTTTGGCCTTTTGCGACTTCTACTCCAGTGCAACTTATGTTTTTTCTACCTAATTATGCATTTTTGGCCTTGTGCGACTTATACCCCGGAACTACTTATGTATGTTTTTTTTCTACCTAATTATGCATTTTTGGCCTTGAGCGTCTTATGTATGTTTTTTTGTACCTAATTATGCATTTTTGGCCTTGTGCGACTTATACTCCGGAACTACTTACTATGTATGTTTTTTTCTACCTAATTATGCCTTTTTGGCCTTGTGCGACTTATACCCCGGAACTACTTATGTATGTTTTTTTTCTACCTAATTATGCCTTTTTGGCCTTGTGCGACTTATACTGCGGAACTACTTATGTATGTTTTTTTTCTACCTAATTATGCATTTTTGGACTTGCGCGACTTATACTCCAGAACTACTTATGTATGTTTTTTTCTACCTAATTATGCATTTTTGGCCTTGTGCGACTTATACTCTGGAGCGACTTATGTATGTTTTTTTTCTACCCAATTATGCATTTTTGGCCTTGTGCGACTTATACTCCAGAGCGACTTATGTATGTTTTTTTCTACCTAATTATGTATTTTTGGCCTTGCGCGACTTATACTCCGGAACTACTTATGTATGTTTTTTTTTACCTAATTTTGCATTTTTGGCCTTGTGCGACTTATACTCCAGTGCAACTTAAGTATGTTTTTTTTCTACCTAATAATGCATTTTTGGCCTTTTGCGACTTCTACTCCAGTGCAACTTATGTTTTTTCTACCTAATTATGCATTTTTGGCCTTGTGCGACTTATACTCCGAAGCCACTTATAGTCCAGAAAATACGGTATATATGTAGTAGGGGTGTTCCCATCAGGCTTTTATGCTACCAATACGGATCCCGATAATCCATGAGTGAAATGGGCTGCTACTAATAGAGATCACATACATGCAGTGTAAATGTGTACATGTACTACTGTACTACTCAATATACATATACGTATATATATAAGCATTCCAACAACATCAACATCACCAACATCTGAGTCATTAAGACGGCTATAAAATATTAGGATGTGCTAATGAATGATAAGATGATGCATGAACCCCTGGAAGGAGGAAGGTGTTCATGTTCATGTTAAGGATTGTAGACGATGGTCTAAAAAAATACTTTTCCTTGAAGTATCTTGTTCTCTTCCAGTATTTTCCGTCGGTCATATTTCCTCACACGGTTCCTTCCGACTCTGCTGAAGCCAAAAGTGGTGAGTGTCATCATCTTCATCTTCTTGTCCATGCTGACGTTCCTGTTGCTTGAAATGGGCCGACACGATACCAATAGGGATCACATAGAAAATATAGTAAATATTTATAAAAAATATAGAACATAGTAAATGTAAATGTTGACATGCACTAGTGATTATATTAGGGCTCACCAAGGTTTGTCATGTGAGAGCTAATTTTCCCAAATGAAATTTTTCCTAGCTTATTCCAAGGCAAACAAACACGATATGCTGGTTGTACCACAACATGAACAAGTTTATCCCCCTCTGCCGCGCCCTTCCAGCCACATCCGCTGCCTCCTGAAACGCAGATTCAGCCAACCCCCTCTTCCGTGCCCGGAGAGGAGATCCAATATCGGTGTAAACAAAGGCTGTTTCAAGGGCGGCACAAACGCTCACTCGTCATACATCATTTGTAGTCCCACCCAGCCCCCCCCAACAAGGAAAGTTCCCCCTGCACTAAAAGTGCTACATAGATATACATGATATTTTTATTTTACAACCAAGAAAATTTAAATTTTTATTAGATTTTTATTAGATACACTAGAATGAATGACTTCTTTTATCTGACATGTTAAGCTGCTTATTATTAATCATCAGAGAAACCAAGATGACTGCCATTTCATTTTTTAGCTGCCAGTCAAAGCAGATACTCGGATGAAGTTCATCGCAGCGCTAAGACAGTGAGTACTCTGCTTTTTGACATTTTTAGGAAATAGTTGTTGTTGTAGTATTTTTTTTTTTTTATCCCGTATTCTAAAAACATGCATGTATGTGCCCTGCCATTGGCTGGCCACCATTCCAGGGCCTCAGCCAGGTTATATGATATATTTACCATTCTTATCTGCTATATGATATATTTACCTGGAACAACCAGTCATTTACAAAGGAACATCTAGACCAGGGGTCTCAAACTCAATTTACTTGGGGGGCCACTGGAGCTAGGGTCTGGGCGAGACTGGTCCGCATCAGGTTTTCCAAAAAAAAAACAAAAAAAACACATTTATTAAAAACAGAAAAATGAATAAACTTTGCTTTGGTTTCGATTATCTACAATAAAAGCTCTTCTTTACTTAGAGCAGAAAAGATCCCCGCTGCACAGTATTCTGCATACGTGGAGTCTTGCCAGAGGCTAACACAGCAAGACGGTGAGTATGTTTGGTTTCTTTAATGGACGCCATGCATGCATCAATTTTCTATACCATATAATGTCATGATTATGGTGACAGTGTGCATTGTTTCATACCATACACATCTTTCACCCGCAATTATAGCAGGGGTCTCAAACTCAATTTACCTGGGGGGCCACCAGGAGCTAGGTTCTGGGTGAAGCCGGTTTTTAGAACGCATTTATTAAAAACTGGAAAAAAATCAATAAAAAAAACTATATAAATGAAAAAAAATCTTCAATGCTTTTTTTTCACTTTTTCAGTACTTTCCACACCAAAATATCTGATAAAAATTCCACTGTTCTCAAATATCTTAATTTTTATTTTTCTATACACAAAATAAGATAAAAAAATAAACAAATTAAGAATAAAGACAATAAATCAATCAATCAGTAATAAATAAGTAAAATAATAATAAAGCAGCAAATAAGGAAAAACGTAAGACAACATGTTTACCACCTTCTAAATATACTTTTAAAACATGATTAGAGACCTCTAGACATTAAATAGCACCCCTATAGTCACCTTTACACTCCTATTACCCAATATAGTAGACATAATGAGAGAAAACAAGACATAGAAAACATGTTTACCACCTTCTAAATACACTTTTCAAACATGTTTAGAGACCTCTCGGCCTGAAATAGCATCCCTATAGTTGCATTTGCACTCCTATTACCCAATATAGTAGACATAATAAGAGAAAATAAGACATAGAAAATGTGTTTACCACCTAAATGTACTTTTTTAAACATGATTAGAGACCTCTAGACATAAAATAACACCCCTATAGTCACATTTACACTCCTATTACCCAATATAGTAGACATAATGAGAGAAAATAAGACATAGAAAACATGTTTACCACCCTCTAAATACACTTTTCAAACATGATTAGAGACTTCTCGGCCTGAAATAGCATCCCTATAGTTGCCTTTGCACTCCTATGACCAAATATAGTAGACATAATAAGAGAAAATAAGACATGGATTCATTCATTGCTAATCCAAAGCAAAACAGGGTGGGGTAACGGTATGGGCGGGGCAAAATCATATTAATTGTGTCCGTTGTGCACACATCTTTAACATTAAACTTTGGTATCAAGGTGGGGGGCCTCAAACAAGCGTCTCATGGGCCGCATTTGGCCAGTGGGCCACAAGTTTGAGACCCCTGGACTATACTGTGAATCGACCAATGTATTCAATCCTTTGGCTCTTCATACACAAACATACGCTGCTGTGGGATGACGGGCTTGAACATGTGTTCCGCAGGGAACGCCGCGTTCGAGTACGGCCTCGACCATTCGCCGCAGGTCCTAAAGGTTCAGCTGCAGGAGCTAATAGAGAACGTTGTTGATGGACACGAAGGAGGTACGCTCGTTCTGGACGCTCTACAACAGTGATGGATGTCGTTCAATCATGAGATGATTCCATCTCTTTCTTCAAGATATGTCGGCCCAGTTGTCCAGGATCTCTCACACCTTGAGCTCCGTCTTTCCCGCTCTGCGTGACGACGGCGTGGAACAGGAAGTCGTCCAACTTCAGGGCGACGCTCATGAGTTTTCAGAGCTCCACATGAATGTAATGCTAGCTTGCTTACAGCGTGTCTTCATGTGTCTGTGTGTTGTTTCAGCATCTCCTATCTACCTCCACGTCTCCAGGTTGCCAATATGGTTCTCAGAGGGTTTTGCCAGTGCCTGTTAGATGCTTCCCGAGTGCTGTCGCCTAATAAGTGAGACTTTTTTTTACTTTTGAGGAGGGTTTTGGGTTGGGATGCATCACCATATGGGAATATCAGCAGAGTCTTGTAGTAATAGTAACAAACCTTAACCCATATAAGGAAATATATTATTGTATAATATATTATATTATGGCGGCACGGTGGTCGAGTGGTTAGCGTGCAGACCTCACAGCTAGGAGACGAGGGTTCAATTCCAATTTGCATGTTCTCCCTGTGCATGCGTGGGTTTTCTCCGGGTACTCCGGTTTCCTCCCACATTCCAAAAAAAACATGCTAGGTTAATTAGCGACTCCAAATTGTCCATAGGTATGAATGTGAGTGTGAATGGTTGTTTGTCTATATGTGCCCTGTGATTGGCTGGCCACCAGTCCAGGGTGTACCCCGCCTCTCGCCCGAAGACAGCTGGGATAGGCTCCAGCACCCCCCGCGACCCTCGTGAGGAAAAAGCGGTAGAAAATGAATGCAGCCATTACAGTCGGTTGAAGGTTTAGTAGCAATGTGTGCAGAGGCTGGCATCTATTGGAACTGTTAGCCAGATTGTTACCAATGAATACACGTGCTGCACCATTGGACCTAAGTCGTTTCATGATATGGCTTAAGTTTTGTAGCTATTTATTTCCTCTTCTGTTGTTTCATGTTCTTTCTTGCTGTATGAAGTCCAGAAATAACTTACGTCGGGAATTTCTCCCCAGACAAACAACGTGGGCGTCCAGGCTAGTCAGCGTATTGGCATGTAACACCCGGCTGCTCTCCTGCCTTCTACACAGACTGTGGGATCTTCTCCATAACCTGGTATGCTAGGATTTCAGGATCTCCAGGAATCAGCACTCTATCTCGGGAGCTTACCTGTTGGTTGATTGACTGATTGACTCGCCCTAGTATTTTACAGTATAAGAGAAAATAAGACACGATTAGAGACTTCTAGACATGAAATAACACCCCTATAGTCGCCTTTACACTTCTACTAGCCAATATAGCAGACATAAGAGAAAATAAGACATAGAAAATATACTTTTTTAAACATGATTAGAGACCTCTAGACATGAAATAACACCCCTATAGTCGCCTTTACTCTCATACTAGCCAATATAGCAGACATAAGAGAAAATAAAACATGGAAAATATACTTTTTAAACACGATTAGAGACCTCTCGGCCTGAAATAGCATCCCTATAGTTGCCTTTGCACTCCTATGACCCAATATAGTAGACATAATGAGAGAAATTAAGACATAGAAAACATGTTTACCACCTTCTAAATACACTTTTTAAACATTATTAGAGACCTCTACACTTGAAATAACACCCCTATAGTCACCTTTACACTCCTATTACCCAATATAGTAGACATAATGAGAGAAAATAAGACATAGAAAACATGTTTACCATATTCTAAATACACTTTTCAAACATATTAGAGACCTCTAGGCCTGAAGTAGCATCCCTATAGTTGCCTTTGCACTCCTATGACCCAATATAGTAGATATAATAAGAGAAAACAAGACATAGAAAATGTGTTTACCACCTAAATATATTTTTAAACATGATTAGAGACCTTTAGACATGAAATAACACCCCTATAGTCACCTTTACGCTCCTATTACCCAATATAGTAGACATAATAAGAGAAAATAAGACATGGAAAATGTGTTTACCACCTAAATATACTTTTTAAACATGATTAGAGACCTCTAGGCCTGAAATAGCATCCCTATAGTTGCCTTTGCACTCCTATGACCCAATATAGTAGACATAATAAGAGAAAATAAGACATTTAAAACATGTTTACCACCAAACATGATTAGAGACCTTTAGGCCTGAAATAGCATCCCTATAGTTGCATCCTATACGTTTTTCCTCCTGTCCTTGAAGGGGTCCTCACTGAGTGGCCCACACCTGCTGGGTCTGGCAGCTTTTGTGGTCCACCTCCATGCTGCCATGCCGCAAAGTCCTTTAGTTGGTCTGGTTTCATGGAGTCCGGTGCCTATCTCGGAGGCCCTTAGCTCGGCGCTGGTCTGCAGCACACAAAGCAACATGCTGTTTTGCGTCAGGTGAGATCAAATCACAAATCATATCAATACAGTTTTTTTTTCCCCCACTGTCCCTGAACCCAACCTTTGCCACTGTACAGATTTTGTGTAGCTGCTGTGTGCTACGGGATGTGTCGAGGTGACTCGTTGACTCCGCGGTATCAAGACTTGATTCCCAGCAGCTTTTGCAAGAAGGTAGCGGGCCTTCAATCTATTCTGTTGACTTGTTTGTTTTTGTCCTGTCACCGACTGGCAACCCGTCCACTTTTAGACATACAAGAAATATGGAAATATATCAACCTCACATGATATTTCTACCCACTTCTAGCTTCAGTACCTCATCCCAAGACTGCTGCCTGAAGCCAGGACTCCTCAAAGTGAAGAAGCTGAGGACACGGACAGACTTGGACTGTGGAGCGATGCCAAAGACATCAGCAACGACTGGGAAAAGGCAGCTTGGTGCCTGTGGAGACACCCTGCCTTCCGTCAGCTCCAGCAGGCTCCAGAGTGTCAGGTAGGATGGCAAGCTGGTGCCTTTGGGTACAGTTTACCAAACTTTGTATGGACCACAAAGTCCTCCTAAGAAACATTGACACCGTAGCTCAGTAAAATCATTGGAGCTCCTTTGCTCCGTTGGAAGGATGATGAGGTACTGGATATCACTCTATTGATTACGTATAGATCACTGATATATCACTGTATTGATTACTGATATGTCACTGTACATCTGATATACCACTGTATTGATGAACAGAGGGTTTTTTCAGGCTTCTGATTGGACATACATAAGTCGCACCGGAGTATAAGTCACACAAGGCCAAAAATGCATAATTAGGTAGAAAAAAAACATACATAAGTCGCACTGGAGTATAAGTCGCACAAGGCCAAAAATACATAATTAGGTAGAAAAAAAACATACATAAGTCGCTCCGGAGTATAAGTCGCACAAGGCCAAAAATACATAAATAGGTAGAAAAAAATATACATAAGTCGCACAAGGCCAAAAATACATAATTAGGTCGAAAAAAACATACATAAGTCACACTGGAGTATAAGTCGCACAAGGCCAAAAATGCATAATTAGGTAGAATAAAAACATATATAAGTCGCACAAGGCCAAAAAACATAATTATGTAGAAAAAAACATACATAAGTTGCACTGGAGTATAAGTCGCACAAGGCCAAAAATACATAATTAGGTAGAAAAAAACATATATAAGTTGCTCAGGAGTATAAGTCGCACAAAGGCCAAAAATGCATAATTAGGTAGAAAAAAAACATATATAAGTCGCTCCGAAGTATAAGTCTCACAAGGCCAAAAATGCATAATAATGCATAATTAGGTAGAGAAAAACATACATAAGTTGCACAAGGCCAAAAATGCATAATTAGGTAGAAAAAAACATACATAAGTCGCACAAGGCCAAAAATGCACAATTAGGTAGAAAAAAACATACATAAGTCGCACTGGAGTATAAGTCGCACAAGGCCAAAAATGCATAATTAGGTAGAAAAAAACATAAATAAGTCGCACAAGGCCAAAAAAACATAATTATGTAGAAAAAAACATACATAAGTTGCACTGGAGTATAAGTCGCACAAGGCCAAAAATTCATAATTAGGTAGAAAAAAATATACATAAGTCACACCGGAGTATAAGTCGCACAAGGCCAAAAATACATAATTAGGTAGAAAAAAACATACATAAGTCGCACTGGAGTATAAGTCGCACAGGGCCAAAAATGCATAATTAGGTAGAAAAAAACATACATAGGTCGCTCCAGAGTATAAGTCGCACAAGGCCAAAAATTCATAATTAGGTAGAAAAAAACATACATAAGTCGCTCCGGATTATAAGTCGCACAAGGCCAAAAATGCACAATTAGGTCGAAAAAAAACATACATAAGTCGCAACGAAGTATAAGTCACACAAGGCCAAAAATGCATAATTAGGTAGACAAAAACTTACATAAGTCGCACTTTAGTATAAGTCACACAATGCCAAAAATACATAATTAGGTCTAAAAAAACATACGTACATAAGTCACTCCGGAGTATAAGTCGCACAAGGCCAAAAATGCATAATTAGGTAGAAAAAAAAACATACATAAGTCACACTGGAGTATAAGTCGCATTTTTTGCGGGTAATTTATTTTCCAAACTACTTGACCAAAACAGACATTACGTCCTCTTGGAAGGCAAGTTCTAACAATAAAAGACTATGCTAACATATGCTAACACAATGGTTATTCAGCTACACAAAAAATAAACATGAACAGAAAAGGTGTCCAGTGTTTATGTAACATAAACACTTTTTTTTTTTTTCATTTATAAGTCGCAGGAACAGCCAACCTATGAAAAAAAGTGTGACTTATAGTCCGGAAAATACGGTACTTTTTTTTTGATACGCCATGAGAAAATTATTTGTATTTATTGAAATTGAATTGCATTGATGATCCAAATCCTCCCATCTGTGTGCAGTTACTGTTGACAGAGTGGCTGGCAATTGAACTCCAAGTGGAAAGGAGTAAAGACGCTCTATGTGACACAGAAAGGTAATGGAGGCTAACTCGCACAGCATGCATACTAAATCAACCCAGTACTTGTACGTACCTCCGTATAGACTGGAGTACCAGCAGTGGGCGTGCCTGGACTTCTATCTGACTCGTCCAGAGAATCAGGGCGGCTGTGGGGGAAGCATGAAGAGCCTTTTCTGTCATCTCGTCAACGGCATCATGGACCAGCGGTGCAGGTTGGTGTGTCAAACGTCATAGCAACATGACGCCGGTCGTGGACCATATCCATGTTCCAAAAACCGCATCATGTTTCCAGTGACAGTCGGGAAGATCACGCCATCTCGCCAAGAGGAAGCTGCACCCCAGACATCATCTGCACGTTGCGGGTATGGAATCCTCACAAATCCCGGAAGTAGAGTGGAACCTTGACTTGAAGAGAACCGTAAAATGTCCACTCGACCACCGCGCAGACCTCACAGCTAGAAGGACCAGGGTTCGATTCCGATGCCTGTTCTCCCCGTGCATGCGTGGGTTTTCTCCGGGTACTCCGGTTTCCCTCCCACATTCCAAAAAAAAACATGCTAGGTTAATTAGCGACTCCAAATTCATCCATAGGTATGAATGTGAGTGTGAATGGTTGTTTGTCTATATGTGCCCTGTGATTGGCTGGCTGGCGACCAGTCCAGGATGTACAACGCCTCTCGCCCAAAGAGAGCTGGGATAGGCTCCAGCACCCCCCGCGACCCTCATGAGGATAAGCGGTAACGAATGAAACCAAAACTTTACAGACTGCGCGGCAAAATGTTGTGTTGCTGCTGGATGTTCATCGTATCCCAGTCATACTGTAAGCTTGTTTTCTTTTTCCAAAAGAGGAAAAATGACAGTATGCTATAAATGCAGGGCTGCACGGCGGACAAGTGGTTAGCGTGCAGGCCTCACAGCTAGGAGACCAGGGTTCAATTCCACCCTCGGCCATCTCTGTGTGGAGTTTGCATGTTCTCCCCGTGCATGCGTGGGTTTTCTCCGGGTACTCCGGTATTCCAAAGACGGCTGGGATAGGCTCCAGCAACCCCCGCAAAAGCTCGTGAGGAAAAGCGGTCGAAAATGAATGAATGAATAATGGTATAGTCCAACTTTATTTGCAGGAGATCCATCCATCCATTTTATACACCGCTTATTCTCATTAGGGCTTACCTTTGGGGTGTTAAGTTGCTGTGTGATGAGTTTAGCGTTCTTAGGAAGATGACACGGTGAGTCAGTAGTTTCTTTCCCAGAGACCTCACTGAAGTCGTCATGGAATGACAGATGTTGACAGATGTTTGATGACAAGACTGGGTGACTAGCTGTTTAGCTTCCTGCATAGTTGGAGTGACTGCAGCCACAGCAACGCAGTAACAGCGTTGTCCTCGTGTGTGCAGCAGGTGGTCTATGACATGGAGCTGCCCACCCGGGCCAGCCACACCGGCAGACCTGATGTATGTGACTGCCTGCTGGAGTTGGTGTCTCAGAGGTTCTCCGGCTCACCGAGCTCCGCTTCAGCACGCCTCGGCTGTGAACACGCGCTGACCACGTGGAACAGGTGCACACGCGTGAAACATACGTGCATACTGTAGGTGGGAATGTGTCACCTGGGAAAACCTTGATGTGTATTTGTGTGTCCCAGAGTACTACTGGCACTCCCATCCGTGTCTTTTATCAAGATGAGGACCGAAGAGGGCAGCCGGCATCTGGACTCTACCAACCTCATCCAACATGTCAACCAGCATCAGGTATGGAACGTCTGAACATCTGTCACACCCCAGTCCACATGAAAGGAAAATGAAAGGAAAGGTATACAACAACTGTGGTGAGACCAGCCATGTTGTTTGGTCTAGAGACAGGAAGCAGAACTGGAGGTAGCAGAGATGAGGATGCTGAGGTTCTCACTGGGAGTGACCAGGATGGATAGGATCAGGAAGGAGTACATCAGAGGGACATTACATGTTAGAGGCCTTTGGGATAAAGTCAGAGAGGCCAGACTGAGATGGTTGGGACGTGTCCAGAAGAGAGAGTGTCAGTATATTGAGACTACAGAGAAGAGTGCACAACAGGAAATAACATGACAAAGTGATGTCAAAATAAGAGCACAATACACACAAGTACACAATAAAGGTACAGCTGAATAAAAGACTTTCCAACATAGGGTAACCTAAGTGTCCTACGTAGGGTATCCTAAGTGTCCTACGTAGGGTATCCTAAGTAGGGTAACCTAAGTATGCTACGTAGGGTATCCTAAGTAGGGTAACCTAAGTATGCTACGTAGGGTATCCTAAGTAGGGTAACCTAAGTATGCTACGTAGGGTATCCTAAGTAGGGTAACCTAAGTATGCTACGTAGGGTATCCTAAGTAGGGTAACCTAAGTATCCTAAGTAGGGTAACCTAAGTATCCTATGTAGGGTATCCTAAGTATCCTATGTAGGGTATCCTAAGTAAGGTAACCTAAGTATCCTAAGTAAGGTAACCTAAGTATCCTTAGTAGGGTCACCTTAGTATCCTACGTAGGGTATCCTAAGTAGGGTAACCTAAGTATCCTACGTAGGGTGTCCTAAGTGGGGTAACCTAAGTATCCTACGTAGGGTATCCTAAGTGGGGTAACCTAAGTATCCTACGTAGGGTATCCTAAGTAGGGTAACCTAAGTATCCTACGTAGGGTATCCTAAGTAGGGTAACCTAAGTATCCTACGTAGGGTATCCTAAGTTGGGTAACCTAAGTATCCTACGTAGGGTATCCTAAGTGGGGTAACCTAAGTATCCTACGTAGGGTATCCTAAGTATCCTACGTAGGGTATCCTAAGTAAGGTGCCCTACGTAGGGTAACCTAAGTATCCTAAGTAGGGTAACCTAAGTATCCTAAGTAGAGTAACCTAAGTAGGGTAACCTAAGTATCCGAAGTAGGGTAACCTAAGTAGGGTAACCTAAGTATCCGACGTAGGGTAACCTAAGTAGGGTAACCTGAGTATCCTACGTAGGGTGTCCTAAGTAGGGTAACCTGAGTATCCTACGTAGGGTGTCCTAAGTAGGGTAACCTGAGTATCCTACGTAGGGTGTCCTAAGTAGGGTAACCTAAGTATCCTAAGTAGGGTATCCTAAGTAAGGTAAACTAAGTATCCTACGTAGGGTATCCTAAGTAGGGTAACCTAAGTATCCTACGTAGGGTATCCTAAGTGGGGTAACCTAAGTATCCTACGTAGGGTATCCTAAGTAGGGTAACCTAAGTATCCTACGTAGGGTATCCTAAGTAGGGTAACCTAAGTATCCTACGTAGGGTATCCTAAGTAGGGTAACCTAAGTATCCTACGTAGGGTATCCTAAGTAGGGTAACCTAAGTATCCTACGTAGGGTATCCTAAGTAGGGTAACCTAAGTATCCCAAGTAAGGATTTCCTAGGATCGGTGTATTTGATGCAGACCTGGTACATGATCATCTTCTGTGTGCTTCAGAGGACTGTATGTTCCCCAGACGGAGTGTTGTCCTTTCATCTAACATCACACTTCCTGAGGGTAAGAAATACCTAAAGAACTATGAAAGGATACTATATGGAGATATGCTCCATACTCCTGTGCCCCCTCCCCCCAGGGTGTTTTGCACGCCAGTGCGAGGTGCGACCACGCCGGTGAGGAATTCAACAAGACCTGGTCTCACATCAGCCGCCATTGTCCTCTGCTGCTGGTCTCCACGGCGGTTGGTATCGTTCCTAAACGCTGAGCTCATTTCCTTCTAACGTCGCTTCTTGTCTCCTTAGCAACAATACTAAGATGTGTTATCATGCCTGGTCATGTGATGGATGGGGATTCGGGTGTGTGTGTTCCAGTACTGGTGGGAGAGGCTTTCTACGGCGGTGATGTGGTTATGGCGTCGTCTCTGCGATGGAGAGACTCCACCAGAGGAGCTGCAGATCATTGCGAGCAGCCAGCGCTGGGCCCGCAGGTGCGATTCTGGTACTGCTGTTGGCAAAGAATGCACACCCTTTTCCAATCATTTGGATTTGCTCTGCAGTTTAATGGGCGGCCAGTTGCTGCAGGTCCCGTCAGCTCCAGCGCTACTGTTAGCCGCTAGCCTTTATGAATGCCAATCAACAGCCCAGCAGGGCGTCCATGCCGCTCTCACCACCCTGCAACCGGACAGCTGCCCTCAACACAGAGAGGTAACGCAACCACTGATATGATTGCCGTTCAACTCGTCCGCCGCCATATTTTACTTAGAATGTAGTATTTTCTTGTTAAACCATGCCAAAGTTTCAATTAATGAGGTTTGCGTAAAAACTCTTGGTTTCAAAAGGCGTGGTAAAACTGCACCTTTGTGATGTCACAGAGGTACAGACTTCCTTATATGGGCATGGCTGTAAGCCAGATAAACATATGGCTAGATGTTTGCGCTTGGGTGTGTGACCAACCACAGCAAAGTGGGCGTGGCTGGAGGCGGGGTATGTGTGGAATATATTAAAACAATCAGTTTTCACAGGAACCACGAAACCCAAAGACATCCATCTGAGTAGGTGCAGATTATGGAAGATCTATAAAACTTAGTGTGCTGGTTATGGTGTGTAGCTGCTCTATAGGAGTACACAAGTCAATACAAAGGGCCAAAAAATGTGTGTTATTGTTCATCAGATGCTGGCAAAGTACAGTAGATGACATGAAACTCTAACCTAGCGTGTCCTTCACTTGTTCCTTCTGTCAGGTTCTGGTCTTCCTGCTTTTCCTGTGTGTGAACGGCTACGTGTCAGCCTTCCTTTACCCTCAGGTAGGAGTTCACACTCCCTAAACATCGTCACTGCTCAACTTAGTACACTATGGGGGTACTGACGGTGCACTTAGTACACTATGGGGGTACTGACGGTGCACTTAGTACACTATGGGGGTACTGACGGTGTACTTAGTACACTCTGGGGTTACTGACGGTGTACTTAGTACACTATGGTGTCACTGACTGGTACTTAGTACACTATGGGGTAGTGAGGGTGTACTTAGTTCACTATGGGGGTACTGATTGGTACTTCCATAGTGAACTAAGTACCAGTACAGTGTACTTAGTACACTATGGGGGTACTGACAGTGTACTTAGTACACTATGGGGGCAGTGTACTTAGTTCAGTATGGGGGTACTGACAGTGTACTTAGTACACTATGGGGGTACTGACAGTGTACTTGGTACACTATGGGGGTACTGACAGTGTACTTGGTACACTATGGGGGTACTGACAGTGTATTTAGTTCACTATGAGGGTACTGACAGTGCACTTGGTACACTATGGGGGTACTGACAGTGCACTTAGTTCACTATGGGGGTACTGACAGTGCACTTAGTTCACTATGGGGGTACTGACGGTGCACTTAGTACACTATGGGGGCACTGACAGTGTACTGAGTTCACTACGGGGGTACTGACAGTGTACTTAGTACACTATGGGGGCCGTGTACTTGGCACTCTATGGGGGTACTGGCAGTGTACTTGGTACACTATGGGGGTACTGGCAGTGTACTTGGTACACTATGGGGGTACTGGCAGTGTACTTGGTACACTATGGGGGTACTGGCAGTGTACTTGGTACACTATGGGGGTACTGGCAGTGTACTTGGTACACTATGGGGGTACTGGCAGTGTACTTGGTACACTATGGGGGTACTGGCAGTGTACTTGGTACACTATGGGGGTACTGGCAGTGCACTTGGTACACTATGGGGGTACTGGCAGTGTACTTAGTTCACTATGGGGGTACTGAGGGTGCACTTAGTACACTGTGGTGGTACTGAGGGTGTACTTAGTACACTATGGGGGTACTGACAGTGTACTTAGTACACTGTGGTGGTACTGACATTGTACTTAGTACACTGTGGTGGTACTGACAGTGTACTTAGTACACTGTGGGGGTACTGACAGTGTACTTAGTACACTGTGGGGGTACTGACAGTGTACTTGGTGCACTGTGGGGGCACTGACTGGTACTTGGTGCACTATGATGTACTGGCAGTGTACTTGGTGCACTATGATGTACTGGCAGTGTACTTGGTGCACTATGATGGTACTGGCAGTGTACTTGGTACACTATGATGGTACTGGCAGTGTACTTGGTACACTATGATGGTACTGGCAGTGTACTTGGTACACTATGATGGTACTGGCAGTGTACTTGGTACACTATGGGGGGACTGACAGTGCACCTGTGTGTGTGTGTGTGTGTGTGTGTGTTTAGGACAAGTGTGAGCAGAAAGCCCTGAAGTTGTGTACTGAGGTCTTGGTGCCGCTGGTGGACGCTGCTGACTGGCTGCTGATCTTTCCGTCAAAGAGTAAATCCCTCTCCTTGTTGATCCACCATGTTTGTAGTTCCATTGAAATGAAGTTTCTTCAGCAGCAGAACAGGGTGTTTATCAGAGTGTTACCATGGTGATGTCACAGCGATGTACTCAGCTGATGCCGTGGGCTTTCTTCAGGTGTGTATTTGATATTGACACTGTTGTCTTATCGTTAGCTGCTAATTAGCTGCTAATGACAGCGTGTGGCGTGTGTGTGTGGAGTGTGTTGCTCGAGCAGAGCGCCGAGCTGCAGCACAGAGCCGTGCGTTGTCCGGGCTTCCTCAGCACCGCCGTTTCCTGCTATGTTGGCCTGCTGCAGCTCTTCTTGGATGGAGACACCGTCGGCCAACGCCTCGGAAGTCAGGTGACCGAGTCTGGCGACATCATCATCGCCATCAGGATTTCCTAAACGTCTCATCTCTCCACTCGGGTTGTCAGATCGACTCCTGCCGGATCCTGAGCGGTGCCAAACGCTTCCTGCTGAGGGCCATTTCTCAAACGTACCCTTCTTCTACTTCCTCCGGGCTCCTCACGCAGGTGAGAGTCCACAACGTGAACCTGCGTCTTGATCTTCCTCTGAGCTGTCATATCTGCTGGTGTTTCCTGCTGCAGCTGGAGAGCCAGTGTCTGGACTTGGACCCGGAGGTGGCGGCGGCTCTGTCCACACACCTGGACCCTCACAGGCTGAGTCCTGATATGGATTTCCTGTGATAAGACGCTGAAAGACCAGCTCACGTTCCTCCTGGAGCTGTCACGAAGAACCAAGATTGACAGTTGTTGATGTTTCACCAGCATTTCTGCAGGCTTTCCATTAAAGGGAACCTATGATGCTCATGTTGGAACCTTTTGTATCGAGTTGTGGACTGCTATAGAGCAGCTACACACTATAACCTTTCTAGATCTTCCAGCATCTGCACCTATTCCAGCTGGATATCTCGTCAAAAACTACAGTGCATCCACCAACTTTGTGGGCTTTTAACATCCAGCCATGTGTTGGATCCCCGTTCCCATCCGGAAGTAGAGACTGGACAGTCCCAAGGTTCTCAAGAGAAGAGCTTACCTCAAGACGTCTCTCAATGGTAAGTAGCTTTAGCATTTTAGCATTGTTGTTTCTACAGCATGTATAACGTGTAATGTGTTTTGCGGGACTACCAGTGTGTAAAAAAAAAACTCATTTAGAGACACTAGTTGTGGTGGGAAAAGGCTATATTAGCAACCCCGCTTCCTCTATGCTAAAATGCTACACGGACTAGCGCTTTTGCTCCATGACTTCCCCAAAATAAAGGCATCTCTTTTGCTGGTAGAGAATCAGGAACTCCAACCACGTGATGATGGTGGCGTATTTAGAAATCAGAAACAAATGTGGCCTTACAGCTGCATCCATATAAGTATGTCTGCCCTCTGTGACATCACAAAGGGGACAGTCTTACCACGCCCTCTGAAACCAAGCTTTTTGAGCCACCCCAAACTTTTTTCAGTGCTCACTTCCAAATGTGCAAACGTCATTGATGTGAAATTTTGGCACGGTTTAACACCAGAATACGACATTTTAACTGCATTTATAGCTCAGAAAAAGCATTTAAAGGTCCTTTTTAAAGCCCAATTTAGCTAGCTTCTATGCATGGATTGTGGAATTGTAAACATATTAAAGCATTACATTTCTTCAATTGACTTCAAATTAGCTCATGGAATTGATCCAGCCATCCATTTTAAACCTTTTAAAGTCAAACTAAATATAAGATGGAAAAAAAACTAAAATAATCAGCCAAACAGAGGCACATATATGATTGAGGTACACAGGTCATAATACTCCGATCCAGTAGGTGGCGGTATGCATCTTTAACAGCGTCATTAAAGCTAACGAAGAAGAATGAAAAGGACTACTTCCGGGTGTCAATGTTTTCTACGAGCTACAGAATTGACACCGTGGCGTTCCTACGTGAAACAAATCACACTTTTGTAGTGCTGGGATTAACGTAGGTAAGTTTTGTTACCAGTTAGCGTTTATAACATTTGAAGATATAACATTGTAGTCGTAGTAGCATCATTCGGTTCGGCACAAGCTAATGGCGCTACTGGCTGTGCTAATAATAGCTTGGTGGGGTATGTTTACTTTTTTTTTTTTACGAGTTCTGTGTATAAATGTCAACAATGGCTGAGTGTCGGTCTCTTAATGTGTTGTTGTTTACGTATTAGCTTGTTAGCTTCCACGGTCACTGCTCCAGTGGTCCTTTTATAGTCTTCCTTCCAGTGTAAAAATAGCCATAATATGCATTTAGCACATTTGGACCTGAATGAGGTTTTTAAGTAGAGCTACAATATTCAAAACAAAGAAGTGTGACAAAACATTTGAAACATGTAAAACAAAATAAAGTGAAATAGTTTTTAAACTGATGAAAAGTTGAGGACCACAAGCTATGAAAGCCAAAATCTGCTCCAAATGGTGATTTTCTATCAGGCATTGATACGGTCAGCCCTCCTGATGGCTAAAGCTAAGAAGCTTTCTCTTCCTGAACGTGGTGTGATGGTGGATTATTATTATTATTTAACTATTATATTCAAAATATTCCAGTATTTAATGTACATATTGTCAAGAGGCTAAGGAAGTGTGCTGTCAAGTGGAGATGGAGTATTGTTGACTTTGGGAACGCTTGCTAGTGGTGGTATGCAGCTTCGCTAACTCTTTCTCCTAGCTACCAGGCTTCTTCTAGTCACTTCCAAATCATAAGATCATTACTATTATTTTATATACAAGATATTCCAGTATTTAATGTACATATATATTGAAGAGACTAAGGAAGTGTGCTGTCAAGTGGAGGAGTATTGTCGACTTTGGGAACACTGGCTCGTTCTCCTAGCTACCAGGCTTCTTCTAGCCGCATCTACATCATAAGATCATTATTATTATTATTATTATTATTTTACTATTATTTTATATACAAGATATTCCAGTGTTTAATGTACATATTGTGAAGAGACTAAGGAAGTGTGCTGTCAAGTGGAGATGGATGTATCGTCTAGTAAAGTACTTTTGCATCAGGATTCCATCTTCCACATCAGCAGCTGAAATCGAAAGCAATGAAGACCAGCAGAAGCCCCGGGTCATCCGAACGGGGTGTCGCGGAGGAGAGGAGAGCTTGTGGAAGAAGAAGACCTGACAAGAAGAACCCCGCAGATGCTCAGCCCTCGTGCACCAACATACGTTCACAAATCAAGTCCAGCGCCTCCGGTGAGTTGGCCATTCCTTAAGCTTTTTCCAGGATACTGGTTTCCAGTATGACGTAGTCGCTGTGACATGTCCTCCCAGTATCCGGCGGCCAGTCTCCTGCCACTTGCAGGCTGTGCCACGGAACCTTCTCTCCACGCAGCCTGCGGCATGCTTTCAACAAGTGGTCTCCGGATTCTGTGGACGTTCTCCGCGACGCTTCCTGCTCGCCGCCGTCCACTCTATTCCACGCCGACTTCCAGCGTCTGGTGGGGGTGCGCTTGGACCCTGATCCCAGATTGTCGGAGTTTGTTTGTAAGAAATGCCACAGCAAGTTCTACAAGTGCCACAACATCCTGATTGGATTCCTGCAGACGGTTAATGTCCCGCCTGTCGCAGAGGAACGCCCACAAAGCAGGTGAGAACCAATGAAATCTGCTGGAGATGGGCGGGTGAAGCTTCATGAAGCTGGTGTTGTCTTCTTCTGATTCCAGGCCTGGTCCAGTATCTCCAGAAGCTTCAGTAAAATACGGTCCCACATGTAAGAAGATGAAGAAGATCACCTGTTATTCGTTTTGCTTTGTGACTACCTTCTCAGACCTTTTCCTGTTCCTCCAGCATCACCTTCCTTATCCTCCGACCCCGCCTGCCTGCACAAGCTGGTGTCATGGGCCCACCACCACGGAGAGGCGTGTAGATCCTGCCCCGCCCTGAAGGAGGTGCTGGAGGGGAGGTGCTGGGGCTTTGTGAAAGCGGTGTGGTGCTGCGTCGATGGGCACAGCTACACCATGGACACGCCGTGCGGCCACGCTCCCGTCGGCGGAGGACCCGCCGTCACGCCACGGAGTCACGGATCAGCACCGGATGGCTGCGGCTCGGAAGGTTTGGAACTCGTTTAAGCGTATCTTTTAAAACGGAAACTTGAGGAAACATCTCTGCTAACTTCAAACCCCCCATCTTCTGGGGGCACCTTTTGGGACGTCTGATGGACACCACTTTGTCTCCGTTTACCTCTGCAGACCCAAACGAGACGCCCGCCCCCACTTTGGCGCCGCAGGTTGACAGTGACGTGTCCGACAGGTCCGAGGAGGAGTGTGAAGGGAGAGGGAAGAGCCAATCAGAGGATGACTTGTTTGAGACGTACTCAGACCAAAGGTGAGTGTAGAGATCATGAACGTCATGAACAGGAAGTCACCCACGTCTTCCTTCCAGAGCCGACAAGCCTCCGCAAATGTCAAATGTCTCATGGGAACCTAAAGTCAAAAAGAAACCCGGACCCAAACCTGGATGGAAGAAGAAACTGAAAGCCAAAGGGTAAGTCTCCTCAAATGGGAATTGATTTGAATCATTAACTGAGTCATGTCTACGCAGGGAGGAGCTACCCAACATCTACAAGTGTCTGTACGAGGGATGTTCTGCCGTCTACAGAGCTCCTGATGGGCTGAAGGTGAGAACCAAGACGACTTCTGGCTGGCTGCTATTCCGGCTTCACTCTAGTCCCGGCTTCAGTCTATTCCCGGCTTCACTCTGTCCGGGCTTCACTCTATGCGAGCTTCACTCTAGTCCCGGCTTCACTCTAGTCCCGGCTTCACTCTAGTCCCGGCTTCACTCTAGTCCCGGCTTCACTCTAGTCCCGGCTTCACTCTAGTCCCGGCTTCACTCTGTTCCCGGCTTCAGTCCATCTGGTCTCCACTCTATTCCCGGCTTCACTCTATCCCGGCTTCAGTCCATCTGGTCTCCACTCTATTCCTGGCTTCACTCTATTCCCGGCTTCAGTCCATCCGGGCTTCACTCTATTCCGGGCTTCACTCTATTCCGGGCTTCACTCTATTCCGGGCTTCACTCTATTCCGGGCTCCACTCGAGTCCCGGCTCCACTCGAGTCCCGGCTCCACTCGAGTCCCGGCTCCACTCGAGTCCCGGCTCCACTCTAGTCCCGGCTCCACCCTAGTCCCGGCTCCACCCTAGTCCCGGCTCCACCCTAGTCCCGGCTCCACTCTAGTCCCGGCTCCACTCTATTCCCGGCTTCACTCTATTCCCGGCTTCAGTCCATCTGGTCTCCACTCTAGTCCCGGCTTCACTCTATTCCCGGCTTCACTCTATCCCGGCTTCAGTCCATCTGGTCTCCACTCTATTCCCGGCTTCACTCTATTCCCGGCTCCACTCCAGTCCCGGCTTCAGTCCATCTGGTCTCCACTCTCGTCCCAGCTTCACTCTCGTCCCGGCTTCACTCTCGTCCCGGCTCCGCCCTATTCCCGGCTCCGCCCTATGCGGGCTCCACTCTGTCCCGGCGTCACCCCAAGTCACTCACACCTCTGTGATCCCTGGCTGTCCAGTGGGGAAGGTTTCCCGCAGGGCTACAATGTATCTGTGGTGTTGCCTGAGACTCCATATTTATCTCTAAAACTGAACTTTATGGTTTGTGTCAATACAAATGTGTAATGACTAATAATAATAATAATAATAATGATGATAATAATAATTATGATTATGATAGTATAATGGGCGTGTCATGTCTGTCCCGTAGAAGCACAGGAAGGAGCACCATGACAAGGTGAGAGAGCGACCCTGTCCTCACCCAGGATGCAACAAGGTGTTCACCATCGACCGTTACCTCCAGCGGCACATCAAGCTGATCCACACAGGTACTTTTACTGTACTCATGTATATTTTAATAATAATACTTTATAAACAAATACTTTACTTTACTGGTTTTTGCCGCTTTAAGTAGACATGATTAAAGACATTGTGGGCATGTTTCATTATGGGCCGTGATCCAAGATGGCGGTGTAAACAAACCACATGCTAACCAAAGCAATAATATGTCATGTTAACCGAGGCGCCGCTGTACTGTACACGGTATAGAACACCATCACCATTAGGGGGCGCCCACATTCAGCTTTGGAACAAATCGAATTCCAAGTACGGTCAACACGGAATGTTGTTTTTTTTTTCCCCAGAGGAGAGGAATTACATCTGTGACCAATGTGGACAAACCTTCAAACAAAGGAAACACCTTTCAGTTCACCAAATGAGGCATTCAGGAGCCAAACCGCTACAGTAAGTACTTCCTGTACTTACTCGTTCTCATGTACAAGTACTACTACCTGCTGTATGTATATATTATTATTACATAATACAGATAGCATACATGCAAGTGTCAACAAGTCATTTCCTCTGCAGGTGTGAAGTGTGCGGCTTCCAGTGTCGTCAGCGGGCGTCGCTCAAGTATCACATGACCAAGCACATGGCGGAGGCCGACCTGGAGTTTGCCTGCATGATGTGCAGCAAACGCTTCGAGAAAGCCCACAATCTCAACGTGCACATGTCCATGGTCCACCCGCTCACTCAAAGGCACGTGCACAAGGAGGGGCTACACCAGTAGCGGCCACGCCCCCCTTCTCCAATTGGCCCGCAAGCGGGGAGGCGGGGCCCGGGATAATTTTGGATAACTCATCCGCTAAGAAAATGGCCGCTACTTTTATACAAGATAATAAAACGGTGTGCCAACCAAATATGTTCAATACAGAGAGATTGATTCGTTCATTCCGTTCACAAAAAAAGACCTGTTCGTTCATGACTGACACACTACTAGTCATCACGTGTTGTTGTTCAGCTGTTGAGTCGGTGAACGAACGTGAACATGAGTGAACGGACTGACTCGACTCGAGATCACATGCTAACCACCTATTGATCAAAATGAACGATTCTTTTTACTAAATGAACCGGAATAATCTGGTTCACTGAAATGAACGGTTTTTTTTGCCCACCACTATGCCGTTGTTGTACTACACAGGACGGACACTAGATGGCACCATAAGTCAGTGAATGTTTGTTTCAACTAAATCATCTTTCTTTAAAAAAATAAAAATAAAAACAATTAGCGCAGTACTGAATCTTATGCATTACAACAACATAGCAGATAACAAAGCATTTTTATACCGCAAACGTAATACAAATCTGCAGCTTTGAATGTAATAATAATAATAATAAATTTACCACAAACCACAAACATAAATAATGAAATTTGCCTACTGCAAACATAATACTGAATTTCCTGCAAATGTAATAGTTATTATTATATGTATATTATTATGTATATTATAACAGGGCCACTGTCTAACGAGGGTACCGTCTAAACGGGGGTACCGTCTAAACGGGGGTACCGTCTAACGGTATCCCTTTTTCTCCTTTTGTTTTCGGGTCATCGGGACTGGGGTGAATTTTGGCATCTGTGTAATGAAAACATTTGCAGGGTGAGGTACCCAATTTATGGGCTATGTTTATGATCTGTGGGCTATGTTTATGGTCGAGATATATGGGCTATGTTTATGGGCTATGTCTATGGGCTATGTCTATGGTCTATGGGCTATGTTTATGGGCTATGTCTATGGGCTATGTCTATGGGCTATGTCTATGGGCTATGTCTATGGTCTATGGGCTATGGGCTGTGTTTATGGTCTATATCTATGGTCTATGTTTATGGTCTATGTTTATGGTCTATATCTATGGGCTATGTTTATGGTCTATATCTGTGTTCTATTTTTATGGTCTATATCTATGGTCTGTGGGCTATGTTTATGGTCTATGTTTATGGTCCATATCTATGGTCTATGTTTATGGTCCATATCCATGGGCTATGTTTATGGTCTATGTTTATGGTCTATATCTATGGCCTATGGGCTATGTTTATGGTCTATATCTATGGTCTATGTTTATGGTCTATATCTATGGTCTATGGGCTATGTTTATGGTCTATATCTATGGGCTATGTTTATGGTCTATATCTATGGTCTATGTTTATGGTCTATATCTATGGTCTATGTTTATGGTCTATATCTATGGTCTATGTTTATGGTCTATATCTATGGTCTATGTTTATGGTCTATATCTATGGTCTATGGGCTATGTTTATGGTCTATATCTATGGTCTATATCTATGGGCTATGTTTATGGTCTATATCTATGGTCCATATCTATGGTCTATGTTTATGGTCTATATCTATGGTCTATGTTTATGGTCTATATCTATGGTCTATGTTTATGGTCTATATCTATGGTCTATGGGCTATGTTTATGGTCTATATCTATGGTCTATATCTATGGGCTATGTTTATGGTCTATATCTATGGTCTATATCTATGGTCTATGGGCTATGTTTATGGTCCATATCTATGGTCTATGTTTATGGTCTATATCTATGGTCTATGGGCTATGTTTATGGTCTATATCTATGGTCTATATCTATGGGCTATGTTTATGGTCTATATCTATGGTCTATGGGCTATGTTTATGGTCCATATCTATGGTCTATGTTTATGGTCTATATCTATGGTCTATGTTTATGGTCTATATCTATGGTCTATGGGCTATGTTTATGGTCTATGTCTATGGTCTATGTTTATGGTCTATATCTATGGGCTATGGGCTATGTTTATGGTCTATATCTATGGGCTATGTTTATGGTCTATGTCTATGGGCTATGTTTATGGTCTATGTCTATGGGCTATGTTTATGGTCTATGTCTATGGTCTATGTCTATGGCAGGGGTGTATGTATAAAGTATGTGCAATTTTAACAACACTTTTACACAGTTAAACATATATTAAAGTGTGTTGTACATAAAACTGATCACAGAATTAGTAGCAATGTTCCAAAAACATTTATACCAGCCTTGTGGAACTTAAAAACACTGTTTTTCAACATCTGGAAAGCAATTTGAACAAATGAATAACTTTCACTGGTGAGCGAAAAACTGCAAAATCTGTTTCGAGTTCGCTAAAAACCTGAAATCTTTTCTCAAACTCCATCAACAGCCCTGAAATCTTCTCTTTGTACCGTTTCACGTCAGAATTAACGCTTGCTGCGCACATATCTTTTAAACAGGGAAAATGCGCCCCCTAGCGGATAATACAAGAACTACAATTTTTAAATTAAATTCATATTTTTTTTATACAATGCAGCTTTCTTCCCCGGGCCGTACCAAACCACCAGACGGGCCGGATCCGGCCCGCGGGCCGTATGTTTGACACCCCTGGTCTACGGTCTATGGTCCATTCCTGGAGAAACACCTTCAGCTCACTCTCCATGTTCTCACCTTCATGTTCCTCTGTCATAAAACATAATCAGCATGACTTCCCATTCAGTTCACCTTTTGGTACCCCAAATCACCCCAGCAGTTATCTCATGGCACTTTACACTTGAAGACCCCAAACGGAGACCGAGAACCACCTGAAACCTTGGACACCGTTACTTGGACGCTCGTTTCACCGCGGCACACAATTTTAAGTCAGGAAGTAGAAGACTTTTGTGTACTTTGTGTTGGTGCTGTACCCGTCAAGGTAAGTTTTTTTTCCATTTTAATGCGTAAGTAGTACTTAAGTAGTAAGAAGTACTTTTAAATCCAAGTTCTAAGACCCAAATAGTGCCTGAAAAGTCGACCACAACACCCACCTTCGACTAGCATTAGCTACCACTCCTCCAGCTTTCTTAGTTTCCCCTCTTTTCCTTAGTTCCTGGTTCATGCTCTTATTTTGTATTAACTTCCTGTATTGCTCTGTTCTGTTTTCAGTCGCTTTCCATTCTGTCACGTTCCGGCATGGCCGTGTAAGTGTATCGACTCCAGGATGGACCCAATTGCAGGTAAAAATGTTTATTTATTACCTATACAATGTAGCATAACGCATTAGCATGTCCAACATAAAAACAACAATGACCCAACAGCTAAAGGAACGCGCGCCTGAACTTTAATAGACATAACACATAATAGGAAACAGGTGCGGGAGATAAATGGCAAGCGACTGAAAACGGAACAGAGCAACACAGGAAGTTAATACAAAATAAAAGCATGAACCAGGAACTGTTACGTATAACAATTACATATAGATCCAGAGTCATATGTTGTACCAGTAATTGGACCGGATGTGTATATGTTATATTTGGGAGTACCTATTATTATTATTATTATTATTATTATTATTATTATTATTATTATTATTATTGTTAGCGTCCGTTTCTTTAAGTGAGTTCAAGTCAGTCATGTTGCAATTTCCCTGTTTCACCGCTAGATGTCAGCATAAGCCTTATAATGCGCAATTTTACATTTTTATTAGTTTTTTTGCGGAATATGATTATTATTTTTTTTTTAATTTCATTTTTCTTCTTTAATATGTTAACTCTTTGCCATCACTGAGTGGTTGAGTGGTTAGCATGTTGGCTACACAGTCAGGAGAGCAGGAAAACCTGGGTTCGATTTCCCGCTCGGGTGTTTGTGTGGAATTTGTACTATTTTTGTAAATTCATATTAATTCATTTTATACCAGACGGTGCTGGAGCCTATCCCAGCTGTCTTTTGGGGGGAGAGGCGGGGTCCACCCTGGACTGGTGGCCAGCCAATCACAGGGCACATATAGACAAAAGACAAACAACCATTCCCAATGAATGATTGTGTTATGGGAATCATTCCTCCCTCACATGCAATGTCGTTTTTTCCAAAGACATCCATGTCGGAATGTCGGTCGGATGGCTGACTCATCCTGTGGCCTGACCACAAACGAGTCGGTTTGTTTGTAAGCAGGTACTTAGCTCTGACTGTAAATGACTATCATGAGTGGCCTCGGGAAGCCAATCACGGTCCTCATTTAGCCTGCGACATTTTCCTTTTTCTTTGACATTTATTTTCAGCGACCATTTTCGCAACGTTTGAATGTGACATGTGACTGACTGGCGACTGTTGCGTTCCTCCTGAACGGGATACGCAGTAGATGGAATTATATTTTCATGTATTGTTTTATTTACATTTTTGCCAGGGCATTTTTTTTTTACATTTTATTTCTGCGATAATAAAAAAAAAAACACATACGGCTGTATGTTAAAAAACGACATTTAAAAAGATATATCTGTAGAAAAGGAGGAAAAAAAGGAGAAAAAAAACAAAATAAAAAAAAGGAAAAAAGAGGAAAAAAGGAATAAAAAGAAGAAAATAAAAAAGGAAAAAAAGGGGAAAAAGGAAAAAAAGAATAAAATATGGAAAAAAGAATAAAAGAATAAAATAAAGAAAAAAAGGAAAAAAAGAGAAAAAAGGGGAAACAAGGAAAAAAGAATAAAATAAAGAATAAGGACAAAAGAAAACGAGAAAAAAGGAGAAAAAAGAAAAAAAAGATACATTTGCGTTTAAAAAAAACACATACTGCTTTATGTTAAAAGCCAACATTTTAAAAAGATATATCTGTAGAAAAAACGGAGAAAAAAAGACAAAAGGAGAAAAAAGGAAAAAAGAAAATAAAGAAAAAAAGGAAAAAAAGAAGAACATAAAGAAAAAAAAGGAAAAAAAGAAGAAAATAAAGAAAAAAGGGAAAAAAGAGAAAAAAAGGGGAAACAAGGAAAAAAAGAATAAAATAAAGAAAATAAGGAAAAAGGAAAACGAGAAAAAAAGGAGAAAAAAAGAAAAAAAAAGAAAAAAAGATACATCTGCGTTTAAAAAAACACATACTGCTGTATGTTAAAAGCCGACATTTTAAAAAGATATATCTGTAGAAAAAAAGGAAAAAAAGGAGAAAAAAAGACAAAAGGAGAAAAAAGGAAAAAAGAAAATAAAGAAAAAAAGGAAAAAAAGAAGAAAATAGAGGAAAAAAAGAAGGAAATAAAGAAAAAAAAGGAAAAAGAAAAAAAGGAAAAAAAGAAAATAAAGAAAAAAAAGGAAAAAGAAAAAAAGGAAAAAAAGAAGAAAATAAAGAAAAAAAAGGAAAAAGAAAAAAAGGAAAAAAAGGAAAAAGAAAAAAGGAAAAAAAGAAAAAAAGGGAAAAAAAGAAAAAAAGGAGAAAAAAAAAAAAGACACATCTGCGTTTATCATCAACTCCTATAAAGTTGGGTTCGCACCTCAGACTGTTTTTACGGGAATTAAAAAATCCAAAGAAATTCTGCTGAATAGATGCAGATTCTGGAAGATCTAGAAAGCTTTCTGTGCTAGTTCTTGTCTGTAGCTGCTCTATAGGAGTCCAAAAACTCAATACAAAGGGCCCGAAAAACTAGCATAATAGTTCCCCTTTAAAGGTGACATTTCTAATATTGGAGATAAACAGTAAACAGTATCAAGGTACTACAGGATGATCACGCTAATTGTGAACGCTTCCATCTGTTTCAGCTAAAAATAGACCGTCGTCGAGAACAAAATCGTCTTTTTTTTGGATCTCATCTTCTGATCTGACAATCGGCATCTCGACAATGAGGAGAAAATGAGAGGAGCAGAAGCCACGGACAGAAATATCCTTCCACAAATCATCGCCTCCTCTCCTCGAAAGGTCGATTCCCATGTTGCACTCGCACGTTTTCCAAAGCAGGAATCTGTACTGAAAGCATGTCTGGCGGCCTTGTTGTGAAGTCATAAACAATAAACATTAAATACACTGTAGGACCTCTAGGGGGTTCTAAGTTGAGGTTCTAAACCACAACAAGAAATGGGAGGAGAAATCAAAACATTTTTGATTAAGCAATTTTTTGCAAACAAGCATGAGATTGACATAAGTCGCTCCGGAGTATAAGTCACACAAGGCCAAAAATACATAATTAGGTAGAAAAAAATATACATAAGTCGCTCTGGAGTATAAGTCGCACAAGGCAAAAAATACATAATTAGGTAGAAAAAAACATACATAAGTCACACAAGGCCAAAAATACATAATTAGGTTGAAAAAAACATACATAAGTCGCACAAGGCCAAAAATACATAATTAGGTCGAAAAAAACATACATAAGTCACACAAGGCCAAAAATACATAATTAGGTTGAAAAAAAACATACATAAGTCGCTCTGGAGTATAAGTCGCTCAAGGCCAAAAATACATAATTAGGTAGAAAAAAACATACATAAGTCACACAAGGCCAAAAATACATAATTAGGTAGAAAAAACATACATAAGTCACACAGGGCCAAAAATACATAATTAGGTAGAAAAAACATACATAAGTCACACAAGGCAAAAAATACATAATTAGGTAGAAAAACATACATAAGTCACACAAGGCCAAAAATACATAATTAGGTAGAAAAAAATATACATAAGTCGCTCCGGAGTATAAGTCACACAAGGCCAAAAATACATAATTAGGTAGAAAAAAATATACATAAGTCGCTCTGGAGTATAAGTCGCACAAGGCAAAAAATACATAATTAGGTAGAAAAAAACATACATAAGTCACACAAGGCCAAAAATACATAATTAGGTAGAAAAAACATACATAAGTCACACAGGGCCAAAAATACATAATTAGGTAGAAAAAACATACATAAGTCACACAAGGCAAAAAATACATAATTAGGTAGAAAAACATACATAAGTCACACAAGGCCAAAAATACATAATTAGGTAGAAAAAAATATACATAAGTCGCTCTGGAGTATAAGTCGCACAAGGCAAAAAATACATAATTAGGTAGAAAAAACATACATAAGTCACACAAGGCCAAAAATACATAATTAGGTTGAAAAAAAACATACATAAGTCGCACAAGGCCAAAAATACATAATTAGGTCGAAAAAAACATACATAAGTCGCACAAGGCCAAAAATACATAATTAGGTAGAAAAAACATACATAAGTCGCACAAGGCAAAAAATACATATTTAGGTAGAAAAAAACATACATAAGTCGCACAAGGCCAAAAATACATAATTAGGTAGAAAAAAACATACATAAGTCACACAAGGCCAAAAATACATAATTAGGTTGAAAAAAAACATACATAAGTCGCTCTGGAGTATAAGTCGCACAAGGCCAAAAATACATAATTAGGTAGAAAAAAACATACATAAGTCACACAAGGCCAAAAATACATAATTAGGTAGAAAAAAAATACATAAGTCACACTGGAGTATAAGTCGCACAAGGCCAAAAATACATAATTAGGTCGAAAAAAACATACATAAGTCGCACAAGGCCAAAAATACATAATTAGGTAAAAAAAAAACATACATAAGTCGCACCGGAGTATACGTCGCACAAGGCCAAAAATACATAATTAGATAGAAAAAAAACATACATAAGTCGCACAAGACCAAAAATACATAATTAGGTACCTTCAGGATCTTGGAATTTTGGAGTTTTTGTAGTTTGACTGAGTTTAACACCAACAGCAATTGCGCTAGCGGCCTTGCCTGTGCAGCTTGACAATACGACCGTGTTCAAAGAGAGAAAGGTTTTTGCCTTTGCCATCAAGGGATCACAACGGTATGAACACCTGACAGAAAATGGCGCCGAATCCAAATGTAAACATTACTATTTCACTTTAACTTTTACTCCAAAAAGTATTTCTCATCACTCCCGTATTTTCGTTTTGCATTTTGAAGCTCTACTCAGAACCTCATTAATATTAATATCCCAGAATGCAATATGTAAATGACATTTTTCAACCGGTCTTCAAACCTGCAACCTGTATTTTCCAGCCATAACAATATGCTGCTGTTGTTGCCTTGCCTTTCCAGCCATTATGTAAATATCATGCAAACTACTGGCAGCTTCTCCAATCCAAGGAATTCTCCAAGGAGGTCAAACTTCCAAGCTTTTATGCAAATGAGCCAATAAACACCCACTTACTTCCTCACTTCTTCTTGCTAATGCTAATGCTAATGCTTTATTTGGACCAGATGAAGAATTTCATTGACATTTTGACGCTTTTATTATGATTATGATCATCACACGGGCCCATAAGTTCTTCTATGGAGGTTCTAGATGATGGAGCTTATTCGGGAAAAAATACATAATTAGGTAGAAAAAAAACATACATAAGTCGCACCAGAGTATAAAGTCGCACAAGGTCTAAAATACATAATTAGATAGAAAAAAACATACATAAGTCGCTCCGGACTATAAGTCACATAAGGCCAAAAATGCATCATTTGGTAGAAAAAAACATACATAAGTCGCACAAGGCCAAAAATGCATAATTAGGTAGAAAAAAAACATACATAAGTCGGACCAGGGTATAAAGTTGCACATCGTCTAAAATACATAATTAGGTAGAAAAAAACATACATAAGTTGCTCCGGACTATAAGTCACATAAGGCCAAAAATGCATAATCAGGTAGAAAAAAAACATACATAAGTCGCTCCGGAGTACAAGTTGCACAAGGCCAAAAATGCATAATCAGGTAGAAAAAAACATACATAAGTCGTTCCGGAGTATAAGTCGCACAAGGCCAAAAATGCATAATTAGGTAGAAAAAAATATACATAAGTCACACTGGAGTATAAGTCGCACAAGGCCAAAAATACATAATTGGGTAGAAAAAAAACATACATAAGTCGCTCCGGAGTATAAGTCACACAAGGCCAAAAATGCATAATTAGGTAGAAAAAAAACATACATAAGTCGCACAAGGCCAAAAATGCATAATTAGGTAGAAAAAAAACATACATAAGTCGGACCAGGGTATAAAGTTGCACATGGTCTAAAATACATAATTAGGTAGAAAAAAACATACATAAGTTGCTCCGGACTATAAGTCACATAAGGCCAAAAATGCATAATCAGGTAGAAAAAAAACATACATAAGTCGCTCCGGAGTACAAGTTGCACAAGGCCAAAAATGCATAATCAGGTAGAAAAAAACATACATAAGTCGCTCCGGAGTATAAGTCGCACAAGGCCAAAAATGCATAATTGGGTAGAAAAAAAACATACTGTACATAAGTCGCTCCGGAGTATAAGTCACACAAGGCCAAAAATGCATAATTAGGTAGAAAAAAAACATACATAAGTCGCACAAGGCCAAAAATACATAAATACCCTCAGGATCTTGGAATTTTGGAATTTTAAATGACTGTCTTACTAAGTTTAACCCCAACAGCAATTGCGCTAGAGGCCTTGCCTATGCAATACCTGCCTATGCTACATCTGACAGAAAATGGCGCCGAATCCAAATGTAAACATTACTATTTCACTTTAACTTTTACTCCAAAAAGTATTTCTCATCACTCCCGTATTTTCGTTTTGCATTTTGAAGCTCTACTCAGAACCTCATTAATATTAATATCCCAGAATGCAATATGTAAATGACATTTTTCAACCGGTCTTCAAACCTGCAACCTGTATTTTCCAGCCATACTCAATGCCGACTGAAGATAAAGGCGCTAAGAATCCGTCCGAGTCTGGCACGGAGATCTAAATAAAGATGATCTAAGCAGCAGCTGTGACATTAAGCAAAGGGCAGGAAGCTATTCTTGGATGCTAACGCCAAAATGTAGAAATGTCACCGGGAGTGAAGACGGATGCGACGTCTCGAAAATTACGTTTACATGTCCACCTAATGAGCTCCATCATCTAGAACCTCCATAGAAGAACCTATGGGCCCGTGTGATGATCATAATCATAATAAAAGCGTCAAAATGTCAATGAAATTCTTCATCTGGTCCAAATCAAGCATTAGCATTAGCATTAGCATGAAGAAGTGAGGAAGTAAGTGGGTGTTTATTGGCTCATTTGCATAAAAGCTTGGAAGTTTGACCTCCTTGGAGAATTCCTTGGATTGGAGAAGCTGACAGTAGTTTGCATGCCTTAGAGGGCCAGCCTTAAAGGGCCAGCCTTAGAGGGCCAGCCTTAGAGGGCCAGCCTTAGAGGGCCAGCCTTAAAGGGCCAGCCTTAGAGGGCCAGCCTTAGAGGGCCAGCCTTAGAGGGCCAGCCTTAGAGGGCCAGCCTTAAAGGGCCAGCCTTAGAGGGCCAGCCTTAGAGGACCAGGCTTAGAGGGCCAGCCTTAAAGGGCCAGCCTTAAAGGGCCAGCCAGAGCTAGCCTTAAAGGGGCCAGCCTTAAAGGGGCCAGCCTTAAAGGGGCCAGCCTTAAAGGGGCCAGCCTTAAAGGGGCCAGCCTTAGAGGGCCATAAAGGGCCAGCGTGAGAGGGCCAGCCTTAAAGGGGCCAGCCTTAAAGGGGCCAACCTTAAAGGGGCCAGCCTTAAAGGGGCCAGCCTTAGAGGGCCAGCCTTAGAGGGCCAGCCTTAGAGGGCCAGCCTTAAAGGGCCAGCCTTAGAGGGCCAGCCTTAAAGGGCCAGCCTTAAAGGGCCAGCCTTAGAGGACCAGGCTTAGAGGGCCAGCCTTAAAGGGCCAGCCAGAGCCAGCCTTAAAGGGGCCAGCCTTAAAGGGGCCAGCCTTAAAGGGGCCAGCCTTAAAGGGGCCAGCCTTAAAGGGGCCAGCCTTAGAGGGCCATAAAGGACCAGCGTTAGAGGGCCAGCCTTAAAGGGCCAACCTTAAAGGGCCAGCCTTAAAGGGCCAGCCTTAATGGGCCAGCCTTAATGGGCCAGCCTTAATGGGCCAGCCTTAAAGGGCCAGCCTTAAAGGGCCAGCCTTAAAGGGCCATAAAGGGCCATAAAGGGCCAGCCTTAGAGGGCCAGCCAGAGCTAGCCTTAAAGGGCCAGCCTTAGAGGGCCAGACAGAGCCAGCCTTAAAGCTCCAGCCTTAAAGGGCCAGCCTTTTTTAAATATGTTTTTTTTTAAAACATTATTAGAGCCCTCTAGACAAGAGATAACACCCCTATAGTCACATTATTTACATTATAGTCAGAGAAAATAAGCCTTTTAGGTCGCAATAGCGGAGCAGAATGGTTCAGAGTTGAGTGTTAATTGTAGCGTGAGTAATTATTATGTTATTATTCATGGAAACTCGCTTTGTGTCCTCCCCGGTTCGCGTGTTTTTCGGTTAATGTCGAAAAAAATTCACGCCACAATTTTATATGTCGGTTCGGATTCAATCACTGCTTAGCGTACGTTTGTGTTGTTAATAAATGACCAACATACTTGCTTGTTAGCATTCTATTAGCCATCAAAACAAAATGGCAACAGGCGTTGCCATGGCGTCGAGGATGATATAAAATGTCCATGCATCAGATTCCAATTGAGTGCATCCCATAATAAGTTCCCAGTTCCACATGTCCAAAAGGAGTAGGAAGAAGCAAAGCTTATTAAATCCTACCCCTCCATCTGGTACTTTTACAATCAGTAACTGTTACATTTGTTCACTTCCTGCTTTCATAATATAATTTTTCAAAAAAATTTTGTTTGTTTATTTAAAAAAAAAAAGTTTTTTTTGGCCTTAAGGGTTCTTGGATGTTAAATTGTCAGTCATGGTGTAAATCGAACTGTGGGCACATAAACACTCAACTACTTTGTTAGGAATTATGAGTAATTATATTTATTATTTAATCATTAACTATTTGGATGATCTGCAAACTTTGTTTGTTTTGGCATCTACAGTATTCGCCTATGTCAGTGTTCACTTTCCAAAACCAAGTCCTAACTGCGGACCAGGTGGCAGGACTTCCCACCAGACCACCGTGTCCAGTGTCTGATCGTGCTTCCAAATGTTCCAGGCTGTAAAATCCTCACCGGTTTACTAGAATTCCCAGGACATCATAAATAACTGTCGGGTCAGTCACCCAAAACTTGTGTGTTAATACAACATCAACAGAAATGACCCTTCAAATGAACATCTGGCGGCCATATTGGGATGACCGACTGGTTAGCGCTAAGCGCTAATGCACGACAAGTAGGACTTGAGGTAGGTGTTAGCAGATAGGCTACACCTGGGGTGGCCGTGAGAACCAAAATATTCTTTTTATGTGACAAAGCGAGCAAGACAGTTCTAGGGGCCGTGTCTGGGGATGTCGTTACAAGTAAAATAAAAGTAAAAAAATAATAAAAATAAAAATTAATAAAAATTAATAAAAATAATAAAGAAAAAAATAAAATAATAAATAAAAATAATAAAATTAAAAAATAAAATTACAAAATAATAAAATAAATCGCATTAGTTTGGAATCAAAATGTCATTTTATGATGAAATTGTTTTACAACCTGGACTCCTGGCATCCATGCATAGGATCATGCATAGGATTGTGCATAGGATTGTGCATAGGATCGTGCATAAGACCGTGCCTAAGACCGTGCATAAGACCGTGCTTAGGATCATGCATAGGATCATGCATAAGATCATGCATTTAAAATTGTTTTACAACCTGGACTCCTAGCATCCATGCATAAGATCATGCGTAAGATCATGCATAGGATCATGCATACGATCATGCATAGGATCATGCATAGGATCATGCATAGGATCATGCATAAGATCGTGCATAGGATCATGCATAGGATCATGCATTTAAAATAGTTTTACAACCTGGACTCCTAGCATCCATGCATAGGATCGTGCATAGGATCGTGCATAGGATCGTGCCTAAGACCGTGCCTAAGACCGTGCTTAGGATCATGCATAAGATCATGCATACGATCATGCATTTAAAATTGTTTTACAACCTGGACTCCTAGCATCCATGCATAGGATCATGCGTAAGATCATGCGTAAGATCATGCATAGGATCATGCATAGGATCATGCATAAGGTCATGCATAAGGTCATGCTTAAGATCGTGCATAGGATCGTGCATAGGATCATGCATTTAAAATTGTTTTACAACCTGGACTCCTAGCATCCATGCATAAGATCATGCATAAGATCATGCATAAGGTCATGCTTAAGATCATGCATAAGATCGTGCATACGATCATGCATAGGATCATGCATAGGATCATGCATTTAAAATAGTTTTACAACCTGGACTCCTAGCATCCATGCATAGGATCGTGCATAGGATCGTGCATAAGACCGTGCTTAGGATCATGCATAGGATCATGCATAAGATCATGCATACGATCATGCATTTAAAATTGTTTTACAACCTGGACTCCTAGCATCCATGCATAAGATCATGCGTAAGATCATGCGTAGGATCATGCATAGGATCATGCATAGGATCATGCATAGGGTCATGCATAAGGTCGTGCATAAGATCGTGCTTAAGATCGTGCGTAGGATCGTGCATAGGATCATGCATTTAAAATTGTTTTACAACCTGGACTCCTAGCATCCATGCATAAGATCATGCATAAGGTCATGCTTAAGATCATGCATAAGATCGTGCATAGGATCATGCATAGGATCATGCATAGGATCATGCATTTAAAATAGTTTTACAACCTGGACTCCTAGCATCCATGCATAGGATCGTGCATAGGATCGTGCCTAAGACCGTGCATAAGACCGTGCTTAGGATCATGCATAGGATCATGCATAAGATCATGCATACGATCATGCATTTAAAATTGTTTTACAACCTGGACTCCTAGCATCCATGCATAAGATCATGCGTAGGATCATGCATAGGATCATGCATAGGGTCGTGCATAAGATCGTGCATAAGATCGTGCTTAAGATCGTGCTTAAGATCGTGCGTAGGATCGTGCATAGGATCATGCATTTAAAATTGTTTTACAACCTGGACTCCTAGCATCCATGCATAAGATCATGCATACGATCATGCATAAGACCATGCCATGCCCGATATACTGTAGAAATTGAAATGTAAGCTTGTGTACAAGTAGTAGTACTGCAATGCATCTATCGTGGGTCTCCCAGTATTTTTCCATGAGCCATATGTAAGTCTTGCGCAATTCTGATTGTGCTATGTGAGTGTATGTTTCCATAAGGCTCCTATGTGAAGTTATTAAATTTTATATCTAAGACCCAATACCAACAGCTAGAAACAGATCTATTAATAGCACAAAACATGCCTTTTTATATATTTTGATGTTCGTAGCATATCTTGCATATCCCGACTATGTTTACATCGTTAACTGTGATGTCGATACCGCCACATAACCTTTACGTCGCACGGCGTTAACGTCGACTTGATATTTAGCGCCGAGGCCGCCGTTCCATGCAGCGCAGCAACGGAACGAGTAAACCATGCAATGTGTTGTTTGTTGGCGTGTCTTCTCGTGTAAATTTCCCGTCATTAGCGTAGCATAAACAGACATGTCTGCCGCCTCCACGTTTGACTCATGTGAAGCAGTCTGGAGCCAAAATGTATTGTTATGATTCATGAACGGGAAGATAATCCCAGGACAAATTAGCCAGACATTGGAGGGTTTTATAGCGAGTAAACAAAAAGACTATTTGGGTGTAAACAAGTAGTGTCATGGTGTTCATGTTGTGCTTACATAAATAAAAAATGAATTAAAATTAAAATTAAAATTAAAATTAAAATTAAAATTAAAATTAAAATTAAAATTAAAATTAAAATTAAAATTAAAATTAAAATTAAAATTAAAATTAAAATTAAAATTAAAATTAAAATTAAAATTAGGAAAGCAGCAAGTAAAAAAAATAAAAATAAAATATAATAAAAAAAATAAAAATAAAAATAAATTAGGAAAGCAGGAAGTGAACAAATGTAACAGTTAGTGATTGTAAAAGTACCAGATGGAGGGGTAGGATTTAATAAGCTTTGCTTCTTCCTACTCCTTTTGGACATTACCATTACTTTTATGGACAGAATGCAGCCAAGGCGTTGGGGGGGGGGGTGGTTTGGTGGCTGCCGGATTGGGTCTCTTGCTTGAAGCCGCTGGGTTCAAAGGTCCAAAAAATTTAATTTAATTTAATTTAATTTAATTTAATTTAATCAAAACAAAACAAAACAAAACAAAACAAAACAAAACAAAACAAAACAAAACAAAACAAAACAAAACAAAACAAAACAAAACAAAACAAAACAAAACAAAACAAAACAAAACAAAACTTAAACTATATTAGGAAAACAGAAAGTGGAAAAAAAATAAAATTTTAATAATAATAATAATTTAAATTTTAGCGTCCCTGTTAGTGTAAACGTTTGTCACTTTGCCTTTGCGGTCGTCTTCTTTATTTAATGTTGTATTTAATTTAGGTACAGGACAAAAAATTTTTAAATTAAAATAAAAAAAAAACCTTAAACTATGTCAGGAAAGCAGGAAGTGAACAAATTTAGCAGCTACTGATTGTAAAAGTACTAGTACTTGCTTGCGGCCGCAAAGGTCCTAAAATCAAATCAAATCAAATCAAATCAAATAAAATAAAATCAAATCAAATCAAATCAAATAAAATCAAATCAAATCAAATCAAATCAAATCAAATCAAATCAAATAAATTCAAATAAATTCAAATAAATTCAAATAAATTCAAATAAATTCAAATAAAATAAAATAAATTCAAGTAAAATAAAATAAATTCAAGTAAAATAAAATAAATTCAAGTAAAATAAAATAAATTCAAATAAAATAAATTCAAATAAAATAAAATGACATTACATAAAAAAATTACATTAAATAACATTACATTACATTAAATCACATTAAATTACATTACATAAAATGGAATAAAATAGAATAAAATTAAATTACATTTATTATTTATTAAATATTATGAAAGCAGGAAGTGAACAAATGTAACAGTTAGTGATTATAAAAGTACCAGATGAAGGGGTAGGATTTAATAAACTTTGCTTCTTCCTACTCCTTTCGGACATGTGGAACTGTGAACTTATTATGGGATGCACAAAAGAAAGGTTAGACTCATCTTTTTTTGGTTCTAATCAACAGTAGAAAAAAGTTTGGTAACTTTCTATGAAGTTCTATTGTATAATATATTATGAGCACGTTTATAATGCATTATAAAACTGTTATAAACGTTCATAATCGTGTATGGCAACTTGTAACAAGGTTTATAAGTGGTGGATATTTATAAGGTCATTATTAATAATGTTTTATACTTTCATGGTAAAGTGACAGCAGTGTTTTATGGAAGAATCTGAAGTCCTGGGTGGTCGGGCCGGGCCCCACGGGTGACGGCCCGGGACCCGGATAAGCAGAGGAAAATTGTCGGACGTATATTTACACGTAAAAATACGTCATTGGGAACGAAATGAGTCAAGGGTTTTGTACGTGTTGTTTGATTGTGGGGCCGACCCGGACCAAAAACTCCAGTCCATAGTCCAGATTGTAGTCCTTCAAGGTTCTGCTTGGTTGGTGGGTACCAGAGTTGGAATGACGTGGGAATAAAACCCAACTAGCAACATTCCTGATAGCGTTCCTGTTGCTTTATCAATTGTGTTGGATTGTTCTGGACTTAATCTGGACTGAGTAATCCTTTTGGGATTTTCCATCAAAAACCATATCGGACCTGTCAGGGGCCTTAGCAGACTAGTCTCGGGTTTAGTGTCCTCCCGCGTTGAAGCGTTGAATATAGAATAACATCGTGTGTCGTTTGTTGTGGACCCAGCTACCGCGGGGAGATAAGCTATGGGGGTGGATGTCAAACCAGACTAGGCGAACCGCACTGATATGAGACCTGCGACTCCCCCCACAGTCAAGCCCCCGGTGTCCCCTTTCTGTTATTAGAGGGTTTTTTGTAAGCAAATGTCCACAGTGGTTAACAGCAGACTTTTTACCCTTTTCTGACATCAGGGTGTAATAAAGACTTTGGCGGGGACCCTGACTGGGGTGTCCACCTTGTGGATTTGCATGATGGATGCAGCCGGTGGTGGAGTGGGACAGGTCGCCTGCTCTAATGGGTCTCGCAGGAACCTAATCAGCAAGTCTCTCTCGACTTTGAGCATAAATAACGTGGCTGCTCTACGGGGGTTCATGCAAGAAAGACGGATTTGTGGAAGATGATCAGATTCATCAAAAACGAGGAGTATTAAAGGAGGATTACATTAAAAAAATAAAAATAAAATAAAATAAAATAAAATAAAATAAACTTTTCTTGGGTCTCTTGCCACTGGGTTCAAAGGTCCAGAACTCAACTCAACTCATCAAAACTAAACTCAACTCATCAAAACTGAACTCAGCTAAACTCAACTAAACTCAACTAAACTCAACTAAACTCAACTAAACTCACTCAACTAAACTCAACTAAACTCAACTAAACTCAACTAAACTCAACTAAACTCAACTAAACTCAACTCATCAAAACTAAAATCAACTAAACTCAACTAATCTCATCAAAACTAAACTCAACTAATCTCAACTAATCTCAACTAAACTCAACTAAACTCAACTAAACTCAACTAAACTCAACTAATCTCATCAAAACTAAACTCAACTAATCTCAACTAATCTCAACTAAACTCAACTAAACTCAACTAAACTCAACTAAACTCAACTAAACTCAACTAAACTCAACTCATCAAAACTAAACTCAACTAAAATCAACTAAACTCAACTAAACTCAACTAAACTCAACTCATCAAAACTAAAATCAACTAAACTCAACTAAAATCAACTAAAATCAACTCATCAAAACTAAACTCAACTAAAATCAACTAAACTCAACTAAAATCAACTAAAATCAACTAAACTCAACTAAAATCAACTCATCAAAACTAAACTCAACTAAACTCACTCAACTAAACTCAACTAAACTCAACTAAACTCAACTAAACTCAACTAAACTCAACTAAACTCAACTCATCAAAACTAAAATCAACTAAACTCAACTAATCTCATCAAAACTAAACTCAACTAATCTCAACTAATCTCAACTAAACTCAACTAAACTCAACTAAACTCAACTAATCTCATCAAAACTAAACTCAACTAATCTCAACTAATCTCAACTAAACTCAACTAAACTCAACTCATCAAAACTAAACTCAACTAAAATCAACTAAACTCAACTAAACTCAACTCATCAAAACTAAAATCAACTAAACTCAACTAAACTCAACTAAAATCAACTAAAATCAACTCATCAAAACTAAACTCAACTAAAATCAACTAAACTCAACTAAACTCAACTAAAATCAACTAAACTCAACTAAAATCAACTCATCAAAACTAAACTCAACTCGTCAAAACCAAACTAAAACGAGGAGACAAAGTCCTGCGATTGTGTGGGGCGGAGTTCCATAAGTTGGACAGTTAAAAAAATACCAAGGGCTTCACTGCAGTTGCAAGTTTTATGTCCTGGCGTGGGGGCACGTCGTAAAAGTGACAGAATGTATAAATATCGCAATAAAACGTAGCATTTCAAACAAGTGGCATAAAATAGTAGGAACAGGAAGAATCTGGTACCCAATGAAATCTATTAATGGCGTGTCAAAATCATTCTGTTAGCAAAGGTGGAAATAGCCAGCTTCCTCAGGAGTAATAAAATAAGAAACTCTCATGAGTTGGGAAACTCTGTCAAATAAATGACGGCATTATGACGATTAAATTAAATTAAATTAAATTAAATTAAAAATAAAATATCCAATAATCCAATCCAATCCAATTCAATGTAGGATTGGGTCTCTTGCTTGAGGCCGCTGGGTTCAAAGGTACTAAACTAAACTAATTTAGTTTAGTTTAAACTAAACTAAACTAATTTAGTTTAGTTTAGTTTAGTTTAAACTAAACTAAACTTTTAAATTTAAATTTAAGTGTGAGAACTAAATTTAATTTAATTTAATTTAACTAAATTTAATTTAATTTAATTTAATTTAACTAAATTTAATTTAGAAAATTTAACTTAATTTAATTTAGAAAATTTAAAAAATTTAATTTAATTAAATGTAATTAAATTTAAAAAATTAAACTATATTAGGAAAGCAGGTAGTGAACAAATGTAACAGTTACTGATGTAAAAGTACCAGATGGAGGGGTAGGATTTAATAAGCTTTGCTTCTTCTTACTCCTTTTGGACATGTGGTTTCTACTTTTTTTTGTTAGATAATTTTCAGGAAAATATCAGTTCCTAACTAAAAAAAAGGGCAAAAACCAGCGTTTTGAAGCTAAACTTCAATCATATCTTTCACTTTGACACAATATTTTTTTGCTTTTGTGACAGCTCAAATATCTAGAAATCTAAACCAACATAAAAAAGTGTTGATTTATATAAAATAACAATTTATGGTAAGAGTGGCCTTTGAGCTTCCAAACACTGAGCAGGTACGAAAACCTTAGTTTGAACTTTGAGTGCATCGAAAAACACTAAGAGTTATTATTATTATTTTTTTAAAAGACTTTTTAAACGTCTATATGTTTCATTTTTCAAGACATTCATGTATCAACACTTGAGATGGTTGACGTTGAAGGGTTGCTGTTGACGCCATGTTGTCAATGACTACTTAGTCTTGATTTATCGTAAGAACTTCAATCCAAACGTCAATTGCTAACATCTGTTGGAAAAAGATGCTTTTTTTTTTTGGTCTAAAGACCACGAAGACTTCGATTTAAAATGAGTTCCTCATGCACAGACAGTACGTATCGTATTAAAAGTCAAATGGACGTCACAAGACGCATAAGCCAAAAAATGCGTCATGAAGAGGAAGAAAACATGTGACATGTGACACTAGGCTATGCGGTAAATCGCATTTATCGGTTTTTATCAATGAGCCATCATCAGAGCGAGCTTTAAATTGGTAATGGTTTTATTTCATTTGAACATGCATCAGATTACAATTGAATGCATCCCATAATAAGTTCCCAGTTCCACATGTCCAAAAGGAGTAGGAAGAAGCAAAGCTTATTAAATCCTACCCCTCCATCTGGTACTTTTACAATCAGTAACTGTTACATTTGTTCACTTCCTGATTTCCTAATGTAGTATAGGTTTTTTGTTTGAATAAAATTTATTTTATTTTATATTAAATATTAATATCACAATTAGGATGGTTTTTGGGGCATATGCGAGTTATTTTTTATTTTTATTTTTATTTTTATTTTTATTTTTATTTTTATTTTTATTTTTATTTTTATTTTTATTTTTATTTTTATTTTTATTTTTTTTTTATTTTTATTTTTATTTTACTTTTTTGTATTTTTATTTTTATTTTTATATTAAATAGTAATACTATCACAATTAGGGATGTTTTTTTGGGGCATATGCAAGTTAGCTTTATTTTTAATTTAATTTATTTTATTTTATTTTTGGACCTTTGCGGCCTCGAAGCAAGTACTGGTACTTTTACAATCAGTAACTGCTAAATTTGGTCACTTCCTGCTTTCCTAATATAGTTTAAGTTTTTTTTTTATTTAAAAATTTTTTGTCCTGTACCTAAATTAAATACAACATTAAATAAAGAAGACGACAACAAAGGCAAAGTGACAAATGTTTTACACTAACAGGGATGCTAAAATTAAAGCTACAGATGCTAAACCTAATTAGCGTTGCAATTAAAGGGAACAACCTATTATATTTTTCACTTTTGAGTTGCATACTCCTATAGAGCACAACGGCACAGAAACATCTTCCAGCATTTGCACCTATTCCCCAAAAACGCAGCCTCCTCCATGCAAGACGCTCCAGAATAGTTCATTCCATACATCTCTTTAATTTTAATTTTAATTTTAATTTTAATTTTAATTTTAATTTTAATTTTAATTTTAATTTTAATTTTAATTTTAATTTTAATTTTAATTTTAATTTATTTTGTTGTTTTTTAAAATTTTTTAAATTTTTAAATTTTTTAAATTTTTTTTAATTTTTTTTAATTTTTTTTAATTTTTTTAATTTTTTTAATTTTTTTAATTTTATTTTTTTAATTTTATTTTTTTAATTTTATTTTTTTAATTTTATTTTTTTTAATTTTTTTTTTTTTTCAGCCTCCTCCACCAAGACGCTCAAAAATAGTTCATTCCATACATCTCTGGAAGCATTTAGCGAAAGACTGATTTTATCATTCCGAAATCTGGTGTTTGGTGACGACGGATAGAGCATCTCATTCGTCTTCCATATCCATAAAAAACTCCCATTGTTTGATTCCATTTGTTGCCACAAAAACAGAAACATATGATCAGCATCACTCATCATTTTTCGGCTTGTAGTTTTCTTCTGGGGAACGTCAGGGCTTCTGTGTATTCTCGAAGTACCAGTACCTGGATACGCCATATGTGTACACGTGCTGCCTCGGCCATATGGAAATGTTTACATCGATGATCAAAGCCATGCAGCTCCATTACTGTTGTTTTTATGACAAGCTCAAATACGTTTACAGAAGGTAGGTGACATGAAACGCTGTGTTAAACATGTGGCACAGCTTACAGGACCACCAAAATAAAATTAGATTATATAAAAAAAACTGCTCCAAAAATCCTGTACAATAATCGTGCAATAAACCGTGCAATAAACTGCTTGAAAAATTCTGAATAGTAAACATGCAATAAACAAGTGCAACAAACCATACTATAAATTGCCCCCCAAAATTTGTACAATAACCATGCAATAAATTGTGCAATAAAAAACTGCTCCAAAAATCCTGTACAATAATCGTGCAATAAACCGCGCAATAACCATGCAATCAACAAGTGCAACAAACCATACTATAAACTGCTTGAAAAATTCTGTATAGTAAGCATGCAATATCAAGTGCAACAAGCCATACTATAAATTGCCCCCCAAAATTTGTGCAATAACCATGCAATAAACTGTACAATAACAGGAAATAAACCATGCAATAAAAAACTACTCCAAAAATCCTGTACAATATTTGTGCAAGAAAACCGTGCAATAACCATGCAATCAACAAGTGCAACAAACCATAGTATAAATTGTGTACAATAACCATGCAATAAACTGTGCAATAACCATGCAATAAACTAGTGCAATGAACCAGAATTTAAACTGCTCAAAAAATAATTAAATGGCATTATACCACAGGTCTTTCCTTCCTGTGGCTGTCAGACTATATAAAAAAACTCCTCCAAAAATTATGTTCAATAATCGTGCAATAAACTGTGCATTAACCATGCAATAAACAAGTGCAACAAACCATACTATGAACTGCTTGAAAAATTCTGTTTAGTAACCATGCAATAAACAAGTGCAACAAACTATACTATAAACTGCTCCAAACATTCTGTACAATAACCATGCAATAAACTGTGCAATAAACAAATGCAATAAACCAGAATTTAAACTGGTCAAAAAAGAAGTTAACTGGAGTTATACTGCAGGTCTTTCCTTCCTGTGGCTGTCCACTATATAAAAAAACTGCGGCAAAAATCCTGTACAATAATCGTGCAATAAACCGTGCAATAACCATGAAAACAACAAGTGTATAAAGTTCTGTATAGTAACCATGCAATAAACAAGTGCAACAAACTATACTATAAACTGTGCCAAACATTCTGTACAATAACCATGCAATAAACTGTGCAATAACATGCGATAAACAAGAATTTAAACTGCTCCAAAAATTCTGTACAATAACCGTGCAATAAACCATGTAATAAACAAGTGCAACAAACTATACTATAAATTGCTCCAAAAATGTTGTACAATAACCATGCAATAAACTGTGCAATAACCATGCAATAAACAAGTGCAACAAACCATACTATAAACTGCTTGAAAAATTCTTTATAGTAAACATGCAATAAACAAGTGCAACAAACTATACTATAAATTGCTCCAAAAATTTTGTACAATAACCATGCAATAAACTGTGCAATAACATGCAATAAACACAAATTTAAACTGCTCCAAAAATTCTGTGCAATAATCGCGCAACAAACTATACTATAAATTGCTCCAAAATGTTGTACAATAACCGTGTAATAAACTGTGCAATAACCATGCAATAAACAAGTTCAACAAACCAGAATTATTAGTAATACCACAGGTCTTTCTTTCCTGTGGCTGTCAGACTATATAAAAAACTGCTCCAACAATTATGTACAATAACCATGCAATAAACTGTGCAATAACCATGCAATAAACAAGTTCAACAAACCAGAATTATTAGTAATACCACAGGTCTTTCTTTCCTGTGGCTGTCAGACTATATAAAAAACTGCTCCAAAAATTCTGTACAATAACCATGCAATAAACTGTGCAATAACCAAGTCCAACAAACCATACTATAAACTGCTCAAAAAAGTCTTGTACAATAACCATGCAATAAAGAAGTGCAGTAAACCGGAATTTAAACTACTCCGAAAATTCTCTACAATAACATGCAATAAACTGTGCAATAACAAACATGTACATAGCTGTAAATTGTGTTTATAATGTCTTGACTTGTATTACTTTGATTTTGTACTTTACTTTATCTTTTCTTACGGAAAAGTTGGCTAAAAACACAACAAGCGAAGCAAATCAAACGCACAGCATAAATTTATTAGGGTGACAAAAAAAAATCGGGGGACAAAAAAAAACAAAAATTTTTTTTTTTACAAAAAGGCAAAAATGTTACAAATTTCAATAATATATACAAATACCACAGCTTTCAAAAATAAATCTATAATTTATCTCTGTGAAGAATTGTGTCTACGATAATGCACCGCTTGAGATCCCTGAGCCGAGACACGGAATTGAACACTTGACTCAAGCAATGCTTAAAAAAAAGAAAGCACAACAAATAAACGCATTGTGACGACAAAGTGTGAGAAAACACCAAAAACGACCAAAAACTGACTTAAGTCACTCGCTCTCAAAGACGCAATCGAAACTGCGGTACAAATTTTTACGGGAATTTAAAAACTTCATCCAGCAATGAAAAACAAACATAAACCTTCCCATTCACGGGTAAAACGCAGTGCCAGCTGGTTCCGTTGCTATGGTAACACAATAACTTACAACGTAGTACATATTGTCCATTTCCGCGCTGCACGGTACGAATGCTCGGCTAATGGCTAATCGCTGTTCCACGGGCGCTAAACGGGGGTGGGAGCAGGTCATTGTTTGGCAAATCGAGTCGAGTCAAATCCGAAGTCATAGGCTTGAAATTTTGAAAACTGAAAACGAAACGAAACTAAAGTAAATGAAACTAAAGTAAATGAAACCAAAGTAAACGAAACTTAAGTCAAGTAAACTGAAAGTCAAGTCAAGTAAACTGAAAATAAAGTCAAGTCAAGTAAACTGAAAGTAAAGTCAAGTAAACTGAAAGTCAAGTAAAGTAAAGTGAAAGTCAAGTAAAGTGAAAGTCAAGTGAAAGTCAAGTGAAAGTCAAGTCAAGTGAAAGTCAAGTCAAGTAAACTGAAAGCCAAGTCAAGTGAAAGTCAAGTGAAAGTCAAGTGAAAGTCAAGTAAAGTGAAAGTCAAGTCAAGTGAAAGTCAAATGAAAGTCAAGTAAACTGAAAGTCAAGTCAAGTGAAAGTCAAGTAAAGTGAAAGTCAAGTGAAAGTCAAGTGAAAGTCAAGTCGAGTGAAAGTCGAGTGAAAGCCAAGTCGAGTGAAAGCCAAGTGAAAGTCAAGTCAAATTCAAGTCAAGTCAAATGAAAGTCAAGTCAAGTGAAAGTCAAGTAAAGTGAAAGTCAAGTCAAGTAAACTGAAAGCCAAGTAAACTGAAAGCCAAGTCAAGTGAAAGTCAAGTGAAAGTCAAGTCAAAGTGAAAGTCAAGTGAAAGTCAAGTGAAAGTCAAGTAAACAGAAAGTCAAGTGAAAGTCAAGTAAACAGAAAGTCAAGTAAACTGAAAGTCAAGTCAAGTGAAAGTCGAGTGAAAGTCAAGTCGAGTGAAAGTCGAGTGAAAGTCAAGTAAAGTAAACTGAAAGTCAAGTAAAGTAAACTGAAAGTCAAGTAAACTGAAAGTCAAGTCAAGTCAAAGTCAAGTCAAAGTCAAGTGAAAGTCAAGTGAAAGTCAAAGTCAAGTGAAAGTGAAAGTCAAGTGAAAGTCAAGTTAAGTGAAAGTCAAGTGAAAGTCAAGTCAAGTGAAAGTCGGGTCAAGTAAACTGAAAGTCAAGTGAAAGTCAAATCAAGTAAACTAGCGCCTATTATTAGCCAAAGTTGACAGCATCCTCAAGCATAAGCACTCAGAAGATGCGTTCAAAGACGTTGTTATGGTTAGTAGTACGCCATATTCATTAATATGACACGTAATGCTAACATCTTAGGCGGTATTTTTGTTATTATGTCGACTATATTGGGTAATAAATGCGTAAAGGTGACCACAGGGGGTGTTATTTCAAGTCTAGAGGGCTCTAATTTATTAATTTATATGTATTTTCTAGGTAGTAAACAGCTTTTCTGTGCTGTAAATATGAAAATATTTGATTTTATAAATAAGAAAATTAACACAGGCGGGTTTTCCGGGACCCTCAGTCTCTAATTTGCTGCAATGGCCCTTTTCTTTTGTTGCCCTCAGTCTCCTTGTGAATAAAATGCATTTACTGTGCAATTACTGTGGTCAAGAACCAGGAAGTAAATACCAAATAATTTCCTGGTTCTCACTGAAGTATTCAATGAGGTATTTTCTTCAAGTACCGTGCAGCAGGAAAACAACATAATATTCCTAATATAATAATAATAATAATAATAATAATAATAATAATAATAATAATAATAATAATAATAATAATAATAATAATATATCAATTCTTGGTAAGCCACTTGTAAACATCTCCCCTAATTCTGTACATTTTCATTTTTTACTTTCACTTCATTTAGACCGACAATAAACATATTAATGACACCAAACATACAAAAATGAAACATTAACACCGGAATCGAACATTTGACATAATGGAAAAAACAAAAAAAATGAAGTAAACTTATTAGCATTCAATTTATATAAAAAAACCCCATCAAATTAGTTGAGTCACGACAAAAAAGGGGAATCAAACATTTCCCCAAGTGTCAAAAAGTGAGCATGGCTATCAATATTTTTATTTGGCTAAAAAACTCCATCATATCCAATCAATATGTATTTGATTTGTATTTTATATTATATTATATTATATTATATTATATTATATTATATTATATGGAAATAAACCAGCATAAACGCCCTTGGGAAGATACTTTTTCCATATACAGCAGGGGTGTCCAAAAGGTGGGGCCGTACCGACAAATGAAAGGATATTACGTAATGCGGCACATGTACATAAGCTAGCAGCAACATGTACATAAGATAGGAAGTCGGAAGTATTTTAAGAATCTCAGATTTGACATATCGGTGAAAAAGCATATTATTAATATGACCCCCCCCCCCCACCCCTCCCCCCCACAAATTGTTGACGTTTTCTTCTGAAATAATTTGACAATGACTTTATTCCATTCCAGTATTCCAGGTTAATTCCCGTAAAATGTGGACTTTTTCCTCATTAGAATATGATATATAATTTTTTAAAAATATTTTTATGTTTTTTCTTATTTTTATTTTTTCAAATCTCACAAACATAAGTTTTTTCAAAAAAAAATTCCAACTATTTAAACTTTTATTTTGTAAATTTTCTTCTGGTAAACTAGTAAAATGGTGAAATGCATCTGGAAGAAAAATTGTGAATTTTTCTTCGGTTTAGGTCACTAACTAGGTCAGAATTAATTTGGATTAATCTCACTTTTTGCAGAGTTTCTTGGAAACCATCAGATCATTATAAGCAGCTTCTGAAATTATCTTCTGAAATAATTTGTCAATGACTTTATTCCATTCCCGTATTCCAGGTTAATTCCCGTAAAATTTGGACTTTTTCTCATTACAAAACGATATATAAATTTTTAATATATTTTTATGTTTTTTCTTATTTTTATTTTTTCAAATCTCACAAACTATTATAATTGTTTTCCAAAAAAGAAAAAAAATCCAATTATTTCAACTTTTATTTTGTAAATTTTCTTCTGGTAACACTGGTAAACTGGTAAAATGGCAAAATGCATCTGGAAGAAAAATTTTGATTTTTTCCTCTGTTTAGGTCACTAACTCAGAATTAATTTGCATTAATCTTGCTTTTTGCAAAGTTTCTTGGAAACTACAAGGCAGATCATTATAAGCAGCTGGTGGCAAACCTAAAGTCCTACATATATGTCACTGAAGGTACACTTTTTGCATTCCCATCTGGATTTCTTTGCGTTTGAGCTGTGTGAAAAGGCATCATGGAAAGTGGAATCCATGAATGCTTGCTGGTGGAATCGAACTTTGTTGTTTTGCTACTAAAATTATGAATTTTTTCATCATAACATTACATTTGAACTTTTGACTTTATACTTGTAACATTTTTTATTATTTTTTTAGTATATTTTGAGACTGTGCCACGGGCCGCAGTTTGAACACCCCTGGTGTTTAGTATGGAGCCTATCTATGAACACTTCTGTTCTTCAGCAGTGCAGATTATAAACTTTGTGATTTTTTCAAATCTCACAAACTATTGTAAATTTTTTCAACAAAAAAAATTTCCAACTATTTCAACTTTTATTTTGTAAATTTTCTACTGGTAACACAGGTAAACTGGCGAAATGCGTCTGGAAGAAATTTTTTTTTCTCATTTTTATTTTTTCAAATCTCACAAACTATTAAAAAATTTTTCCCCCCCAAAAAATAATTTCCAACTATTTCAACTTTTATTTTGTAAATTTTCTTCTGGTAACACTGGTAACCTGGCGAAATGCATCTGGAAGAATTTTTTTTTTCTCATTTTTATTTTTTCAAATCTCACAAACTATTATAAATTTTTTCCAAAAAAAAAATTCCAATTATTTCAACTTTTATTTTGTAAATTTTCTTCTGGTAATACTGGTAACACTGGTAAACTGGCGAAATGCATCTGGAAGAAAATTTTTAATTTTTTTTCCTCTGTTTAGGTAACTAACTCAGAATTAATTTGCATTAATCCCATTAATCTCTTTGCATTGAGTTGTGTGAAAAGTTGTGTGACTTTATACTTTTTTAACATTTTTAATTATTTTCTAGTATATTTTGAGACAGTGCCACGGGCCGCAGTTTGGACACCCCTGGTGTTTAGTATGGACCCTATCTATGTACGCTTCAGTTCTTCAGCAGTGCAGATTATAAACTTTGTGATGAAAATAAGCTTCAATATAATAAATATAACGTAGGTCCTACTTCCTTTTCTGGTCTTCATGCCAAAATTATAAATAATAATCAGCAAGAAATATCATTTTTTTCACTTTTTTTTTCACTTTTCCAAATAAATTAATTCCCTTTGCAAGTCGTCATCAAATATCGCTATCATATTCCTCGTTAATATCTTGGACGTGGAATGACTTGGACTTTGATAATAGCTTCCTGTCTTGTTTGACGACAAATGTTTTCTCTTCCAAATTTCATCCCTCATGCTGGAAAATGGGAAAAAATTCCCATTTTAATTTCAAGTGCTCTCGTTGTAAAAAAAAAAAAAAAGGAGCTACTTTTTTTTTTTTTTTAAGGTAAAAATGTCAGTCAAACGTACAAAGCTTGTAAGGAGGAGCGATCCGAGGCACGGCCACGATCCTCCTCCTCCTCCTCCTGAGTGTTTTTCCGTGTTTTCCGTGTTTTCCAGGCTAAAGAGGACTTTTTTTTTCAAGCATGTTTGTCAACAGGAGCTCAGATGCTGGTGGTCCTCAGGCCTTGCTTCTGCATGATGTTCCACAGCTTGCGTAAGTTGGACTGGGTGATGGTGTCGTCCGGTTTGAGGCGCAAGGCTCGGAGGTAATTGGCTTCGGCTTCTTGAAGTTTTCCATTGAGGTGAAGGATGGCACCCAAGTTCATCAAGGCTGCTGGATACTACAAGAAAAACACAACAAAGTAGTCATGTTGATGTGGACTCACGTCGTACGTCTCACAAGGCCAAAAATGCATAATTAGGTTGAAAAAAAACATACATAAGTCGCACAAGGCCAAAAATATGTAATTAGGTAGAAAAAAACATACATACGTAAGTCGCTTCGGAGTATAAGTTGCACAAGGCCAAAAATGCATCATTAGGTAGAAAAAAACATACATAAGTCGCACAAAGCCAAAAATGCATAATTAGGTAAAAAAAACCATACATAAGTCGCTCCGGAGTATAAGTCGCACAAGGCCAAAAATGCATAATTAGTTAGAAAAAAACATACATAAGTCGCACAAGGCCAAAAATACGTAATTAGGTAGAAAAAAACATACATAAGTCGCTCCGGAGTATAAGTCGCACAAGGCCAAAAATGCCTCATTAGGTAGAAAAAAAACATACATAAGTCGCACAAGGCCAAAAATACGTAATTAGGTCGAAAAAAACATACATAAGTCACACAAGGCCAAAAATAAGTAATTAGATAGAAAAAAACATACATAAGTTGCTCCGGAGTATAAGTCGCACAAGGCCAAAAATGCATAATTAGGTCGAAAAAAACATACATAAGTCGCTCTGGAGTATAAGTTGCAGGAACAGCCAACCAATGAAAAAAAGTGCGACTTATAGTCCGGAAAATACATACAAAAAAAAAATACAAATAAATTAAAAAATACAAAAAAAACACAAACTTAAAAAAAAAAAACTTAAATTATATTAGGAAGGCAGGAAGTGAACAAATGTAACAGTTACTGTAAAAAAGCCAACCTATGGAAAAAAGTGTGACTTATAGTCCAGAAAATACATAAAAAAAAACAAATAAAATGCAAATAAATAAAAATAAAAAAACTTAATATATATATATTAAAATTAAAAATTAACCTATGAGAAAAAGTGCGACTTATAGTCCGGAAAATACATAAATAAAATAAATATATAAATAAATACAAAAAATAAATAAATAAATAAATACTAAAAAAACTTCAACTATATTAGGAAAGCAGGAAGTGAACAAATGTAACAGTTTTTTTTATTTAATCCTGCTAAATTTAAATAAATAATAAATACAATTTAAAATTTTTTTTAAAGATTTTTTTAAAATAAAAAAAATTATAAAAAATGTATTAAAAAATACATTTTTAAAAACTCAATTTTTCTTGTTTTTTTCTAATTGTATTTTCTTAAACAATATTAGGAAAGCAGGAAGTGAACAAATGTAACAGTTACTGATTGTAAAAGTACCAGATGGAGGGGTAGGATTTAATAAGCTTTGCTTCTTCCTACTCCTTTTGGACATGTGGAACTGGGAACTGATTATGGGATGCATTCAATTGTAATCTGATGCATGTTCAAATGTAATTAAACCATTCCCATTCCCATTCCCATTACCATTTCTTCTTGCAGGACAAATCCATCCCTACTTAAGTTCCCCCCTCAGCTCACCAGGAAGACCTTCCAGGTAAGCTCAGCCCCCCAAATCTTCCTCCATCTTTGATTTATATCCCGCCTTTTTCCCTTGCCCTGTAGCTAGCAAACGTCCCCCCGCCCTAATTTCCTGTAGCTCTGCAATCTGTGCTTCCCAATCCTCCCTGGAATACCGGCATGGGGCAGCCCACCACATGTGGTGCAGGAAAGACCGTGAGAGTCAGACTGGTCCAAGTGGTCCAACTGGTCCATGTTAGATGTTTACGGTAAAGAAGCCTTTGATGGGATGGGACGCTTTAAAAAAAAAAAGATGGAGAAGATGCCAGGCAAAGCAAGCATCCGATCGGACTTAACTGGCTGAGCTTTGGGAATGCCGTGACTTAAGGACCAAATCCCAAGGGACTAAATTGTCCTCCCTCACTCTGGAAAAACATGTGGTCTTAATACAAAACACTAGCGGCCTTTGGGGGGAAGGAGGAAAGCATAAAAACGTGAGGGGGGGGGGGGTCCTGATTCAGTATTGATGGTAACATTGCTGGTAACATTTCTGCTTATTTTTTAGTATATTTTGAGATTGTTATTATATAATATAATATAATTCTTATATATATTTATATATTAAATATCTGATATATATAAATTATTCTTAATTATTATTATTGTAATCTTTAATATTTTGAGTTTATGCTGGAAACATTTTTGCTTATTTTTTAGTATATTTTGAGATTGTTATTATATAATATAATATAATTCTTATATATATTTATATATTAATGATATAATATATATAAATTATTATTATTATTATTATTATTATTAATTATTATTATTGCAATCTTTAATATTTTGACTTTATGCTGGTAACATTTCTGCTTATTTTTTTGTATATTTTGAGACTGTTATTATATAATATAATTCTTATATATATTTATATATTAAATATATAATATATATAAATTATTATTATTATTATTATTGTAATCTTTAATATTTTGACTTTATGCTGGTAACATTTCTGCTTATTTTTTATATAATATAATATTTTTTTATATAATATAATATTTTGAGACTGTGCCACGGGCCGCATTTTGGACACCCCTAGTGTTTAGTATTATTATATAATTATATAATATAGTATATAATATATATTATGTAATAATTATTAAGAAAATATTATTAATAATTAATTATTATCATTATTATTATTGTAATCTTTAATATTTTGACTTTATGCAGGTAACATTTCTGCTTAGTTTTTTTAGTATATTTTGAGACTGCGCCACGGGCCGCATTTTGGACACCTCTAGTGTTTATTATTATTATATAATTATATTATATAATAATCAAGAAAGTATTATTATTAATTAATTAATTATTATTTTGTAATCTTTAATATTTTGACTTTATGCTGGTAACATTTCTGCATATTTTTTGTGTGCCATGGGCCGCATTTTGGACACCCCTAGTGTTTAGTATTATTATATAATTATATAATATATATAAAAAATATATATATTATATATAATAATTATTAAGAAAGTATTATTAATAATTAAATAATAATAATAATTAATTATTATTGTAATCTTTAATATTTTGACTTTATGCTGGTAACATTTCTGCTTATTTTTTTGTATATTTTGAGACTGTGCCACGGGCCGCATTTTGGACACCCTTAGTGTTTAGTATTATATAATTATATAATATATATATATATTAGGGTTATATTATTAAGAAAGTATTATTAATAATTAATTAATTTATTATTATTATTATAATACATATATTATTATAATCTTTAATATTTACAATATTTTTATTTAAAATAAAATAAATTAAAATGAGTGGTGCGGGGGGGGGGGGGGGGTGATTGTTTAACTTTTCCACCACCTCTCAGGCAATTCTCGGAGAATCCTCAAATCATCTTCTTTATGATTTTGTGTTAATAACTAATGATAACTAATCATAACTAATGATAATAATGTCCATTATTGCCTCCTTCCTGCTCTTTGCCCATCGTCTAACCTTTCTGGATTTAATTCCCTTTCCTTATTAAATGATCTTCTCCGGAATTCTAAATCTTGTAGGTCCGTTTCAAATAACGGGATTCATGAAACTGGTGTGAAACCTGCAGTTGCGTGGCGTCATGTGGGACACAGCGGGACCACTTTAGGTGCCTTGCTAAAAAGCGTTGTTGGTGGACTGACCCGTCACCGTTCACAATGCTAATTGCTAATTTGTCAATATGCCACATCACAAGCTATCATGACCGTGATTGGTTATTGTGTTCCAGGTGGAACGCTAATGATGTAGCTTAGCTGCGGTCCGTACTCACGTTGGGTCTCAGGCTCGCCGCTTGTCCATAATATTTCTCAGCTGCCTGGTTTAGGCTGGCTTGTCTAAAAAAGGGAAGAAGAAGAAAGAAGCCGTCATTATTCATGTTTACTACCAACATCCTCAGAGGAGGCCTGGAACCTGCTGACTTCACGGATGCTTGTGGGGCACAGAGAAAATAACAGCAGGGGGGGGGGGGGGCATGAGCGATGAGAAAGGTTGATCCATTCGCCTGATTTTTTTTCTCCTCGGATAGCATCTTTCTGCATAGCATAGCATCTCTCCCTCGATAGCATCACTGCTAAGGAATAGTAATGGTAATGGTTTTATTTCATTTCAACATGCATCAGATTCCAATTGAATGCATCCCATAATCAGTTCCCAGTTCCACATGTCCAAAAGGAGTAGGAAGAAGCAAAGCTTATTAAATCCTACCCCTCCATCTGGTACTTTTACAATCAGTAACTGTTACATTTGTTCACTTCCTGCTTTCATAATATAATTTAATTTTTTTTTTTATTTTTCATTTTTTTTTTGTAATTTATTTGTAATTTTTATTTATTTATGTAATGTATATTCCAGACTATAAGTCACACTTTTGTAATAGGTTGGCTTTTTTTTTTACAGTAACTTTTTACATACATTTGTTCACTTCCTGCTTTCATAATATAATTTAATTTTTTTTTTATTTTTCATTTTTTTTTTTAAATTTATTTGTAATTTTTATTTATTTATGTAATGTATTTTCCAGACTATAAGTCACACTTTTGTAATAGGTTGGCTTTTTTTTTTACAGTAACTTTTTACATACATTTGTTCACTTGCTTCCTTTTTAATATAATTTAAGTTATTTTTTTAAGTTATTTTTTTGGGGGGGTCAAGTAGTTTGTAAAATAATTTTTTTAAAAATAAAGATTTTTTGTATTTCTTTGTATTTGATTTTATTTTGAATTATTTTTATGTATTTTCCAAACTAAGTCTAGACTAAGTTCTTTTTTTGGGGGGGTGGGGATTTTTATTTATTTGTATTTTATTTGTATTTTATTATTTTTTTCAATGTATTTTCCAAACTAAAAGTTGCACTTTTTTCATAGGTTGGCTTTTTTTACAGTAACTGTTACATTTGTTCACTTCCTGCCTTTCTAATATAATTTTTAATACAGTTTTTTTTAGGTGGAGGGGGATTTTTATTTATTTATTTATTTATTTATTTATTTATTTATATATATTTATTTGTATTTTTAATGTATTTTCCGGAATATAAGTCACACTTTTTTCACAGGTTTTACAATCAGTAACTGTTACATTTGTTCACTTCCTGCTTTCCTAATATAATTTTTAATGAAGTTTTTTAAAAGTTTTTTTTGGGGGGGTAGGGGGGATTTTTATTTATTTATTCATTTTTATTTATTTGTATTTTTTTAAATGTATTTTCCGGAATATAAGTCACACTTTTTTTCATAGGTTGGCTGTTTGACAATCAGTAACTGTTACATTTGTTCACTTCCTGCTTTCCTAGTTTTTTTTTGTTTGTTTTTGTATTTCTTTGTATTTGATTTTATTTTTATTTATTTATTTGTATTTATTTTCCGGACTATTTTCAGTTGCACTTTTTTTTCATAGGTTGGCTTTTTTACAGTAACTGTTACATTTGTTCACTTCCTGCCTTTCTAATATAATTTAAGTTATCTTTTTTTAAGTTTTTTTTGGGGGGGGGGGGTTATTTATTTGTATTTTATTTGTATTTTTTTTCTAATGTATTTTCCGGAATATAAGTCACACTTTTTTCATAGGTTTTACATTCAGTAACTGTCACATTTGTTCACTTCCTGCTTTCCTAATATACTTTAAGTTTATTTATTTATTTTAGTCACGTACCGAAGTATAAGGTTTTTATTTTTTATTAAATTTTATTTTGTCCCGATGTCCTGCTATCATGCTCACCTTTATTTCTTTATTTCCTCTCAATGACAAAACGCAACGTCGTGTTTTTCACTGATGGTAACAATTGTGCGGCTCCAAACGGGCTATTTCTGACAAAGTCAAGGGCGGACGGGGGCGGGGTGGTGGGGTGTTCTGGTGGCTGCTGGTGGAGCTCCTTCCTTTCTGCTGATCAAAGGACGCCGCTTTCATGTGGAGTGTTGTGGTCAATTATAAGCCCACTCGTTATTTGAACGTTCCAGGTAAAAGGGCAAAGACGTTTAAGAATAACCAGATTTCCCGTAGACATGAATGTTCATTTCTACTGAAGAAAGACGACATAATGTGGTCACATGGGTCTCGTTACAGGAAATCATCACTGTAGCCGTTAAATGGAAGAAAACTAAATGATCTGCCCTTCAAGGGGACTTCAACAAATTCGCTCCTCTGGGAAGATCCTGAAAAAAATTGTGAATCATAATTTTCTTGCTTGGAATTGAGATCGCAATTCTTTAGGACACGGGTTCCCAAATTTGACCAACTCAGGACCCACTGGAACATCAAAAAAATGTCCGCAGCCCACCTTTGTTTTATAAATAGTACATAGATCTAATGCTGCATTCTCAGAGCACTTAACTTACTGAATATTAATAATATTAATATTAATAATATTAATAATAATAATATTAACAGTATAGTAATATTTTTTTAAAATTATTAATAGGTTAACAGTTAGTTTAATAAATAATTAAATAACTAAGAATTATTTTTTATTTAATATAATTAATATTAAACTATTAAATAATATTAAACAATATTAAATAATATTAAATAATTAATATATAATTAATATAAAATCAATAATAATTATTAGAATATTATTTAATTATTAATATTATTATTACTACTACTAATAATATTATTATAGTGGATATAATATAATGGATATGAATATAAATAATATTAATTAATATATAATCAATATAAAATCAATAATAATTATTAGATTATTATTTAATTATTAATACTATTATTATTACTACTAATAATAATATTATAGTGGATATAATATAATGGATATGAAATTGATATATATATTGGTATATATTGAAATTGATATATATATATAATATATATAATAATATAATATATAATAATAATAATAATAATAATAACAATAGTCTTTTAGTTCTTTCTTTTATTTTAATTGGTTTTATTTTTTATGCTTTTATTTAATATCTATTTTACTATTTTATTTCTTATTTGCGCTTTTAGTTTTGGATCAAATTCAATTTGTACCATTATTTTTTGCATTTTGTATGTTTTTATAATAATAATAATAAATATACAATATTATATTAAATACATGTATAAATAATAAATACATTATAATTGTATATATAATTTTTTTAAATTTATTTTAATTTTTTATTTTATATTTATTATATATATATATTTATTATTTAAATTCATTACTCAGTTTTGACCCATTTGACAAAAACAAAAGTGAAAGAAAATGTTCAAAAACGGACTCAAGCGCCATTTTTGTTAATTACATCAAAAATGGTTCGGACATGCTTGATGCCGGTGTTTCCTGGAGACTAGTGGGAATGTTACTCTCGTTGGTAAAGATGGAGAAAAGAAAATCTGACTGTATGGATTATTATGTTTTATAAATATGTATTTTCCCTCCAAACCCAGCCGTACGTTTTGTTTCCCGGTTGAATTATTCAGAAAAAAAAATGACAACTTCTTGTTCAAACACATCACTACGTTTGGCAGCAGAGGGGCTGGAGTTCTACCAAAACATGACTTAAGAAGATCAGGAAGGTTCCTCAAGGCTGCCAAGCGGTAGTGAAGAAAAGAATGTCAAAGATGGCGGTTGCCAAACGTATCAACAAGTGTTTAAAAGTACCAAAACCACCAGGATGAAAACAGAGAAAAATGAACTGCTGAATAACTGATCTTCTTATACGGACATCTTGTTTTACAGATGCTTTATATGTGCCAAATGTGGCCCGCAGGACACTAGTTTGAGGCCCCCCGCCTTGATATGAAAGTTTAATGTTAGTTTGATATGGATGCTGTATGGTATCATGTACCCAGAAAAAAATATTAGGTTTGATTAATGTTCATGTTAAAGGTTAAATAACTGTTAATAGTTATCCTCCCTGTCCGTGTGGAAGTGGTAAGTTTTTTTTTCGCTATTTAAGTTTTTGTTTTTAATAAATGCGTTATTTTTTTTTTTTTGGAAAACCTGATCAGGCCCAGTCTCACCCAGACCCGAGCTCCAGTGGCCCCCAAGTAAATAATAAATAAGTAATTAAGTAAGTAAGTAAGTAATACATTTCGTAATAAAAAACGTAATAAAATTTGCCGACTGCAAACATAATACTGAATTTCCTGCAAATGTAATAATTTGGGATTGGTTGCACGGTGGACAAGTGGTTAGTGCGCGGACCTGACGGCTAGGAGACCGGAGTTCAATTCCACCGTCGGAAGAACATGCAAACGCCACACAGAGATTACGAGATAGAAAGTCGAAATTACGAAAATAGAAATTCGAAATCACGAGTTAGAAAGTCGAAGTTACAAGATAGAAAGTCAAAATTAGGAGATAAAAAGTCAAACCCCACATGTCCGCGTGCTAACCACTCGACCGCCGTGCAACCAATCCCACCACAAAACGTTTTAGTTACAGTATATTATTATATGTGTGATTTTGTGTGTATATGGGGAAGAAATAATCAAAAGAAATAATAAAATATAATAATAATAATAGTAACAAAATTTTATTAAAACAATTGCAATTATCACAATTATGTTAGCATTTTTTTAAATTTAAAATAAATTATAATTTAATAATTAAAAATTCCTTTAATGTATTCAAATAAATACATGACCACTACAAAGATCATTATTTTGTCTCATATTACATTTGTGGGAAGTTATTACCTTTACAGTTTTTCACTTTCCCACATATGTCATAATTTGCAGGAAATTATTACACTTTGTTTGTGTAATAATAATAATAGTAATAAAATTGTATTAAAACATTGCAATTATCACAATTATGTTATCTTTTTTAATTTTAAATAAATTATAATTTAATAATTAAAGATTCCTTTAATGTATTCAAATGATACTCTTTGAATAATATTTTTTGATTTTTTAATTTTTTTGATTTTTTGACATGATACAAACAACAACAACCACAAAGAACATTATGTTGTCTCATATTACATTTGTGGGAAGTTATTACCTTTACAGTTTTTCACTTTCCCACATATGTAATAATTTGCAGGAAATTATTATATTTTGTTTGTGGGTGTAAATGTGCGTTTTCGTTACAGTATATTATTGTATGTGTGATTTTGTGTGCATATGGGGAAGAAACAATCAAAAGAAATAATAAAATATAATAATAATAATAGTAATAAAATTGTATTAAAACATTGCAATTATCACAATTATGTTATCTTTTTTAATTTTAAATAAATTATAATTTAATAATTAAAGATTCCTTTAATGTATTTAAATGATACTCTTTGAATAATATTTTTTGATTTTTTAATTTTTTTGATTTTCTTGACATGATACAAACAACAACAACCACAAAGATCATTATTTTGTCTCATATTACATTTGTGGGAAGTTATTACCTTTACAGTTTTTCACTTTCCCACATATGGAATAATTCAGGGTTTGCAACAAATCACATTTTATGCAGGACATGTTACCAAATTAGCATTGCTAACATCATGACACGCTGGTAATCGTTCAGATATGCTGCATTTTTGACCCGGATACGCAACACATATGGTGCGTTTAAGGGCGATTTTGCTTACGTTTCCCTTGGTTGCTATTATTATCATTATTTGACACATAAAATTGCAGGTACAAAAACCTCCCAGTGGCCTTCAGGCACTAAACAGCCTACCGTTTAAAAGCCCGCAAAGCAGAGTCAATGTAGCAAAAAAAAAAAAAGCCAAGAATGTGATTATTAGTTTGGAAGCAAAATGATCACCAGCGGCCCCGAGAGGGCAATAAAAGACATTTGCACATGTAAGAACTTCTCTTCTCCGAACAAGTTTGAGAGGGGGGGGGGTTCCACATCTGCACACCAACACAAACACATAAAGAGCGTGAGCTGTGCAAGAGTCGGGCGGTCGGCCAAACTGGCAGGGAAAAGTCGAAGCGCCGGCGTATAACCACGAGTGTCTTTCAATATGTTTACATTGCAATCAAGTGGACAGAATTATTGGGTTGGATTGGATTTGTGCCGAAACGGCGCAAAAAAATGAAGTAGCATGCAAAAGCACGGGCAACAAGTCAGGTATTAGACGTCAAAGCTACAGCAAGACCGTTTTAAAAAATACCCCAAAAACACTAAAAGGGGACCGGATAGCGTTCACTACGGATCTCATAGCAAGTACCGTATTTTCCGGACTATAAGTCGCACTTTTTTTCATAGGTTGGCTTTTTTACAGTAACTGTTACATTTGTTCACTTCCTGCCTTTCTAATATAATTTTTTTTTAAGTTTTTGTTTTTTGGGGGGATTTTTATTTGTTTGTATTTTTTTATTTATTTGTATTTTATTTGTGTTTTTTTAATTTATTTTTTATGTATTTTCCGGACTATAAGTCACACTTTTTTTCATAGGTTGGCTTTTTTACTGTAACTGTTACATTTGTTCACTTCCTGCCTTCCTAATATAATTTTTTTTTTCAAGTTTTTGTTTTTTTGGGGGATTTTTATTTATTTGTATTTTTTTTATTTATTTGTATTTTATTTGTGTTTTTTTTAATTTATTTTTTAAATGTATTTTCCGGACTATAAGTCACACTTTTTTTCATAGGTTGGCTTTTTTACAGTAACTGTTACATTTGTTCACTTCGCCTTTCTAATATAATTTAATTTTTTTTAAAACTTTTTTTATTTGTATTTTTTAATTTATTTGTATTTTATTTGTGTTTTTTAAATTTATTTTTTATGTATTTTCCGGACTATAAGTCACACTTTTTTTCATAGGTTGGCTTTTTTACAGTAACTGTTACATTTGTTCACTTCCTGCTTTCCTAACATAATTAAAAAAAAAATTCAATTTTTTTTTGGGGGGGGGGATTTTTATTCATTTGTATTTTTTTTTATTTATTTTTAAAATGTATTTTCATATATATCTTTTCATAGGTTGGCTGTTCCTGCGACTTATACTCCAGTGCGACTTATGTATGTTTTTTTTCTATTAATTGTGCATTTTTGGCCTTGTGCGACTTATACTCCGGAGCGACTTATGTATGTTTCTTTGTACCTAATTATGCATTTTTGGCCTTGTGCGACTTATACTCCAGAGTGACTTATGTATGTTTTTTTCTATTAATTATGCATTTTTGGCCTTGTGCGACTTATACTCTGGAGCGACTTATGTATGTTTTTTTCTACCTAATTATGCATTTTTGGCCTTGTGCGACTTATACTCCGGAGCGACTTATGTATGTTTCTTTGTACCTAATTATGCATTTTTGGCCTTGTGCGACTTATACTCCGGAGCAACTTATGTATGTTTTTTTCTACCTAATTATGCATTTTTGGCCTTGTGTGACTTATACTCCGGAGCGACTTATGTATGTTTTTTTTCTACCTAATTATGCATTTTTGGCCTCATGCGACTTATACTCCGGAGCAACTTATGTATGTTTTTTTCTACCTAATTATGTATTTTTGGCCTTGTGCGACTTATACTCTGGAGCGACTTATGTATGTTTTTTTTCTATTAATTATGCATTTTTGGCCTTGTGCGACTTATACTCCGGAGCAACTTATGTATGTTTTTTTCTACCTAATTATGCATTTTTGGCCTTGTGCGACTTATACTCCTGAGCGATCCTGGTGGACTTCAACCTGCAAAGGACTGGTCCCAACGTCAACCATGAAGGAAGAAATGACCTCAATGTAAGTGGCAGTTCCTTTCCTATAGGAAGTTTTATATTAAACATAAGCAGAAATATTAATATGTAATAAAAATAAGACAGCTAATATTTCATTGTTCAGACTCATATCAACCGGGATTTTATTGCAAAGTACGAGCCAGCTCTCGCAAAGCAAGAGTGGCAAGGAAAAGTGAGAAAAGAGCATATGAAAATATACAGCTGGAAAACTGCTCCCAGTTGGCACGGCGACCAGGGAAAAGGATTATAAAGTGCAGTCGAGTCAATCGGACCGGCTGAGGATAAACTGTGCTCCGTCTCTCACGCACGTGTTTCCTTTCAGCATTAGAAATGGAGTAGTGGTGCAGTACTACTGTGCGGGTACTACAAATGTTAGCATAAAATGTAGATAGAATAAATATAATGTTAGTTATCACCCTTATATTACATTTGCTTAGACAATAGAAAGTATTTGAATGTACTGAAGAGGGAAGGTTCCCGTGACCATGATCAGAGACCCCCAGAGACCCCCAGGTCCTGGAGGTGCCTGGATGCGTGTTAGAATAAAATGTACATAGAATAAATATAATGTTAGTTATCACCCTTATATTACATTTGCTTAGACAATAGAAAGTATTTGAATGCACTGAAGAGCAAAGGTTCTTGTGACCCTGATCAGAGACCCCCAGAGACCCCCAGGTTCTGGAGGTACCTGCATGCGTGTTAGAATAAAATGTACATAGAATGAATATAATGTTAGTTATCACCCTTGTATCCATTTGCTTAGACAATAGAAAGTATTTGAATGTGCTGAAGAAGAAAAGTTCCTGTGACCCTGATCAGAGACCCCCAGAGACCCCCAGGTCCTGGAGGTGCCTGGATGCGTGTTAGAATAAAATGTAGATAGAATAAATATAATGTTAGTTATCACCCTTGTATCCATTTGCTTAGACAATAGAAAGTATTTGAATGTGCTGAAGAAGAAAAGTTCCTGTGACCCTGATCAGAGACCCCCAGAGACCCCCAGGTCCTGGAGGTGCCTGGATGCGCCAACAGCAACCCTACAGATATTCATGTTAATCCTGCAAGAATGTTTCAAGATAAGAACTCATAAAATAATAAAAGTAATTACTCTCACACGTAGACAAACAAATACAGCTCATGGAACCGCCTTCTCCCCCCCTTAGGGTTGCACGACCATATAGTAGGGACCCCCAAAAAAAGAATAACAAAGTGTGAACTGCATATTCACTTATACTCCCCTCGCTGCGAGTAACTTTGAATATTGTTTTCTGTCTTTTCTGTATTTCTGTATTTAACTGTTTTTTACAATTGTCACAGGATTTTGAACCTGACCACAAATAATCCCAATCCAATATTTACCTTAGCATGTGAGCTGCACTGAAGACCACATCGAACTCCCCGCTGTCGAGGCGTGCAGCTTTCTGTGCCATGTCCGCCGCTTCCAGCAAACGGGATTCTTCCAACAAAAACTGACCTGACAGGTAAGAACAGCGATGAAGTGTTCGAGTGCTGCTAAGAACCCAACACAGATGCGTACAGCAGACATTTTGCATTTGGTGGTAACAATCTGGCAATGCTAAATGCTAAACCTCCAGAAAGGACTGGGGTTGTTGACTATATTGATCTGTATTTCGAGTATACTTTGGTATAGAAGTGGGATTCATATCAAAAGGTGCGCTACCCGTACATTTAAGTACTTATTTCCGATTTTTTAGACTGCCTAGCAACCCGTTATTTACGTATTATACTGTATTGATTCTACCTCTTAATGGTATTGATGCAATCCCAATGATTGCGGGTCTTACCGTCCAATAAACGGTTTTAAACTTGCACCTTTTGAACTCCCTTCAGCTACATTGGTCCACTTATCCAATTCATTGAAGGTGCGCCTCATAATGCGGTGCGCCTTATATATAGAAAAAGTTTTAAAATGTCATTCATTGAAGGTGCACTCTATAATGCTGTGCGCTTTATATATGGAAAAAGTTTTAAAATGTCATTCATTGAAGGTGCGCCTAATAATGTGGCACACTTAATGTATGGAAAAAGTTTTAAAATATGTAATTCATTGAAGGTGCGACTTAAAATGCGGTGCGCTTTATATATGGAAAAAGTTGTAAAATATGTCATTCATTGAAGGTGCGCCTTATAATGCGGTGCGCCTTATATAAGGAAAAAGTTTTAAAATATGTCATTCATTGAAGGTGCGCCTTACGTATGGAAAAAGTTTTAAAATATGTCATTCATTTAAGGTGCGCCTTATAGTATATGGAGAACGTTTTAAAATATGTAATTCATTGAAGGTGCACCTTATATATGGAAAAAGTTTTAAAATATGTCATACATTGAAGGTGCGCCTTATAATGCGGTGCACCTTATAGTGTATGGAAAAAGTTTTAAAATATGTCATTCATTGAAGGTGCGCCTTACGTATGGAAAAAGTTTTAAAATATGTCATTCATTGAAGGTGCGCCTTATATATGGAAAAAGTTTTAAAATATGTCATTCATTGAAGGTGCGCCTTATAATGCGCTGTGCCTTATAGTATATGGAAAAAGTTTTAAAATATGTCATTCATTGAAGGTGCGCCTTATAATGCGCTGCACCTTATAGTATGTATATGGAAAAAGTTTTAAAATATGTCATTCATTGAAGGTGCGCCTTACGTATGGAAAAAGTTTTAAAATATGTCATTCATTTAAGGTGCACCTTATAATGTGGTGCGCTTTATGTATGGAAAAAGTTTTAAAATATGTAATTCATTGAAGGTGCGCCTCATAATGTGTTGCGCCTTATAGCATATGGAAAACGTTTTAAAATATGTCATTCATTGAAGGTGCGCCTTATAATGCGGTGCACCTAAAAGCATATGGAAAAAGTTGTAAAATATGTCATTCATTTAAGGTGCGCCTTATAATGCGGTGCGCCTTATAGTGTGTGGAAAAAGTTTGAAAATGTCATTCATTTAAGGTGCGCCTTATAATGCGGTGCGCCTTATATTATATGAAGAAAGTTTTTAAATATGTCATTCATTGAAGGTGTGCCTTATAATGCGGTGCGCCTTACGTATGGAAAAAGTTTAAAATTTGTCATTCATTGAAGGTGCGCCTTACAGATGGAAAAAGTTTTAAAATATTTCATTCATTGAAAGTGCGCCTTATAGTATATGGAAAAAGTTGTAAAATATGTCATTAATTGAAGGTGCGCCTTATAATGCGGTGCGCCTTATATATGGAAAAAGTTTTAAAATATGTCATTCATTGAAGGTGCGCCTTATAATGCGTCATTGAAGGTGCGCCTTTTGTGGTGGAACCCCCCAACTTGTAACCATCTGGAATATTGATAGATGAATTGACAGTGAAAACGAGATGAGGCGTTAGCGTCGATGTAAAATGCGTGCTTGTCAGCTAGCACCTCGGCACCCTGCCTAAATATACCAGCGTACGATGTACTGAAATCGAGATACGTCAAATTCGAAAATGAGAAAATAAACGCCGACTTACCATAATGCATGTAACAGTTGCCCTTTGTGGGATCCAGTTGGATGGCCTTCAAGAAGTACCTCTCTGCTTCTGATTTCTGCCCCTGAGACGAAATAACCGCAGTGTCATTACCGGTTCAACGACTCCCGAAAACGACTCAAAAAAACACCCGGCGAAATATCTTCATGTATACTCAACGTGTCTCTCCAAACCGCAGCCCCGCTTTAGCAATAAATCTTCATTGACGAACGCCATTGATGCTGTTTGTCCAGGCTCATGTGTCAAGTGTCAACATACAGTATGTGTGGTCAAGTCCTGGTGCAGACCTTTCATGACACTTTTATCCGTGCAAATAACACTTTTCTGAGCATAACCACAGATTGCTAGTGTGTGTGCGTAATGTGGGGCAACGGAAAGTGGATGGATGTGGGAGGAATGGGAATGGGAATCTTTTGGGTTGACCGGACAGACTTCAACTGTTTATTGTAAAATATAAATACGTTTATAGTGAAATGTTAACATTTTTTATGTCAATATTATGACTTTGTTCGAATATTTTTGCTTAAATCTGTTTTGCTGACATTCCCTTTCGCGCAGCACCATCTAATGGATGCAAAACGTAACTCCAGCCTCTACTGCAGCGCCTTATAGATCGTATATGGAAAATGTTTTAAAATGTCATTCATTGAAGGTGCGCCTTATAATGCGGTGCGCCTTATATATGGAAAAACTTAATATGTAATTCATTGAAGGTGCGCCTTATAATGTTGTGCGCTTTACATATAGAAATAGTTTTAAAATATGTTATTCATTGATGGTGTGCCTTATAATGCGGTGCACCTTATATATGGAAAAAGTTTTAAAATATGTCATTCATTGAAGGTGCGCCATATAATGTGGGGCGCCTTATATATGGCAAAGGTTTTAAAATATGTAATTCACTGAAGGTGCGCCTTATATATGAAAAAAGTCATTGAAGGTGAGCTTTATAATGTGGTGCGCCTTATAGTATGTGGAAGAAGTTTTAAAATATGTCATACATTGAAGGTGCGCCTTATATATAGAAATCGTTTCAAAATATGATGTGCCTTACAATGCGGTGCGCCTTATATATGGAAAAAGTTTTAAAATATGTAATTCATTGAAGGTGCGCCTTATAATGCAGTGCGCCTTACATATGAAAAAGTTTTAAAATATGTCATTCATTGAAGGTGCACCTTATAATGCGGTGCGCTTTATATATGGAAAAAGCTTTAAAATATGTAATTCATTGAAGGTGCGCCTTATGTATGGAAAAAGTTTAAAAATATGTCATTCATTGAAGGTGTGCCTTATATTTCGGTGCGCCTTATATATGGAAAAAGTTTTAAAATATGTCATTCATTGAAGGTGCGCCTCATAATACGGTGGGCCTTATATATGGAAAAAGTTGTAAAATATGTCATTCATTGAAGGTGCGCCTCATAATACGGTGCGCCTTATATATGGAAAAAGTTTTAAAATATGTCATTCATTGAAGGTGCGCCTTATAATGCGTCATTGAAGGTGGGCTTCATAATACGGTGCGCCTTATACATGGAAAAAAGTTTTAAAATTTGTCATTCATTGAAGGTGCGCCTTATATATGGAAAAGGTTTGATAATATGTCATTCATTGAAGGTGTGCCTTATATTTTGGTGCACCTTGTATATGGAAAAAGTTTTAAAATATGTAATTCATTGAAGGTGCGCCTTTATATATGGAAAAAGACATGACATATATTTTTTAAATATGTCATTCATTGAAGGTGCGCCTTTTTATGCGGTGCATCTTACATATGGAAAAAGTTTTAAAATGTAATTTATTGAAGGTGCGCCTTATAATGCGTAATTGAAGGTGCGCTTCATAATATGGTGCGCCTTATATATGGAAAAAGTTAAAATATGTAATTCATTGAAGGTGCGCCTTATAATGCGTCATTGAAGGTGCGCCTCATAATACGGTGCGCCTTATATATGGAAAAAAGTTTTAAAATTTGTCATTCATTGAAGGTGCGCCTTATATATGGAAAAGGTTTTATAATATGTCATTCATTGAAGGTGTGCCTTATATTTCGGTGCACCTTGTATATGGAAAAAGTTTTAAAATATGTAATTCATTGAAGGTGCGCCTTTATATATGGAAAAAGACATGACATTTTTTAAATATGTCATTCATTGAAGGTGCGCCTTTTTATGCGGTGCACCTTACATATGGAAAAAGTTTTCAAATATGTCATTCATTGAAGGTGCGCCTTACAATGCGTTATTGAAGGTGCGCCTCATAATACGGTGTGCCTTATATATGGAAAAAAGTTTTAAAATATGTCATTCTTTGAAGGTGCGCCTTATAATGTGTCATTGAAGGTGCGCCTCATAATATGGTGCGCCTTATATATGGAAAAAAGTTTTAAAATTTGTCATTCATTGAAGGTGCGCCTTATATATGGAAAAAGTTTTAAACTATGTCATTCATTGAAGGTGTGCCTTATATTTTGGTGCACCTTGTATATGGAAAAAGTTTTAAAATATGTAATTCATTGAAGGTGCGCCTTTATATATGGAAAAAGACATGACATATATTTTTAAAATATGTCATTCATTGAAGGTGCGCCTTACAATGCGTCATTGAAGGTGCGCCTCATAATACCGTGTGCCTTATATATGGAAAAAAGTTCAAAAATATGTCATTCATTGAAGGTGCGCCTTATAATGCGTCATTGAAGGTGCGCCTCATAATACGGTGCGCCTTATGGAAAAAAGTTTAAAAATTTGTCATTCATTGAAGGTGCGCCTTATATATGGAAAAAGTTTTAAACTATGTCATTCATTGAAGGTGCGCCTTATAATGCGGTGCGCCTTATAGTGCGGAAAATACGGTACACAATTAAGACCGGTGACAATCTACAGTATATAACCCAGTGTGCTGCAATTAGCACCCAAATATGCATAGCATATGTACGTCCATATAGAACCCACACAGAACAAAACCAATGTTGCATTGTCTTATTTATTTCAGTCTTTGGGGAAAGAATACATTAAAAAACAAACCACAAAAAAAGTCCCCATAGACTTTGAACGTCCAATAAAATCCCGAAGAGAGTGCAGCTGGCCAATTGAAGTCCGGGTCGACTTTGACACATTCAGACTCTGATTGAGGCGCCACGTGATCTGATCAAACAAAACCACAGACGGTTTTAGCATTAACAAGGCAGCCATGATTACAGCAGGCTCTCTTAAAGGGACAGTAAGCCTGACATGAATAATGTATTCACTCCTTATAGACTCGAGTGGGAAATCCAGCCTGTGAGATCCGATAAAAAAGTAGGAAATTCCTCCCGGATTAAACTACTGGTGTAAAGTCATTATATTTTTATTTAAAAAAAAGGAGCTTCAGGAATAGATGCATAGCTTCAAGGTATAATGTGTTTAAACTTCATTTGCATGGAAATGAGAAGCAAATGTCAGCCATCTTCACAGATCCGGGAACAGGATCATTTTTTTTTGCTGCACGGTGGTCGAGTGGTTAGCGTGCATGCCACACAGCTAGGAAACCCAAGTTCGATTCCACCTTCGTCTATCTCCGTGAAGCAGTAGAAAATGAATGACTGAATTTTAACAAAAGTCGAAGCAAAAGTAAATTTTCAGGCTGCATGGTGGTGGAGTGGTTTCCGTGCACGCCACACAGCTAGGAAGCCCAAGTTCGATTCCACTTTCGTCTATCTCCGTGAAGCAGTAGAAAATGAATGAACGAATTTTGACAAAAGTCAAAGCAAAAGTAAATCTTCAGGCTGCACGGTGGTCGAGTGGTTAGCGCGCAGGCCACATAGCTAGGGAACCCAGGTTCGATTCCACCTTCGTCTATCTCCGTGAAGCGGTAGAAAATGAAAGAACGAATTTTGACAAAAGTCAAAGAAAAAGTAAATCTTCAGGCTGCATGGCGTACAAGTGGTTTTTGAGAAGGCCACACAGCTAGGGAACCCAAGTTCGATTCCACCTTCGGCTATCTCAGTGAAACGGTAGAAAATGAATGAACGAATTTTGACAAAAGTCAAAGCAAAAGTAAATCTTCAGGCTGCACGGTGATCGAGTGGTTATCGCGCAGGCCACACAGCTAAGAAACCCAAGTTCGATTCCACCTTCGGCTATCTCCGTGAAGTGGTAGAAAATGAATGAACTAATTTTGACAAAAGTCAAAGCAAAAGTAAATGTTCAGGCTGCATGGCGGACAAGTGGTTTTTGAGAAGGCCACACAGCTAGGGAACCCAAGTTCGATTCCACCTTCGGCTATCTCAGTGAAGCGGTAGAAAATTAATGAACGAATTTTGACAAAAGTCAAAGCAAAAGTAAATTATCAGGCTGCACGGTGGAAAGTGGTTTGTGCGAAAGACACACAGCTAGGGAAGCCAAGTTCAATTCCACCTTCGGCTATCTCAGTGAAATGGTAGAAGATGAATGAACGAATTTTAACAAAAGTCAAATCTTCAGGCTGCACATTGGACAAGTGGTTTGTGCGAAGGACACGCAGCTAGGACACCTAAGTTCGATTCCACCTTTGGCTATCTCCGTGAAACGATAGAAAATGAATGAACAAATTTTCACAAAAGTCACAGCAAAACTAAATCTTCAGGCTGCACCATGGTCGAGTGGTTAGCGCACAGGCCACACAGCTAGGAAACCCAAGTTCGATTCCACCTTTGGCTATCTCCGTGAAACGGTGGAAAATGAATGCAAAAGTAAATTTTCAGGCTGCACGGTTTGTCAAGTGGTTTGTGCGAAGGACACGCAGCTAGGAAACCTAAGTTTGATTCCACCTTTGGCTATCTCTGAAGCAGTAGAAAATGAATGAACGAATTTTGACAAAAGTCAAAGCAAAAGTAAATCTTCAGACTGCACGGTGGTCGAGAGGTTAGCACGCAGGCCACACAGCTAGGAAACCTAAGTTTGATTCCTTTTTTTTGTTTTAATTTAATTTAATTTATTTTTTTTGTCACATACCGAAGTACAATCAGTACAATCAGTAACTGTTACATTTGTTCACTTCCTGCTTTCCTAGTATAACGTTTTTTTGTTTGTTAATTTAATTTAATTTAATTTAATTTAATTTAATTTAATTTAATTTAATTTAATTTAATTTAATTTAATTTAATTTTATTTTTTTGTCACATACAAAAGTATGAGGTGACATAATGACATAATGGGTACCATAGTCAGCCTGAGTTCGATTCCACCCTCTGCAATTATTATTATTTTTTGCATGTCCAAAAACACGCTAGGTTAATTAGCGACTCCACAACAAAATAGAGCAGCGTTCCTTGGCAAAACATTGGATGTATTCGCTGTCAAAGCTGCCACCAGAACGCAAACAGAGTGGAAGGAATCCGCCCACTCCCACAATGGCATCTCTGTTTCTACTTTCTTTTAATTGTAGACTGCTCTTATTTCAATGTGTTGACATAATAGTTTGTGTTTTGGCTTAATAGTCGGAGCCTTACACCTCCATCTCTGGATAACGTCAGCATAGGGACTCCTTCCATGAAGCCTGGATGGTATTGACTGTTTTGACTGAATCAGTCCATCCATCTCTGGGCAGCAAGTGGCCTGACACGCCTCCTAATCCCCGAAGGAAAGTGGAGGTCATAAGAGGTCATAATAAAGTCAAGTCAAACATTTTTCCCACCTCAATTTGCCGGCCGTGCCTTTAACTACCAGGCCGACACCCACTGGGTTTTTTATTCCCTTCCACCCAAAGTGATAAAGATTAGCGGCAAGCTTTCTCCTGCAGTCTCTCCACTCTCAAGGTATGATACAATTTGATAAATCAATCATGACATCATAATAACGGAATTAGAAAGGGTACGGAAGAAGAGGATTAGTTCTGAACTGGGTCAAAAGCTACTTACGTAGCTGACAGGAAGCAATACGTCAAGCTAGGAGAATTTAATAATAAAAAATAATAAAAATAATGAAAATAATGAAAATTATGAAAATTATGAAAATTATGAAAATTATGAAAATTATGAAAATTATGAAAACAATTGTGAAAATTATGAAAATAATAAATAGTGAAAATTATGAAAATAACGAAAATTATGAAAAATATGAAAATAATGAAAATAATGAAAATAATGAAAATGATGAAAATGATGAAAATGATGAAAATAATGAAAATAATGAAAATTATGAAAATAATAATTAAATAAAATTAAATAAATAATACTTTTAATTTTATTTAATTTTTGTCACATGCCAACATTTTTTTTAACATGCATTTGAACATGCATCAACATTCCAATTGAGTGCATCCCATAATCAGTTCCCAGTTTCACATGTCCGAAAGGAGTAGGAAGAAGCAAAGCTTATTAAATCCTACCCCTCCATCTGGTACTTTTACAATCAGTAACTGTTACATTTGTTCACTTCCTGCTTTCCTAATATAGTTGAAGTTTTTATTTTTTGTTTTTTTTTTAATTTTTTGTCACGTACCAAAGTACAAGGTGATAAGAGCATCCAATGACATAATGGGTACTATAGTAACTGTCAATATAGTGATATATATAGCACATCATGACTGGTTAAGTTTTTTAATTTAATTTAATTTAATTTAATTTAATTTAATTTAATTTAATTTAATTTAATTTAATTTAATTTAATTTAATTTAATTTTAATTTTTTTGGTCACGTACCTAAGTAGGAGGTGATATGACCATACAATGACATAATGGGTACCATAGTCAATATAGTCAATATAGTGACATTTTTAGCTAATTGGTTATTTTTGAAAATATGAAATAGAAAGTCGAAATTAGGAGATAAAAAGTCGAAAATTAGGAGATAGAAAGTCGAAAATTAGGAGATAGAAAGTCGAAAATTAGGAGATAGAAAGTCAAAAGTAGGAGATTGAAAGTCGAAATTACGAGATAGAAAGTCGAAATTACGAGATAGAAAGTTAATTTAATTTTAAGAGAGTTAATTTAATTTTAAGAGAGTTAATTTAATTTTAAGAGAGTTAATTTAATTTTTAAAAAAGTTAATTTAATTTTAAAAAAGTAAATTTAATTTAAAAAAAAGTAAATTTAATTTGAAAAAAAGTTAATTTAATTTAATTTAATTTGTCACGTACCGAAGTACGAGTTGATATGACCATACAATGACATAATGGGTACCATAGTAACTGTCAATATAGTGATATTTTTAGCTAGGGGTCGGGTTATTTTTAGCCTTATGCATTATTTTAGCTGTTATTAACTATATTAGCAAGTTGAAGTATTTGTGATTTAAGAAATATAATAATAATAAATGGCTTTTTCCCGTCACGGAAAACTGAACACCTCCGGCACCAAACCGGAACGCTCGACTTGGAGACAAAAAACAACAAAAAAAACGACATTTGTGACATCGGTTCTGATTATAATAATTTTGGAAGTCTGGCTGTTAGTTTGCATACTTATGGAAAAATAAATAAACGGAAATTTAGATTTGGGTTGCACAAAATTTCGGAAAAAAATGTACAATATTCCAAATGGAGCTGCATCATAAAGCATCATAAATGACTTCAAATGAGCTTCAACGTTAACATAAACGAACCCAAATCTGTCAAAACATATTTTCCAATAAGCGGCACAATAATTCAGTCAAAATGATCGCTTTTGAAAAGTTCATAATTTTTCCAAAAATGTTCCAATTAAGAACTTTATTCTTTCTACAAGGGAAACAAGAAGCGACAGATCCAGGAAGAGTTTCAAGTGGAAATCCAGAGGAAATCCAGATGCCGTTGCACAGACTTTGGAACACAATTATGTCCTTTCATTAGGGCCCAGACTGAGGGGGGGCATGGGGGAGTGGGGGCTGGGCGGCTGTCAGCGAAGGAGAAAGTCCTCCTAGCTTCTATGGATCTCGTGTAATTTATTTATTTCTGTTCAGACGATCCTTTTTTTTTTTTAGTATTCTTAGCTTAGTTGGGATTTATACCAGGAACGCCCCCTTCACTGGGGGAGGGGGGCGGGGGGGTTTAATTAATGGGAGTATAAACTTGCCATGTGACATCCACAGCACGGCTTTAGGGCTTTAACCAAAGATGATATTCATACTGTAACCAGAACACATGAAGGGCAGATGATACTGTAATAAAACATGAAATAAAAATATATGATGGAAAATCTATTACTTTCATTTTCAGTGTATGGAAGCCCGTTTCTGCCACTGAAAAAAATAATTATCCCAATGGTAAATCGAACATTACGAGATAGAAAGTCGAAATTATGAGATAGTCGAAATTACGAGATGAAAAGTCAAAATTAGGAGGTTAAAAGTCAAAATTACGAGATTAAAAGTCCAAATTGCGAGATTAAAAGTCGAAATTACGAGATTAAAAGTCAAAATTATAAGATGAAAAGTCGAAATTACGAGTTAGAAAGTCGAAATTACGAGCTAGAAAGTCGTTATTATTAAATATATATATATATATACACATTATTATTAATATATAATATAAAATTATTAAATATATTATTATTAAATATATTAAATATATTATTATTATTATTAAATATATATACATACTTATAACACATTTTAATATATACATATTAATATATAATATAAAATTATTATATATATAAATATATATTATACATTATTATTAATATATAATAGAATATTATAAAATTAAATGTATTATTAAATATATATAAATTTATAATACATTATTAATAATATATAATATTATTAAATATATTAGTTATATTATTATTAAATATATAAAAATATGTATAACAAATTAGTATCAATATATAATGTACAATTATTAAATATATTATTATTGAATATATAAATATATATAATATAATTTGTATATCATATATTTGTTAAATATATTAAATGTATTATTATTAAATATATCATTATTAAATATACAAATATATATAATACATTATTATTAATATATAATATAAAATTATTAAATATATTATTAAATATATTATTATTATTAAATATATATACATACTTATAACACATTATTATTAATATATAATATAACATTTTTAAATATATATAAATATATATAATACATTATTAATAATATATAATATTATTAAATATATTAATTATATTATTATTAAATATATAAAAATATATATAACACATTATTATCAATATATAATGTACAATTATTAAATATATTATTATTGAATATATAAATATATATAATATAAATTTATTAAATATATTAAATGTATTATTATTACATATATCATTATTAAATATACAAATATATATAATACATAGGATTAATATATAAAATACAATTATTAAATATATTATTTTTAAATATATATATGCAACGATATTATTAATATATAATATAAAATTATAAAATATATTATCATGAAATATATATCATACATTATTATTAATATAGAACATAATATTATTACATATATTATTTATTTCATTGTCATAAAGAAAAGTATTCAACACAATTTATTTTCACAAGACGATACAAATCGATGTAGTCGCATCTCGACCCTCAAAAGCCGGTCGCCGGTTTCATGGAATCGCCCGTTGGCGTTTTCACGACTTGATGAATTGATTGATTGATTGCTTATCATGACAGGCCTAAAAGTTAGCCAAGTTGATGTCAACAAATCCATGAGTGGTAAATGTTGCTATTCAATAACACCATGATCCTTCTACCATTGTGGAATGTTGGGAAAACATTGTCAGGAATTCCATTTGGAGGATAATATTTATCTAGCGAGCCGTAGCAAAAAAAAAACGTATTTTTGCTCATGACTTCATTTAAGAGAGACACGAGTTAGTTCGATTCCCCTCAGAAGGAACATAATCACGGCTTTAAAAGCCAAAGCAAAGAGTGAAAACGGAGACGTCTTACTGTCATGGCCAGCAGTTTTCCGTAGGTGAGGTGTGCAGGAATGTGGTCCGGCTTGGCTCGCAGGGACTCTCGGTACCAGTGTTCGGCTTCAGTCAGTTTGTTTAGTCTCATATAGGCCTCTCCTGTGGGAGCGAAGGGAGGGGTCGGGTCAAGGGGTCAAGCTGTCAGAGGTTAAGAAATCACACATCTGCCGATGTAGAGCTCCAGCATCGAACCAGCATCCAAACCCAGAGGATGCAATCTGGCACGGTCTTTAAATGCTACTTTTGTACAAAATAACTTTTGGAATATAAGTCGCACTTTTTTTCATAGGTTGGCTTTTTTAACAGTAACTGTTACATTTGTTCACTTCCTGCTTTTGTAATATAATTTAAGTTTTTAAAATTTTTTTAAAGGTTTTTTTTGTATTTTTATTTATTTGTATTTTTATTTATTTATTTTTTTTAAATGTTCTAATAAAAATGTTTCTAATATAATTTAAGTTTTTTTTAATTTTTTAAAGTTTTTTTTTGTATTTTTATTTATTTGTACTTTTTTTTTTTTTTTAAATGTTTGTTCCGGACTAAAAGTCACACTTTTTTTAATAGGTTGGTTTTTTTTTTTACAGTAACTGTTACATTTGTTCACTTCCTGCTTTTCTAAAATAATTTAAGTTTTTTTAAGGTTTTTTTTGTATTTTTATTTATTTGTATTTTATTTGTATTTTAAAAAATTTTTTTTAAATGTATTTTCCGGACTATTAGTCGCACTTTTTTTTAATAGGTTGGCTTTTTTTTTTACAGTAACTGTTACATTTGTTCACTTCCTGCTTTTCCAATATAATTAATTTTTTTTTCAATTTTTTTAAGGTTTTTTTTGTATTTTTATTTATTTGTATTTTATTTGTACTTTAAAAAAAATTTATTTTCCGGACTACAAGTTGCATTTTTTTTCATAGGTTGGCTTTTTTACAGTAACTGTTACATTTGTTCACTTCCTGCCTTGCTAATATAATTTCATTTTAAAATTTTTTTTAAAAGTTTTAAAAGTTTTTTTTATTGTTATTTATTTATATTTTTTGTTTTTTATTTATTTATTTTTTAATGTATTTTCCGGGCTATAAGTCACACTTTTTTTCATAGGTTGGCTTTTTTATAGTAACTGTTAGATTTGTTCACTTCCTGCATTCCTAATATAATTTAAGTGTTTTTTTTTATTTGTACTTTTTATTTATTGTATATAAAGAAAAAAAGTGTCAAACACGAACCAAACATGTTTGTATTGTATTGTTAGTTTAAAGTCAAAATAATACTCATATTCCACATCATATGAAACAATAAGATATAACACGGAAAGGCCAAAGGCATCCGTGGAGTGGAACATTCCACAGCCCACCAGAGAGCTTTGGCGTTCAGCCCAACACGGCGCTAGCGATGACAGACGCTGCTCAGTGGCGTCTGACAAACAGCGTGAGGGCAGCACACGGAGTGAAAGTGAAAATACTTACGTATGAGCAGGTGTGCCAGATCGTCTCCGGAGAGACACGGCGCTAATCTGTTGGACTCGGGCGGCGTTTTAATAACGCGACAAGACGCGCGTCATATTGTATGCTAACTGAAAAATGCAGGCTAGCCGAGGCCAAGAATGTTAACCTGAGGTTCCACCGTAGCTTAGCTTCGCTAGCTCAGTGTCTGCTAATGACGCTGGACGGGATTTTTCCATGGGAAATAATGAAATTAGAAACCTTGAACCATGAGAGTCTTGAACCAGTCATGATGTGCTATATATACATATATTGACAGTATATTGATTATCCGTTTTTTAAATTTTTTTTTTTTGTATTTTTATTTATATTTTTATTTTTTTGTATTTTCCGTACTGTAAGTCACCCTTTTTTCCATAGGTTGGCTTTTTTACAGTAACTGTTACATTTGTTCACTTCCTGCCTTCCTAATATAATTTAAGTTTTTTCATTTTTAAGGTGTTTTTTTGTGTTTTTATTTATTTGTATTTTAAAATTTATTTTTTATGTATTTTTGTATTTTTATTTATTTGTATTTTATTTTATTTAACTTTTGTATTTTCTGGAAAAAAAGTTGCACTTTTTTTCATAGGTTGGATTTTTTACAGTAACTGTTACATTTGTTCACTTCCTATTTTCCTAATATAATTTAAGTTTTTTTTATTTTTTAAGTTTTTTTGTATTCTTATTCATTTTTATTTTATTTATTTATTTATTTTTTGCATTTTCCGGACTATAAGTCACACTTTTTTTCCCATAGGTTTTACAGTAACTGTTACATTTGTTCATTTGTTTTTTTTTTTTTAAGTTTTTTTTTTTTTTGGGGGGGGGGGTTATTGATTTGTATTTTATTTGTTTTTTATTTTATTTTATTTTTTAATTTATTTTCCGGACTATAAGTTGCACTTTTATTCATAGGTTGGCTGTTCCTGCGACTTATACTCCAGAGTGAGTACCCATTATGTCATTATGTCCCGCTAAATTTAAATAAATAAATAAATAAAAATAATACAAAAAAAATAATAACAAATTATTTAAAATGTTTAAAATTATTATAAGTTATTATTATAAAATGAATATCATTTTAAACATTTTAAATATTTTTTATTGATTAATTAATTATTATAAATTATTATAAAAAATTAATTTAATTTTAAACATTTTAAATAATTTTTAATTAATTTTTAAAATATTTTTGTATTATTTTTATTATTTATTTACTTAAATTTAGTGGGACATAATGACATAATGGGTACTCGCTCTGGAGTATAAGTCGCAGGACCAGCCAACCTATGAAAAAAAGTGCAACTTATAGTCCGGAAAATACATTAAATAAATAAATAAATAAAAAACAAATAAAATACAAATCAATAAAAAAAATAAAAAATAAAAAAAAACTTTGAAAAAAAATTATATTAGAAAGGCAGGAAGTGAACAAATGTAACAGTTACTGATTATAAAAGTACCAGATGGAGGGGTAGGATTTAATAAGCTTTGCTTCTTCCTACTCCTTTCGGACATGTGGAACTGGGAACTGATTATGGGATGCATTCAATTGTAATCTGATGCATGTTCAAATGAAATAAAACCATTACCATTACTAAAACCCACTAGTAGCTGGCCCAACACTGCTGGGTTCAAGTTCAGGTATATTTTGGTGAAATTCTAAATTAAATACAACCTTTATTAGTCACGGGTGAATAAATTAGCCGTATATTTCCAACACTAATCTAACCTTTTCGCTTCACTTCCGCTGAGTGTTATTTCTCTCCCAGTGAAGAAGAACAGCTGCTACGCTTTCAGCCGTGAATGAAACCAAAGCTCTCTTTCTTACCCATCATGTTGTACAGGCTCTGCGGTGCAAATTGCCTTGGCATTTTCTGTATGGCTTCTTTAAAGACAGACAAGGCCTCCTGCCAATGACAAACACAAGGAAAAGGAGGTGTGGGATGTTTGCATTAGAAACGGACACTGGAGTCAATACAAAGCGTGGAATCGGTGTGGGGGGGGGGGGGGGGGGGGGGGGGGTTGTTGTGTTCTGAACGTTTTCTGTGCAGGTTATTGTGTGTAGCTGCTCTAAAAGAGTTAATGCGGTTAATACAATAATACAAGTTAATACAAAGGATCAAAAAATTTGCATGCGTGGGTTTATTTTATTTTATTTATTTATTTAATTTTTTATTATTATTTTTTTAATTTAGTTTGCATGTTCTCCCCATGCATGCGTGGGTTTATTTTATTTTTATTTTTATTTTTATTTTTATTTTATTAAAACTGGTCTTAAAATTGCAATCATGGGTGAATGTCTGATCAAACCGTAAAAAAAAAGTCTTGAATCCTCACCTCCTGGTGATCGAGAACGTTTTCTGTGCAGGTTATTGTGTGTAGCTGCTCTTGAGGAGTTAATACAGTTAATACAATAATACAAGTTAATACAAAGGATCGAAAAATGTATTTTAATTTTTATTTTTTTTTAACTTTTTTTTTTTTTTTTTTTTTTAAACCTCACAGCTAGGAGACCAGGGTTCAATTCCACCCTTCGGTCATCTCTGTGTGGAGTTTGCATGTTCTCCTCGTTTATTTTATTTATTTATTTTATTTTTCATTATTATTATTTTTTTATTTAGTTTGCATGTTCTCCCCATGCATGCGTGGGTTTATTTATTTTTATTTTTATTTTTTTTTAAACTTTTTTTTTTAAATTTTTTAAACCTCACAGCTAGGAGACCAGGGTTCAATTCCACCCTCGGCCATCTCTGTGTGGCGTTTGCATGTTCTCCCCGTGCATGCGTGGGTTTATTTTATTTATTTATTTTATTTTTTATTATTATTATTTTTTTTAATTTAGTTTGCATGTTCTCCCCATGCATGCGTGGGTTTATTAATTTTAATTTTAATTTTAATTTTAATTTTAATTTTAATTTTAATTTTAATTTTAATTTTAATTTTAATTTTAATTTTAATTTTAATTTTAATTTTAATTTTAATTTTAATTTTAATTTTAATTTTTTTTAACTTTTAAAAAAAAAAATTTTAAACCTCACAGCTAGGAGACCAGGGTTCAATTCCACCCTCGGCCATCTCTGTGTGGAGTTTGCATGTTCTCCCCATGCATGCGTGGGTTTATTTTATTTATTTATTTTATTTTTTATTATTATTATTTTTTATTTAGTTTGCATGTTCTCCCCATGCATGCGTGTTTGTTTTATTTTTTTTATTTTTATTTTTATTTTTATTTTTATTTTTATTTTTATTTTTATTTTTATTTTTATTTTTATTTTTATTTTTATTTTTATTTTTATTTTTATTTTTATTTTTATTTTTATTTTTATTTTTATTTTTTTTTTAAAACTGGTCTTAAAATTGCAATCATGGGTGAATGTCTGATCAAACCGTAAAAAAAAGTCTTGAATCCTCACCTCCTGGTGTCCTTGCTCGTGGAGCTGCTTTCCCAGGTTGTACAGGCAGCTAGTGACCGAGCTCTTGTGGGCATGGGGGTCCTTCAGGTTCTCGTCTGGGATGTCGGCACAGGTCAGGAAAGTGCGCTTGGACTCCTCCAGGCGACCCTGATTCATCAGGATGATGCCTGTGTTCAAGTACGCCGCTGGTTTGGATAAACAAATACAGACAAAAGTAGCATAGATTAATTAATTTGCAACGAAAAAACACTGAAATTAATCCACACAAACAGGAATATTGGGGCCAAAAATGACGTTGTTACACTCGTAAATGTAATAACTGCTATTACTATTACATTTGTAAGAAATTATTCCATATGTGGGAAAGTGAAAAACTGTAAAGGTAATAACTTCCCACAAATGTAATATGAGACAAAATAATGATCTTTGAGGATTTTAACAAAATATTTTTTTCTTTTTTTATGGAAAAAATATTATTCAAATAGTATCATTTGAATATATCAAAGGAATCTTTAATTATTATATTATTATTACATTAAATTATTATTATTATTCAATTAAATGTAATTATTATTAAATTATTATTTTTAAATTAAATGTAATTATTATTAAATTATTATTTTTAAATTAAATGTAACTATTATTAAATTATTATTTTTAAATTACATGTAATTATTATTGAATTATTATTATTATTATATTTTATTATTTCTTTTGATTATTTCTTCCCCATATACACACAAAATCACACATACAATAATATACTGTAACTAAAACGCACATGTACGCCCACAAACAAAATGTAATAAATTATTCCATATGTGGGAAAGTGAAAAATTGTAAAGGTAATAACTTCCCACAAATGTAATATGAGACAAAATAATGATTTTTGTGGTTTTTGTTATTTGTTCTTTCTTCTTTTAATGAGGGAGAAAGTGTAGATGTCATTTTGAGGATTTTAACAAAATATTCATTTTTCTTTTTTTGTGGATAAAATATTATTCAAACAGTATCATTTGAATACATTAAAGGAATCTTTAATTATGAAATTATTATTACATTAAATTATTATTATTATTCAATTAAAGTAAATGTAATTATTATTAAATTATTATTTTTTTTTTATTAAATGTAATTATTATTGAATTATTATTATTATATTTTATTATTTCTTTTGATTATTTCTTCCCCATATACACACAAAATCACACATACAATAATATACTGTAACTAAAACGCACATGTACGCCCACAAACAAAATGTAATAATTTAAAATAAAAATTAAATTAAAATTACTACATATGTGGGAAAGTGAAAAACTGTAAAGGTAATAACTTCCCACAAATGTAATATGAGACAAAATAATGATTTTTGTGGTTTTTGTTATTTGTTCTTTCTTCTTTTAATGAGGGCGAAGGTGTAGATGTCATTTTGAGGATTTTAACAAAATTTTTTTTCTTTTTTTGTGGAAAAATATTATTCAAACAGTATCATTTGAATACATTAAAGGAATCTTTAATTATTGAATTATTATTAATTTATTATTACATTAAATTATTATTATTATTATTCAATTAAATGTAATTATTATTAAATTATTATTATTCAATTAAATGTAATTATTATTGAATTATTATTATTATATTTTATTATTTCTTTTGATTATTTATTCCCCATATAGACACAAAATCACACATACAATAATATACTGTAACTAAAACGCACATTTACACCCACAAACAAAATGTAATAATTTAAAATTAAAATTAAATTAAAATTATTACATATGTGGGAAAAGTGAAAAACTGTAAAGGTAATAACTTCCCACAAATGTAATATGAGACAAAATAATGATTTTTGTGGGTTTTGTTATTTGTTCTTTCTTCTTTTAATGAGGGAGAAGGTGTAGATGTCATTTTGAGGATTCTAACAAAATAATTTTTTTTTCCTTTTTTTTGTGGAAAAAATATTTTTCCAAAAATATTATTTGAATACATGAAAGGAATTTTTAATTATTAAATTATAATTTTTTTTAAATTAAAAAATGTAACATAATTGTGATAATTGCAATTGTTTTAATAAAATTTTATTACTATTATTATTATATTTTATTTTTTTTATTTTATTATTTCTATTTTTATTATTTCTTTTGACTGTCAAAATGTGCTTGGCGGTCGACAAATGAGCTTTCACGTGGACATATATCCTTTCTGTCAATCATTTGAAACCCGAGAAGTGAAGGTTGTACATCTACGTACGTATGTGTGGTCTTACCCCAAGAATGAACCATCTATGCGATATACATTTAAAAAGTCTCCTGTGGGATATTTGAATGATTGGCATCATTTTTGCAAAGTCAAAAACAGCAATAAGCAATTTGGGAATAATAAGAAAATCCCGTCAAGTTCGTCATTTGGAATGTACCAACTAGCCCAACTTGTATGTACTATAAAAACAGTCATATCAAATAAAAATAGCGCTGAGTAATGGCGGTAACGAGAAAAGATAACAACATTCTCCTCCAGCCTTCAAGCTAATTAATTACCTCAGTTGTCGGCTAACGGACAAGATAATTGCTCGCTGAATCGAAACGTTCTAGTTTGACTGTGATCGTGATTGGATCTTTAATTAATTCGAGGCAGACGGAACAGATATTTCGGACTTTGTGTGTATCTGTCATTGACCGATGGGTAGAACAATAGGGAACTCATTTATTGTGTTGTCAAGACCTGGTCAAGACCTGGGGACATTTGTAGTCATGAGGGAGTGAACCCGCTAAAGATAACCTTGTCTTCGTTATCTCTACCAATTATGATGAAGACATGACCTTGACGAAGTGACTTACGAACGTTTACAGTTTGGCGGTGAATTGTTTGATTGATTGTTTGTTGTCTTGGCCCAAAACGGTTTGCGGTACAACATTGTTTACCATCCGTGACTTTTGGGATCATATGGTCAAAGAGCCAAAGATTAGTTGGGTGAAATCCATTCCCTGGTTGGGCGCCAAACATTGGGTTGCCCCGCTAACATCTTATGGAACAGCCCAAAACAGTTTGCGATACAACATTCCTCATTTGTTTACCATCTGTGACTTTTGGGATCATTTGGTCAAAGAGCCGAATATTAGTTGGTTGAAATACATCCCCTGGTTGGGCGCCAAACATTGGGTTGCCCCTCCAACATCTTATGGAACAGCCCAGAACGGTTTGCAGTACAACACTGTTTACCATTTGTGACTTTCATTTGGGATCATTTGGTCAAAGAGCCGAATATTAGTTAGTTGAAATACACCCTCTGGTTCTGGTTTCAGAACCCATGTTCTGAAACAAACCCTAAATGTTGCCCCGCCAACATCTTATGGAACAGCCCAAAACGGTTTCCGATACAACATTGCCCATCTGTTTACTATCCGTGACTTTTGGGATCATTTGGTCAAAGAGCCGAAAATAGTTGGTTGAAATACATCCCCTGGTTGTCCGCCAAACATTGGGTTGCCCCGCTAACATGTTATGGAACAGCCCAAAACGGTTTCCGATACAACATTGCTTATTTGTTTACCATCCGTGACTTTTATTTGGGATCATTTGGTCAAAGAGCCGAAGATTAGTTGGTTGAAATACATACATCCCCTGGTTGTTTCAGAACCCATGTTCTGAAACAAACCCCAAATGTTGCCCCGCCAACATCTTATGGAACAGCCCAAAACAGTTTGCGATACAACATTTCTCATCTGTTTACCATCCGTGACTTTTGGGATTATTTAGTCAAAGAGTCGAAGATTAGTTGGTTGAAATACACCCCCTGGTTGTCCGCCAAACATTGGGTTGCCCCGCTAACATGTTATGGAACAGCCCAAAACGGTTTCCGATACAACATTGCCCATCTGTTTACCATCCGTGACTTTTATTTGGGATCATTTGGTCAAAGGGCCGATGATTAGTAGGTTGAAATACATCCCCTGGTTGGGCGCCAAACATTGGTCAAATGTTGCCCCGTCAACATCTTATGGAACAGCCCAAAACAGTTTGCGATACAACATTGCCCATTTGTTTACCATCCGTGACTTTTGGGATCATTTGGTCAAAGAGCCGAATATTAGTTGGTTGAAATACATCCCCTGGTTGGGCGCCAAACATTGGGTTGCCCCTCCAACATCTTATGGAACAGCCCAAAACGGTTTGCGGTACAACATTGCTCATTTGTTTACCATTTGTGACTTTTATTTGGGATCATTTGGTCAAAGGGCCGAAGATTAGTTGGTTGAAATACACCCCCTGGTTGTTTCAGAACCTATGTTATGAAACCAACCCCAAATGTTGCCCCGCCAACATCTTATGGAACAGCCCAAAACAGTTTCCGATACAACATTGCCCATTTGTTTACCATCCGTGACTTTTATTTGGGATAATTTGGTCAAAGAGCCGAATATTAGTTGGTTCAAATACACCCTCTGGTTATTTCAGACCATGGGTTCTGAAACCAAGCCCAGATGTTGCCCCGCCAACATCTTATGGAACAGCCCAAAACGGTTTGTGGTACAACATTGCCCATTTGTTTACCATCCGTGACTTTTGGGATCATTTGGTCAAAGAGCTGAAGATTAGTTGGTTGAAATACACCCCCTGGTTGTCCGCCAAACATTGGGTTGGTTTCAGAACATAGGTTTGGGCTGTTCCAACATCTTATGGAACAGCCCAAACGGTAAACGGTTTGCGGTACAATACTGTTTACCATTTGTGACTTTCATTTGGGATCATTTGGTCAAAGAGCTGAAGATTAGTTGGTTGAAATACAACCTCCGGTTGGACGCCAAACATTGGGTTTCCCCGCCAACATCTTATGGAACAACCCAAAACGGTTTCCGATACAACATTGCCCATCTGTTTACTATCTGTGACTTTTGGGATCATTTGGTCAAAGAGCCGAAGATTAGTTGGTTGAAATACATCCCCTGGTTGGGCGCCAAACATTGGGTTGCCCCGCCAACATCTTATGGAACAGCCCAAAACGGTTTCTGATACAAAATTGCCCATTTGTTTACCATACGTGACTTTTGGGATTATTTGGTCAAAGAGCCGAAGATTAGTTGGTTGAAATACACCCTCTGGTTATTTCAGACCATGGGTTCTGAAACCAAGCCCAAATGTTGCCCCGCCAACATCTTATGGAACAGCCCAAAACGGTTTCAGATACAACATTGTTCATTTGTTTACCATCTGTGACTTTTATTTGGGATAATTTGGTCAAAGAGCCGAAAATTAGTTGGTTGAAATACATCCCCTGGTTGGGCGCCAAACATTGTGTTACCCCTCTAACATCTTATGGAACAGCCCAAAACTGTTTGCGGTAAAACACTGTTTGCCATTCGTGACTTTCATTTGGGATCATTTGGTCAAAGAGCCGAAAATTAGTTGGTTGAAATACACCCTCAGGTTGTTTCAGACCATGGGTTCTGAAACCAACCCCAAATGTTGCCCCGCCAACATCTTATGGAACAGCCCAAAACAGTTTGCGATACAACATTTCTCATCTGTTTACCATCCGTGACTTTTGGGATTATTTGGTCAAAGAGCCGAAGATTAGTTGGTTGAAATACATCCCCTGGTTGTCCACAAACATTGGGTTGCCCCGCTAACATCTTATGGAACAGCCCAAAACGGTTTGTGGTACAACATTGCCCATTTGTTTACCATCCGTGACTTTTGGGATTATTTGGTCAAAGAGCCGAAAATTAGTTGGTTGAAATACACCCCCTGGTTTTCCACCAAAATTGCGTCCAGAAACCAAAAAATCTGACGTTGGGTTAGTTTCAGAACATGGGTTCTTCAGACTTTGTTTTCTGCCATAATTGACGTTTTCCAACAAAACGTAAAACTGGCGACTTTCAGGACCACTGAAAAATAATAATAAACATAACAGTTTCAACAGTGTCTTCACACTGCGGCGCTAATCATAAGGATAAGTGGACGTAAGAGAAAGGAACTTCCTGCTGGAATGAATCATAAATGACATCACGTGTTGATGTTGACTCGGCTTTCCAAGCAGCAGCTGTAGACCAGCTACCCTTTGCCACTTATCCCGCCGGCCTCACATAACATAACAACCTCGGCTCACTGTTGCCCGGATACGCCGTAGCCGCAACCACAGGAGCTGGAGATTGTCAATAAAAGGAAAAGCTGTACTTACAGGCCAGCGTTGGCCGACTCCCAATGGCCAGCTTGTAGTAGTGAAGTGCCTCGGAGAACTTGTTGCTCTCCTGAAGCAACAAACCACTGCAACGGAAAAAAACAAAATCCCGACGGATACGAGGTGTTAGATATAAAATCCCAGTATGATACGACATTCTTGAGGGAATTTTACAGTAAATTCTTTACTAGAACTTGTTAAAATGTTAAAATTAAAATCCACAAATTGAAATGAAAACTAAAATTAACTAACATTCAAAAGCTAAAATTAAAATGTTGAAATGTTAAAATGTTAAAATGTTAAAATGTTAAAATGTTAAAATGTTAAAATGTTAAAACATTAAAATCCACAAATTGAAATGAAAACTAAAATTAACTAACAACAATCAAATGTTAAAATGTTAAAATATTAAAATGTTAATATTAAAATCCACAAATTGAAATGAAAACTAAAATTAACTAACATTCAAAAGCTAAAATTAAAATGTTGAAATGTTAAAATGTTAAAATTAAAATCCACAAATTGAAATGAAAACTAAAATTAACTAACATTCAAAAGCTAAAATTTAAATGTTGAAATGTTAAAATATTAAAATATTAAAATGTTAACATTAAAATCCACAAATTGAAATGAAAACTAAAATTTAATTAACTAACAACAATCAAATGTTAAAATGTTAAAATGTTAAAATTAAAATCCACAAATTGAAATGAAAACTAAAATTAATTAACATTCGAAAGCTAAAATTAAAATGTTAAAATGTTAAAATGTTAAAATGTTAAAATATTAAAATGTTAAAATGTTAAAATGTTAAAATGTTAAAATGTTAAAATGTTAACATTAAAATCCACAAATTGAAATGAAAACTAAAATTAACTAACATTCAAAAGCTAAAATTAAAATGTTGAAATGTTAAAATGTTAACATTAAAATCCACAAATTGAAATGAAAACTAAAATTAACTAACAACAATCAAATGTTAAAATGTTAAAATGTTAAAATATTAAAATTAAAATCCACAAATTGAAATAAAAACTAAAATTATCTAACATTCAAAAGCTAAAATTTAAATGTTGAAATGTTAAAATGTTAAAATGTTAGAATGTTAAAATGTTAAAATGTTAAAATGTTAAAATGTTAAAATGTTAAAATTAAAATCCGCAAATTGAAATGAAAACTAAAATTAACTAACAATCAAATGTTAAAATGTTAAAATTAAAATCCACAAATTGAAATGAAAACTAAAATTAACAACATTCAAAATGTTAAAATGTTAAAATGTTAAAATCCACAAATTGAAATGAAAACTAAAATTAACTGACAACATTTAAAACCTAAAATCAAAATATTAAAATGTAAAAAAAATATTAAAAATGAAATATTATTAAATACAATTACAATTACAATAAAAAAAAACAAGTTTGATGCATTTACATTCTTGAGGGACTTTTACAGTAAATTCTTTACTAGAACTTTCCTAGGATTTGAATATCTTCTGCATGTGTACATCCATCTACAGTAAATGTACTATCATCCATCTACAGTAAATGTACTATCATTACGAGTTGGGGATGTTATGCGTTTCCCAGAGGCTTCCAGTACGCTACTTCTACCCGTCAGATAGACGGCACCGCAGGGAAAAGACAAGGCGATAGGACACCCCCTTTGGGAATAAGGGAATGATCAATGGGATGTGGAGAAAGGGAGAGCCTCCATTTGATGGAGAACACACGTTGTGTCAACACACAGCCAATAGAGTGGACTGCTAAAGATTCTTCTCAGGAGGATTTTACACTACACTGCAAAAAATGACATGTAGGCATGATTACACGTCTGAAATACAGGTTAAAATGACTTTTTTCCATAAATTGAAATGAAAAATAAAATTAACAATATTCAAAAGCTAATATTAAAATATTAAAATATTAAAATATTAAAATATTAAAATATTAAAAATATTAAAAATATTAAAAATATTAAAAATATTAAAAATATTAAAATATTAAAAATATTAAAAATATTAAAAATATTAAAAATATTAAAAAATATTAAAAATGTTAAAAATGTTAAAAATGTTAAAAATATTAAAATATTAAAATATTAAAATATTAAAATATTAAAACATTAAAATATTAAAATATTAAAATGTTAAAATCCACAAATTGAAATGAAAACTAAAATTAAATAACAACATTCAAAAGCAAATGTTAAAATGTTAAAATGTTAAAATGAAAATCCACAAATTGAAATGAAAACTAAAATTAAAATGTTAAAACATTAAAATGTAAAAATCCACAAATTGAAATGAAAACTAAAATTAAAATGTTAAAATGTTAAAATCCACAAATTGAAATGAAAACTAAAATTAACTAACAACATTCAAAAGCTAATGTTAAAATTTTAAATGTTAAAATATTAAAATCCACAAATTGAAATGAAAACTAAAATTAACTAACATTCAAAAGCTAATATTAAAATATTAAAATATTAAAACCCACCAATTGAAATGAAAACTAAAATTAACAACATTTAAAAGCTAAAATCAAAATATAAAAAATATAAAAAAATATTTAAAAAAAGTATTAAATACAATTATACAATTACAATTACACAATATAATACAATTACAATACAAAAAACAAAAAAATATATACAATTATTATTAATACAATTATTACATGTAGCTGCTACTGTTTATCATTTACTTTTTTCTTCATTTTTGTTTTTTTTTACATTTTCAAGTATTTCAACTTTAACTTTATTCCCATAACATTTATTGAGTAAATCATCCACAACCTAATATTTGAAAAAATACAATTTTGTTAGTTATTTTTGTTAGTTTTTCATAATATTACAACTTAAAACAATATTTTTCTTAATGATTCAACTTAGTTTTTTCCCTCATAATATTCAAAAATTATTCTTGTAAAATTATGACTATTTCCTCATTAGATACCCATTTTTTCCTTAATATTTGGACTTTATTATTTTCTTTTAGCATTGGTAAAACATCCAGTAAACATGCAAACACACTTGAGAGGATTTGACAACAGTCACAGGTTAGTAGCATAAATCGACAGGTTGACTAAAAACTACCACTGACTGGAAATACTACGATGCAAACTCACAGGTTGTACAGCATGTCCGCCATGTTACTGCGATAATGGAGCGCGTTTCTGTAGGCTTGTTCCGCCTCCTCCATCTTGCCCTGGTTCTTCAGGATGTTTCCCAGGTTGCCCCACGCTGTCAGATCCCCAAAAAGAGAATCTTTAGGGTTAGGGTTAGGGTTAGGGTTAGGGTTAGGGTTAGGGTTAGCAAAATTCATAAATGACAACTTTCAAAGCTTTTGGAATAGACGTAGGAAAAAATTTAAAATAAATAAAATAAATAATTAATTAAACAAAAAAGAAAATAAATATGAAAATAAATATGAAAATAAATAAAATAAATAAAATAAATAAAATAAATAAAATAAATAAAATAAATAAAATAAATAAAATAAATAAAATAAATAAAATTAGGAAAGCAGGAAGTGAACAAATGTAACAGTTACTGATTGTAAAAGTACAGAGGGTGGAATTGAACCCTCAACAACTTTCAAAGCTTTCGGAATAGACGTAGGAATTTTTTTTTAAATAAATAAAATAAATAATTAATTAAACAAAAAATAAAACAAATATATGAATAAAATTAGGAAAGCAGGAAGTGAACAAATGTAACACTGATTGTAAAAGTACCAAGGGTGGACTTGAACCGTGGTCTCCTAGCTGTGAGGTCTGTGCGCTAACCACTCAACACTCGACTCAAAAATATTAAAATATTAAAATATTAAAATATTAAAATATTAAAATATTAAAATATTAAAATATTAAAATATTAAAATATTAAAATATTAAAATATTAAAATATTAAAATATTAAAATATTAAAATATTAAAATAGAAATGAAAACTAAAATTAACTAACATTCAAAAGCTAAAATTAAAATATTAAAATGAAAACTAAAATTAACTAACATTCACAAGCTAAAATATTAAAATATTAAAATATTAAAATATTAAAATATTAAAATATTAAAATATTAAAATATTAAAATATTAAAATATTAAAATATTAAAATATTAAAATCCACAAATTGAAATGAAAACTAAAATTAACATTCAAAAGCTAAAATAAAAATGTTAAAATGTTAAAATGGGAAAATAGGAAAATATGAAAATCCACAAATTGAAATGAAAACTAAAATTAACATTCAAAAGCTAATATTAAAATATTAAAATATTAAAATATTAAGCTTCTTAAGCTTGCCTGACTCATTTGTGCCTCGAGTTGTTTACACTAAAATGATGTTAGTGTGTGATGTTAAAATGATGAATGTTAAAATGATCCCTGAATTTCACACTTCAGGCAATTGGTAACCTAGCAATCTTTGAGGCTGTGATTCCAGCTAAATTATACCTGAAAGCTGCCGCTCTGTTCGCTTGACTGTTGGCCAAAGCAAACAGGAGCGATATTTGAAAGGGAAATGAGCTACCATGACGTTGCCTCATGCAAATCGATGCAGGAACGGGAACAACCACAACAACGAGAACAAAGATTTGGACGGAATTCTGTGGATGCTGGTGTATATTAGATTTCCTGTCGGAAGGCGCCAATCATAAAAAGTGCTATGACAGTGATGCCCTTCCAAGCAGGAGGGAGGACATCCAGATCATCAAAAAAAACAAAAGACGCTAGTACAAATATGAAAGCCTTGGTATGTACATGCACACGACGTTCATGACGTTACTGGCATAAGTGGTTCTCATGTACTATTATTATTATTATTATTATTATTATTATTATTATTATTATTATTATTATTATTATTATTATTATTATTATTATTATTATTATTATTATGAAGGAGTAGGAAGAAGCAAAGCTTATTAAATCCTACCCCTCCATCTGGTACTTTTACAATCAGTAACTGTTACATTTGTTCACTTCCTGCTTTCCTAATATATATATATTTTTAAATAATTTTTTAAAATAATTTTTACAATTAAAAAAAATATATTTTTATTTATTTGTTTATTTAAATTTAGCGGGACTTTGAGGTGAAGCAAAGCTTATTAAATCCTATCCCTCCATCTGGTACTTTTACAATCAGTAACTGTTACATTTGTTCACTTCCTGCTTTCCTAATAAAATTATTATTTTTAAATATTTTTTAAATAATTTTTTCAATATATATTTTTAATTATTTTATTTATTTATTTAAATTTAGCGGGACTTTCAGGTGAAGCAAAGCTTATTAAATCCTACCCCTCCATCTGGTACTTTTACAATCAGTAACTGTTACATTTGTTCACTTCCTGCTTTCCTAATAATTTTTTTTTAATTAAATAATTTTTTAATAAAATTTTTTATATTTTTTTTTCATTATTTTTAGCAGGACTTTCAGGTGAAGCAAAGCTTATTAAATCCTACCCCTCCATCTGGTACTTTAACAATCAATAACTGTTACATTTGTTCACTTCCTGCTTTCCTAATAATTTTTTTTAAATTAGATAATTTTTAAATAAATTTTTTTATATATTTTTTTATTATTTTTAGCGGGACTTTCAGGTGAAGCAAAGCTTATTAAATCCTACCCCTCCATCTGGTACTTTTATAATCAATAACTGTTACATTTGTTCACTTCCTGCTTTCCTAATATAGTTTGTTTTTTAAAATTTTTAAATTTATTTAAATTTTAAATTAAATTTTTCCCTTTGAGCGGGTACAAGATACCTCAATCGGATTGGGGAAAGGAATATTCCACCCCCGTGAATCCCATTATATATTCATTCGGATTGGCACTTTTCTTTCGGAATGAGGTGTATACAAAAGTTCAATTCCTTCCGTTTGAGCAAATAAACCGAATGCAATTGGACTATTTGGGTCCATGTATACGTGGCTAGCGTCAGTTGAAAAAAAGACTAACTTACCTTTAGCAGGATTGACGGAAATCCCTGACTTGTAGAGCATCTCCTCGTTCTCCCAATCTTTGTTCCTCAAAACAGTCTTCACCCCAAAGAGCAGAATCAGAGCTGCGCTGCAATAAACCAGCAAAGTCCTGGAGGACTTGTGTCGCAGTCGGACGTACAGAGACCTCAACCCCACGGACACCAGCAGGCAAAATCCCATACTTGGGATGTAGAGAACTCGTTCGGCTATGACGAATCCAACGTAGAAAAAGAGGTTAGTAGCGGGGAGGAACGGGATAGCTAAAAGTCCGAGCGAAAACACGACAACGTTTTCAGTCACGGGTAGCAAAGTCCTGCCCTCGTGGAGTTTTTTGGTACCGTTCTGTGCACCGTTCTTGCAGGAAATTCCGCCATGTTCTTGCTCGTGATGCTGGTAGCTGTATCCGTTGGTATTCCCGTTCTTTCCGTTGGTAAACAAAGTCGCTTTCCCATTGGTATCCGTTCCCTTGGATTTGGGCGGCTTCCCGACACTGATCCAAACCAGCGACGACAGTCCGAAGTAGAAGATAACCGTATGAAGATTCCGCCAATCGGTAATGCTCTTAATCAGAGGCAGGGTGTCCATCGACCAATCAAAACTGAGCGTATTCGGGCAAAGAAGAAGCCAGAAATTCATTGCAGGAAGGTACAAGAAGGTTAGAGTCCTGGTGAGTAGAGACGGGGAGTCCGCTGCTGGGTTGTCGGAGTTGGAAAAATTTGGGGGTTTGTTGCCCATCCAGTAGAAGCGGCAGGCCAGCAGGGCGGCGCCCCAGACTGCCAGCAGGAATATATTTAGCAGCAGCTGGGCGTTATTTCTCTGAAACGGAAAACACAGAAACGTCAGTCAAAAACCGAACAAAATAGCTGTAGGACGGAGTATACTGAAAAATTCGATTTATGAGTCATTACTATTATTATTTTATTCATTTGTTCTTGGAACTTCTCGTCAACTTCTCGTACTTAAATGGTTTCATCAAAAAAGTTCTTCTGAACAAAACCAGAATCAGTACCAGACCACAACGGTGAGGTCCTGCGTGAATAAACTTAAAAAAAAAACTGTGTTAATTAGTTGCTTGGTGGCTAATTCCCAATTTAATTCCCCATTTATGCAACAATCGGATACTGTGGAATCAACCCAAGTGCTCATTTGGAATTTAAACACTTTTTTTTTTTTTTTATCATTTTAGTAACATTCTTATAATACTTCTCGACAAGACAGGAGAAATATGATCTCAGGGAAGAACTAGCATACGTAACAAAAAAATAAATAAAACAAAATTACAATAAAATTTAAAAATACACAAATAAAAATTAATAAAATAAAGTAAAAAAAAAACAAACAAAAAATTAAATTATATTAGGAAAGCAGGAAGTGAACAAATGTGGAGAAATATGATCTCAGGGAAGAACTAGCGTATGTGACAAAAAAAATTTATAACAAAAGTAAATAAATAAATAAAAAGTAATAAAATAAAGTACAAAAAAAACAAACAAAAAAATATATTAGGAAAGCAGGAAGTGAACAAATGTGGAGAGATATGATCTCAGGGAAGAACTAGCGTACGTGACAAAAAACAAACAAAAAATTTTGAATAAAATAAATAAATAAATAAATAAATAAATAAAAATGTACAAAATAAAGTGAAAAAAACAAAAAAAATACTTAAATTATATTAGGAAAGCAGGAAGTGAACAAATTTGGAAAAATATGATCTCAGGGAACAACTGAATTTAATATGATTTCAGGGAAGAACTAGCGTACGTGACAAAAAAATTGTAATAAATAAATAAATAAATAAAGTTTAGAAAACAAAAAAAAACCTTAAATTATATTAGGAAAGCAGGAAGTGAACAAATGTAGAAAAACATGATCTCAGGGAAGAACTAAATTTAAAACACTTCTATGCTAGGACTACGTTATGCTAGCCATAGCATTTCAGTATGTGGAATCAAACTATGGAATGGATTGAGTAAGGGAATCAAACAATGCACAACGATGAGCCAATTCAAGAAACAATACAAGCAGTTGATGTTTGCTAAGCTATATATTATTATTATTGCTATATATATCGCTATATTGACACTTACTATGGTACCCATTATGTCATTGGATGCTCATATCACCTCATACTTTGGTACGTGACAAAAAAATTAAAATAAAATAAAATAAAACAAAAATAAAACAAAATAATTTAATTTAATTTAATTTAATTTAATTTAATTTAATTTAATTTAATTTAATTTAATTTAATTTAATTTAATTTAATTCACTTCACTTCACTCAGGTTACCTTTGAACCTGATGACGTGAAAACCAGTCCTGCCGTAGGCTGCAAAAACGCCTCCTAACATTAAACCACCTTTAAACTCCACACACCGAAAAGCAGAATCCCATGTGACGGATAAATCTCTATCTTTATCTCGATATCTGCCGATCATCTTTGCCAATACAAAGACCTCAAAGTCAAAATGAAGACCACAGGAAATTAAACACGAAACACGGGAGGAAATGTAACAATACCGAAGCTACTGTTGAACTCCAAAACCCTGGTATGGACTTAAAGATGAAAAACAGATAAGACCATTATTGAAGAAATACAAATAGATACAGTTCCTTATGTGGGTAAGATTTTGGGATTTAATATTCATAAACAATATGCAAAGCGCACAAACATGCAACACAATATTTGTTAAAAACAGTTTTTGGTAGAAGTGGTAGTATTTTAGTCCATAGCTCAAATATCAAAAAGAAACATATCAAAGACAGGAAGTGCATTGAAGTGGTCGGTCAGGACCGGGGGCTTAAATACTGGGGGGACTGGGGAGTTATTACACCCCAATCGTTGCTTCTGGGGGATCCACGGGGATTTACAAGGCACTTCTGTGGCCTATGCAAAAATCTGGAAGTCGACACGAAAAGCTATCGAGGTGCATGCTAACGAATACATTAGAACTACAATGGAACCTTGGTTAGTGTCAAGAATTCATTCCAAAAAATCCGACTCAAACTCGAACTGGAATTTCAGATTCATAAGTACACATAAATCAAACGAATCAAAAAAATAATCCGACATTTAAAATTCCTTCTACCTTTTTTTATGTGAGTGTTCCCAAAGAAACAGGACCTCGCATATTAATTCTTGAATTCAATATCGTTTCTCCCCTTAGTAATTCAAAAATGGTGAAAAAACAGCATTGAACTAAACAGAATTCAAGAAATAACCAGAAACAAACAGAAAAAATGCTAACCAAAAAATGTATGTAAACCGAGGCAACATTTTTCAACCTTAACTGGGGCGGATGCTAACAGAGGCTCCACTGTATTTAGCAGCATAAAATTATAGAAGGAAAGCAGGAAGTGAACAAATGTGGAGAAATATGATCTCAGGGAAGAACTAGCGTACGTGACAAAAAACAAAAAAATAGAATAAAATAAATAAATGCAAATTATAATTCTTCGGCACATTCAAACACTTTCTATTGTCTAAGCAAATTGATATAAGAGTGATAACTAACACTATATTTATTCTATTTACATTTTCTTGTAAAGACAAAAAAATTTAATTAAAAAAATTATAATAAAAGCAAAGAAATAAATAAAAAGCAATAAAATAAACTAAAAAACAAACAAAAAAATTATATAAGGAAAGCAGGAAGCGAACAAATGTGGAGAAATATGATCTCAGAGAAGAACTAGCGTACGTGACAAAAAACAAAAAAAATAGAATAAAATAAATAAATACAAATTTAAAAAATAAAGTTAAAAAAACAAAAAAAGAAATTAAATAAAACAAAATTACAATAAAAATAAAAAATACATAAATAAAAATTAAAATAAAGTAAAAAAAATATATTAGGAAAGCAGGAAGTGAACAAATTTGGAAAAATATGATCTCAGGGAGGGACTAACTAAATTTGAATATGATTTCAGGGAAGAACTAGCGTATGTGACAAAAAAATTAAATAAAAAAAATTCTAATAAAAATAAATTAGAGTTAAAAAAACAAAAATAAATTAAATTATTATTAGTCTCTGATCAGGGTCACGAGAACCTTCCTTCTTCGGCACGTTCAAACACTTTCTATTGTCTAAGCAAATTGATATACGAGTGATAACTAACACTATATTTATTCTATTTACATTTTCTTCTAACAGCCTTTTGTTTATAATCTAGTTGAAGGAGGAAGTTCAGTCCGACCCCATGAGGGCTGCATTTTTCAGCCCCAAGGGTTTCACATGCAATCCATTCAGAATTGAAACAATTTAGCCATTGTAAGGGAGCCGTGTGAATGAAAGATCGTTGGCGATGAAATGCAAAACAGCCTAATTGCAAAAGCCCAACTTGAGCCTCTTTTTTTTCAATACACACACTCGTTATATTGAAATGACCAGCAAGCAAAATCAATCTCAAAGTTCTTTTCCAAGAGAAGCGTTTGCGGCACAATGAAGTGGAAACGGCTCGGAAAGAAATGTAATTAATTAGAGTGCAATGGAGTATTCTCAAAGCAGCTTTTTAAAGACACATCCATCACATTCGTTAGACAGCCAGCGGGAACCGGCCCCATCGGACTTGGCTTAGACCTCAGATGAAACCCAAAGAGGACCAGCTATGTCTGACCTGCCATCGATCCATCTTCTCTTCCTCTTATCAATTGCAGCTTGTAGATCAGTTTTTCTCCAACAACAAAAGCTCTCGGGTGTAAAAACCCATTGCTTGCAGTCCAGACGAGATAAGAAGACCCGATGGGGTTCCCATCCATATGAAGTGGTTTACAGTTTCAAGATGTACCAAATACCAGATACCAAATACCACCGACCATATACCAAATACCAGCGACCAGATACCAGATACCAGCGACCAGATACCAAATACCAGCGACCAGATACCAAATACCAGCGACCAGATACCAAATACCAGTGACCAGATACCAAATACCAGCGACCATATACCAGATACCAGATACCATCGACCAGGTACCAGTGACCAGATACCAGTGACCAGATACCAAATACCAGCGACCATATACCAGATACCAGCGACCAGATACCAAATACCAGTGACCATATACCAAATACCAGCGACCAGATACCAAATACCAGTGACCAAAATACCAAATACCAGCGACCAAAATACCAAATACCAGCGACCATATACCAGATACCAGCGACCAGATACCAAATACCAGCGACCAGATACCAGATACCAAATACCAGCGACCATATACCAAATACCAGCGACCATATACCAAATACCAGTGACCAGATACCAAATACCAGTGACCAGATACCAAATACAAGTGACCAAAATACCAAATACCAGTGACCAAAATACCAAATACCAGCGACCATATACCAGATACCAGCGACCAGATACCAAATACCAGCGACCAGATACCAGATACCAAATACCAGCGACCAGATACCAGATACCATATACCAGATACCAGCGACCAGATACCAAATACCAGCGACCAGATACCAAATACCAGCGACCATATACCAGATACCAGCGACCAGATACCAAATACCAGCGACCAGATATCAAATACCAGCGACCAAAAACCGATTGCTTGCAGTCCAGACGAGATAAGAAGACTCAATGTGGTTCCCATCCATATGAAGTGGTTTACAGTTTCAAGGTGTACCAGATACCAGCGACCAGATACCAGTGACCAGCGACCAGATACCAGAGACCAGCGACCAGATACCAGCGACCAGATACCAGCGACCAGATAACAAATACCAGCGACCATATACCAGCAACCAGATACCAGCGACCAGATACCAGAGACCAGATACCAGCGACCAGATACCAGCGACCAGATACCAGTGACCAGATACCAGTGACCAGATACCAGATACCAGATACCAGATACCAGACACCAGATACCAGATACCAGATACCAGCGACCAGCGACCAGGTACCAGTGACCACATACCAGATACCATTGACCAGATACCAGATGTTTATTTTGGGGCCAATGCCGATACCGATTTTTTCCCATCACCCCTGGCCGATGGCTGATTTTCCTTGGGCCGATAATTGTGGCCGATACTGCCGATACCGATTCAAGTAAAGAACAGAAATATCGGCACAATATATATCGGCCGGCCGATGTATCGGTCGATCCTTAGTAGATACCCGATCCATTCTGGACCAAAAATACGGCAGTATATAAACACTACTCTGAGCTTGATGTCAATGTTCTCCTCCAATTTTGGATCAGCATTTACAATAAAAGTGACTGTTAGATTAGCTTAATCAGAATCAGAATGGCCTTTACTTGTGAATTATACAAAAGTAAGAATTAAGAAGAATTCATGACTTAATTTCCCCAAAATTCATAAGATTTCCAGACAGGAATCCCTTGAACTGTTTTTTGCCCGTTTAGCTATTTAAGATACAGTTTAAGAACTGACCGATATATCGGCTGGCCGATATATCAGGACGATATTTACTTGAATCGGTATCGGCAAATACACGCGTGGGTTCGCCGATGTATTTTTTTGGAGTATCGGCCACAAATATCGGCTAAAGCAAAATCGGCCATTGGTTAAGGGTGATGGGAAATAATCAGTATCAGCATCGGCCCCAAAAAAAACCCATATCGGTCAATCCAATAGTCAATGTTTTAAAGCTAAACTGCATAGATCTTGGTGTCGGAGTTGGGTCTCCGCAACGTTCAGGGCTGTTTTTTCGCTCAAGTCAAGTAGACGGCCGCCGGGCCACATGGCGACCGAGGTCACGGGGTGAAACACCACACAGGACCCGGCCGACACCGCTTGTGTTCAAAGCTTTTAACCCGAGTGAACCCATCAGAAAAGTCATGTGTCAGCTGATACACCGCGTTCAAAGATGGCGGTGGAGGCTCAAGGTTTTCAGTGACGAATAATATTTATTGTCACTGAAATTGATGATGACACCACAAAAGAGGCTGTTTAATTTGAAAATGATATTCGAAAAAAAATACTATATATTATGCTAACCAACTATGTGAAAAATGCATGAAATAGAATCAAACTGCAGTGAGGAAAATAGACACAAGAATGATAATATAACATAATTATAATGATAATAATTACTCATTCGGATCTTGTAAAAACGTCAATTTTCATGAACCATAATGACTTGAAACAACACAGAATAAAAACCCACGGAATATTCGCAGATCGCCTTTCGTCATCTCGACCTCAATAAACACATTCCACGACTCGACTGACCAATCGCATTCCAACATGTCCCATTTTTCACGACCATGCCAAGGAACGCCGGTTTGGCGTTCCGTCAAGCTTTTATTCTCTTAAGGACGCAATCAGAGAACATTTATTTTGCCATCAAAAGTAATCCCAAGCATACATTTTTGAGATGTCGTTCTTAAATTCCAACTCACAACTGGGGTCTCAAACACGCGGTCCGCGGGCCAAATGTGGCCCGCAGGACACTACTTTGAGGCCCCCGCCTTGATATGAAAGTTTAATGTTAGTGCGGCCCGCGCAAAAATATTACGTTTGATTAATGTTCATGTTAAAGGTTAAATAACTGTTAATAGTTATCCTCACGATCCGTGTGGAAGTGGTAAGTTTTTGGCTATTTAAGTTTAAAGGAAATAACTTGGAGGCTACCGTTTAGGTCGCTAGCTCTCTAGTTTGCGAGTTAGCATGTGTCTCGAGACCCTGCAGTTGCGCAATATGTTGTAAATAAAAAAAAGTATAAAGCTGATTGGTCCAGGACTCCAGCCCCGAGTGTATAAAAGGCCAGGCAGGGAAAGGAAGAGTGCATTTTTGCAGCTGCGCTGTAATAAGACATGCTTACTTGTAGGCATACAGGGACTGCAGATAATCCTGGACGTCTGTATTAGTTACTGTTCTCAGGAATAAACAATCTGGTTCTCATTCTATAATTTGGTTCTTTAAGGAAGGGTGCTTTTTGCAGCTGCGCTGTAATAAGACCGGCTTACTTGTAGGCATACAGGGACTGCAGATAAGCCCGGATGTCTGTATTAGGTATTGTTGTCAGGAATAAACAATCTGGTTCTCATTCTATAATTTGGTTCTTTAAGGAAGGGTACTTTTTGCAGCTGTGCTGTAATAAGACCCGCTTACTTGTAGGAATACAGGGACTGCAGACAAGCCCGGACGTCTGTATTAGTTATTGTTGTCAGAAATAAACAATCTGGTTCTCGTTCTATAATTTGGTTCTTTAAGGAAGGGTGCTTTTTGGAGCTGCGCTGTAATAAGACCAGCTTACTTGTAGGTATACAGGGACTGCAGATAAGCCTGAATGTCTGTATTAGGTATTGTTGTCAGGAATAAACAATCTGGTTCTCATTCTATAATTTGGTTCTTTAAGGAAGGGTGCTTTTTGCAGCTGCGCTGTAATAACACACGCTTACTTGTAGGAATACAGGGACTGCAGATAAGCCCGGACGTCTGTATTAGTTATTGTTGTCAGAAATAAACAATCTGGTTCTCGTTATATAATTTGGTTCTTTAAGGAAGGGTGCTTTTTGGAGCTGCGCTGTAATACGACCCGCTTACTTGTAGGAATACAGGGACTGCAGATAAGCCCAGATGTCTGATTGTTATCAGGAATAAACAACCTGGTTCTCATTCTATAATTTGGTTCTTTAATATTCCCTTATCCTCTATTCGAAACCCACTTCGAGTCCTCAGGGGGAGGATTTCTACAATACACAAAATGGCTCCGGCGATGTTGAAACCCCGAACCATCTGCCGTGTCATGTTATGGTTGACCACCGTATCCCAGTAACACCATGACATTTGGTGTTGATTAAACCGGGACCAGCAACACACATGAGATCCATCATAAAACCATTATAGGATCATAAAAGTCTCAGAGGGAGGATTGAAGTGCTTTAATTTGTAGTTCTGAAATGTCTGCCCAATGCCCAATCAAAGGTGGCCGGAAATAGCAAAAAAATAAAAATCAACCGAGGAAGGTTTTGGAGACGTCTCCAATGCCGCCTTGGCATCTTGGCCACACACCAAGATATGATAACTCACTCCGACACCACTACGCCACTACGCCACGGAATCTGCAGACTGGGAGAAGAGGTCCCAGATGTTCTGGCACCGTAACATGTTATGTCTCCTCTTAAGGATTTTGGATCTTTACAGTCTCAGCATGTCCTGCAATTGTATGATATGATGCTTTTTTTATGAAAATGAATCATTTTCCCCATCAGCTCTTCCACAGGCACATATTTTGGTCTTTTGTCCACGTGCGAACCGCATATTTGAGCACTAAAAATGGAGCTGGAAAACGCTTTTGATGACAAAAACAGCCTTGCTTAGTATCCCCCCGCTGAATGATAACGATTAGCGTTTATCGATTTATATGAATGTTTGTAAAAAACAGTAATACCTTGGTTAGCATCCACCCCTGCTTAGCGTGATTTTCAGTTAAAGTTGGACTGTTGTGTTATTAGACAACGTCCTTGTTAGCGGTTTATTAGCTTGCTAAAAAGAAGCTTGCTTGTTTTCATATTTAACAAACATTGGAATGACAAAACCGGTGTTTCAGAAATCGCGAAAAACGGTAGGGATTGACCGATATGGTTTTTTCGGGCTGATACCGATTTTTTTCCATGACTCTTAGCCGATTGCCGATTTTTCTTGCGCCGATATTTTTAGCCGATACTGCTTTTGCTCCCTGAATTTTCATGAAAAATTACAATCGGCCGATACCGATTCAAGTAAAGAACGCAAATATCGGCCCGATATATCGGCCGGACGATATATCGGTCGATCCTTAAAAAAACAGTAACTCCAATATGTTTTTTTTTTTTCGGACCGATACTGATTTTTTTCCATCACCCTTAGCCGATTTTGCTTGTGCCGATATTTGGAGCCGATACTGCTTTTTCTCCCTGAATTTACATGAAAAATTACAATGATAACAAATTTTTAATTTTATCGGCCGATACCGATTCAAGTAAAGAACGCAAATATCGGCCCGATATATCGGCCGGACGATATATCGGTCGATCCTTAAAAAACAGTAATTCCAGTATTTTTTTTTTCGGGCCGATACCAATTTTTTTCCATCACCCTTAGCCGATTGCCGATTTTTCTTGGGCCGATATTTTTAGCCGATACTGCTTTTGCTCCCTGAATTTACATGAAAAATTAGATTCAAGGTATGAATGCAAATATCGGCCCGATATATCGGCCGGACGATATATCGGTCGATCCTTAAAAAAACAGTAACTCCAATATGTTTTTTTTTTCGGGCTGATACCAATTTTTTTCCATCACGCTTAGCCGATTTTGCTTGCACTGATATTTTTAGCCGATACTGCTTTTGCTCCCTGAATTTACATGAAAAATTACAATGATAACAAATTTTTAATTTTATCAGCCAATACCGATTCAAGTAAAGAACGCAAATATCGGCCCGATATATCAGCCGGACAATATATCGGTCGATCCTTAAAAAAACAGTAACTCCAATATGTTTTTTTTTTCGGGTCGATAACGATTTTTTTCCATCACTCTTAGCCGATTGCCGATTTTGCTTGCGCCGATATTTGTAGCCGATACTGCTTTTGCTCCCTGAATTTACATGAAAAATTACAATGATAACAAATTTTTAATTTTATCGGCCGATACCGATTCAAGTAAAGAATGCATATATCGGCCGGACGATATATCGGTACATGAAAAATTACAATGATAACAAATTTTAACTTTTATCGGCTGATACCGATTCAAGTAAAGAACGCAAATATCGGCCTGATACATCGGCCGTCCTCTTGGAAGTCACACTGGAATATAAGTCGCATTAGCGGTATTAGCCTGAACTTACTTATTTGTGCTAATTTTGGTAAATTTTTATAAATATGACTATTATGACTATTTTCCAAAAATTGTAAATAATATTTACCGTATTTTCTGGACTACAAGTCGCTCCGGAGTATAAGTCGCACAAGGCCAAAAATGCATAATTAGGTCGAAAAAAATAACATAAGTCGTATTGGAGTATAAGTCGCAATTTTTGCGGGTAATTTATTTTATAAACTACTTGACCAAAATAGACATTACGTCCTCTTGGAAGGCAAGTTCTAACAATAAAAGAATAGAGAACATGCTAACATATGCTAATACAATGGTTATTCAGCTACACAATAAATATAAGTCGCAGGAACAGCAAACCTATGAAAAAAAGTGCGACTTATAGTCCGGAAAATACGGTATTAGCCTGAACTTACTTATTCGTGCTACTTTTTGTAAATTTTAATAAATGTGATCATTTTTTTCCTATAGTATAGTGACTTTATTCTCATATTAAGACTATTTTCATAATTTTATAACTTTTTTCTAACCAAAATTAGTCATTATTTGATTTGTTTCTCGTATTACGATTAAAAAAATACATATTTTAGTCTTTAATATATAACATTTATGGTATGTTTCATCTTAATAAAGTGGAACCTTGGTTAGCATTCGCCCCAGTTAGCGTGTTTTTTTTTTTGGTGACCTACAATTTTGGTTCTGTTTTTTTATGCATTCTGGAATTCCATAGTCTATAGTCATTTTGAATATTGACTATTGTTTTCAAGAGCGATATAGACATGGTAAAAACCAAAAGAAAGATTAGACTAGAAAAGACTAGAAAACGTTTCTACCTTTTTCTGTCCTTCAACAAAAAAAGCTTTTTGTGAAAGCATAAGCATAACTTTCACTTCGAAACAAATTTTTGTCCAAATACAAACAACTATGCCACAACAAATTTAATACATTTTAAGTCGTTTTTCTCAGATGAAAACTTGTTATATTTGTTTATTTATTGACAAATTTAATACCTTTTTAAGCAGTTTTTCAGGCTTAAAACTGCACCAAATGTGCTCTCTTTAATTGCCGAGGTGCCTCCTCGCCTCTTTTTGTCTCTAGCTTCTGGTCTAGTTCTGGTTGTTTGTTAATGAATGTATTAAATAATACTGAATACTGCTATTACAATGTAAAAAATATGTAGTTTTGTGAAATAAAAGTACTTTTATTGAATGAAAATGGATCTGCATACGTAACAACAAACTGGAAATATAATAATCGTCCATGTTGGTACACGTGTTGCTTCTTATAAAACGTTTCAACTCACGAAAACAACAACAAGAACAAAACGATAGCAGACTAATTTACTTTTTAAAAACGACCACGTACTGCGGATGAAGATGTTTTCCACGACTTCCACCTCGAAGAGTGCCGTGTGGTTTTGCTTCACCACTGTGATAATCAGTTCAATGTGCCCAATAAAGAAAAAGAACTGGGCCAAGTCCAGGGATCGTGTCCACACATTCATATGAATGTTTGTGGATAAAAAGCGGAGCTCAGCAAGTCACTGACAGAATAGAAGGAAAGTATGCACTTTTTGCACTTATTGCAAAAGTAGGTGCAATTCATGACGCGGCAGGCGAGGGGTGTCTCGACTATTCGACGAATCGATTCGTAGATCTCGACAGCGAATCATACAATAATATATGATGGCTGGTTTTCCATGCTACTAAAACTGTTCCATTTATAAAAAAGGAACACCAGTGGAACCAGTTAGCCACAATAAACGAGGTATTACTGTATACTGGAAATTATTATAAACTTTATTCCTAACAACTGCAGAACAGTATACAAAAACAATGACGATTTCCTTAATGGATACGGATAATTGACACCTGAACTCATCATACTCATATAGTTCATCTTCAAACAGCGAAAATAATGCATAAGGCTAAAAATAACAAATTAGCTAAAAATGTCATCCAATACTTGGGGGAGGAGAAATATGATCTCAGGGAAGAACTAGCGTACGTAAAAAAAAATAAATCATAAAAATAAATAAATTAATAAAATAAATAATTAAATTAAAATTAATAAAAAACAGTAAAAAAAACCCTTAAATTATATTAGGAAAGCAGGAAGTGAACAAATGTGGAGAAATATGATCTCAGGGAAGAACTATATTTGAAACACTTCTATGCTAGGACTATAATAAAATAAATAAATAAAAAAATAAATTAAAATTAATAAAAAACAGTAAAAAAAACAACCTTAAATTATATTAGGAAAGCAGGAAGTGAACAAATGTGGAGAAATATGATCTCAGAGAAGAACTATATTTGAAACACTTCTATGCTAGGACTATAATAAAATAAATAAATAAAAAATTTAATTAAAATTAATAAAAAACAGTAAAAAAACTTAAATTATATTTGGAAAGCAGGAAGTGAACAAATGTGGAGAAATATGATCTCAGGGAAGAAGTACAAATTTAAACACTTCTATGTTAGGACTACGTTATGCTAGCCATAGTATGGTATGTAAACTATGGAATGGATTGAGTAAGGGAATCAAACAATGCACAACGATGAGCCAATTCAAGAAACAATACAAGCAGTTGATGTTTGCTAAATACAAGGATGAAGAGTCTTGAACCGGTCATGACGTGCTATATATATCACTATATTGTACTTTGGTATGTGACAAAAAATTAAATTAAATTAAATTAAATTTAATTTAATAAAAAATACTTAAACTATATTAGGAAAGCAGGAAGTGAACAAATGTAACAGTTACTGATTGTAAAAGTACCAGATGGAGGGGTAGGATTTAATAAGCTTTGCTTCTTCCTACTCCTTTTGGACATGTGGAACTGGGAACTGATTATGGGATGCATTCAATTGTAATCTGATGCATGTTCAAACGTAATTAAACAATTACCATTACCATTACTCCTAATCTGCAAAAATAATACTATTCCTGGATACTCGTTATAATTCCTTACGGGACTTTGGTACGTGACAAAAAATAAATAAATAATAAATAAATTAAAAAAAAATTACTAAAATAATAGTAATAATAATAAAATAAAATTGAATTAAAAAAACTATATTAGGAAAGCAGGAAGTGAACAAATGTAACAGTTACTGATTGTAAAAGTACCAGATAGAGATAATGTATGTTTACTCAGGCGCCAACAACATCCCATGACGCTGTTTTTTTTTTTTGTTTATATCATTTTTTAGAAATATCAAATAGCTCTGGGAAATCTGGCAGGGTATGTATTATTATTATTTTTCCCCCACGTTTAGGCAGCACTGCTAAGCAGTTGGTCAAAAAAAATTGGTCCTTGTCTGAGCAAGATGAAAAGTTTTATATAATTTAAAAATATTTTTAAATTTTCTGGGATTGCGTCGCATACCAGCGTGTACACAAATTTATTTTATTTTATTTTTTAAGTGAATTTTAAGGCAAGAAAGTAAGTAAGTCAGAATTTTGGCAAGTTATCGCCATGTTGTTCCTAGCGACCGTGTTGCGGTTTTGTTATAAATGAAGGTGCTATCGTTGCTCAAGTACCAAGGTGAAAACACTAATGGATCTGCAAAGCCTGGATTTGTGCCACCTCAGGTCACAGTGACGTCACTCAGCGTCCTTCTACATTTCTCATGACTTAGTGCACAAGAAAACTACCAGGTCGCTTCCACGATGCACCCGTTATTGTGCTTTTTTTTATGGTTTTCGATTTCGGTTGTGAAGAGATGAATTAGCGTCATTGGAACGGCTTTCTGTACGTTTTCCTTTCCTGAGGCATCCCAGACGTTATACGGTGGTTGAGATGAAGCAGACAAGGTCAAGGTCGTTCATATGCAGGACTAGGACTCAATCTCAGTGGATCAATCAACCTATAATTACAATATCTGGTTTAGCCTTCATCATAAATAACACAATGCTGTGTTCAGTATGTCCTGGTATCAAAAAGATGCTGTCATTCTTGGCTTGATGTGCTTTTTTTGGTTGTTGTTTTTTTTAACACCGCAGTGAAACACAAGACGTGTAGCGCTTTTAGTTGGTCTGACCAAATATGACCAGGAGGGGATGGACGGGATGTTACACAGTGATGCTGTAAATACGACCAGGACAGGATGTTACACAGTGATGCTGTAAATATGACCAGGAGGGGATGGACGGGATGTTACACAGTGATGCTGTAAATATGACCAGGAGGGGATGGACGGGATGTTACACAGTGATGCTGTAAATATGACCAGGAGGGGATGGACGGGATGTTACACAGTGATGCTGTAAATAAGACCAGGATGGAATGTTAGACAGTGATGCTGTAAATATGACCAGGAGGGGATGGACGGGATGTTACACTGATGCTGTAAATACGACCAGGAGGGGATGGACTGGATGTTACACAGTGATGCTGTAAATACAACCAGAAGGGGATGGACGGGATGTTACACTGATGCTGTAAATATGACCAGGAGGGGATGGACAGGATGTTACACTGATGCTGTAAATATGACCAGGACAGGATGTTACACAGTGATGCTGTAAAAATGACCAGGAGGGGATGGACGGGATGTTACACTGGTGCTGTAAATATGACCATGAGGGGATGGACAGGATGTTACACAGTGATGCTGTAAATATGACCAGGAGGGGATGGACAGGATGTTACACAGTGATGCTGTAAATATGACCAAGAGGGGATGGACGGGATGTTACACTGATGCTGTAAATATGACCAGGAGGGGATGGACGGGATGTTACACAGTGATGCTGTATATATGACCAGGACGGGATGGACGGGATGATACACAGTGATGCTGTAAATATGACCAGGAGGGGATGGACGGGATGATACACAGTGATGCTGTAAATATGACCAGGAGGAGATGGACGGGATGTTACACTAATGCTGTAAATATGACCAGGACGGGTTGTTACACAGTGATGCTGTAAATATGACCAAGAGGGGATGGACGGGATGTTACACTGATGCTGTAAATATGACCAGGAGGGGATGGACGGGATGTTACACTGATGATTTTCATCTTTTATTCCTACTTTTTTATGCTTCATCTCTGTAGTTTCTCAGTCATCCATTCATCTTTTTCCGCTTATCCGAGATCCGGGGGCAGCAGGGAAGCCCAGACTTCCTTCCCCGGCTACTTCAATCCGGCTACATCACGGCTCGTTTCCTTGCCAGTTGAGTCTCTTCAACGTGTCCTGGTCTCCCCAAGACTCTGAAACCGACCCCTTTGGCTCCAGCTCATTGGAGGGGGAAGCTAGCTCTTAGTGGCCACTCTTCCCGTGGAATGAGACAATCTTTGGGATATTTTTCCATTTTGGGGTAATTCCATTTCTTTCACTCTTTTCTTTGAAGTCCGGGGGTTGGAAAGCTCTCGTTAGTTTCGTGTGCCGTGGTTGGACTCGCCGCAGAGCAACCAAAGTCCACAATTTTTCTATCCACTGCAGAGTGGAAATAATTCCGGAAAAATTCCCAGGAAATAGACACACTTCCATATCCAGTTGTATAACCACAGCACACTTTTGTTTTTCTATTTATAGCTTTCCATGATGCCGACAATGTCCCGTTCCCGAACAGAAGCAGTGGAGTGTATCTCCTTGTAGGAAGCAGGTGGCGGAGGTCAAAGGTCACTTGCTGGGACCAATCTATCACATGCTGGCAGAAGCCATTGGAGCATAGAAGAGCATATGTGAAGCCTCAGGTAGGAATGTCATGCTTGTGTTGGCTTTGTTTCCTTTCACCTCGTCTAAAACCCTGCTGGCCTGTCATAGTTTGTGTAACAAATGTCTTAGTTATAATCTTAGTTATAATCTTATATATATACAAATACAAATAGACGTAATGTAGACATTGAAAGGGCGAAGGAAAATACATTTCTAGGGATCAAAATAAAATAAAATAAAATAAAATAAAAAAAACTTAAACTATATTAGGAAAGCAGGAAGTGAACAAATGTAAACGTTACTGATTGTAAAAGTACCAGATGGAGGGGTAGGATTTAATAAGCTTTGCTTCACCTCAAAGTCCCGCTAAATTTAACTAAATAAATAATCTAAAAAAAAATTAAATTAATTAAAAATTTATTTAAAAAAAAATTGAAGTTTATTAGGAAAGCAGGAAGTGAACAAATTCTGATTCTAAAAGTACCAGATGGAGGGGTAGGATTTAATACGTTTTTCTCAAAAGTCCCGCTAAATTTAAATAAATAAAAAAATATATATACAAATTAATAAAAAATGTATTTAAAAAAATATATATTATATTAGGAAAGCAGGAAGTGAACAAATGTAACAGTTAATGATTCTAAAAGTACCAGATGGAGGGGTAGAATTTAATAAGCTTTGCTTCACCTCAAAGTCCCGCAAAATAAAATTAATAAAAAAATTATAAAAAAAAAATATATATATTAGGAAAGCAGGAAGTGAACAAATGTAACAGTTACTGATTGTAAAAGTACCAGATGGAGGGGTAGGCTTTAATAAGCTTTGCTTCACCTCAAAGTCCCGCTAAATTTAAATAAATAAATAAATAATTAAAAAATTAAAATTAATAAAAAATGTATTAAAAAAATAACTTAAATTATATTAGGAAAGCAGGAAGTGAACAAATGTAACAGTTACTGATTGTAAAAGTACCAGATGGAGGGGTAGGATTTAATAAGCTTTGCTTCAAAGTCCCGCTAAATTTAAATGAATAAAAAATAATTAAAAATTAATAAAAATTCTTTAAAAAAACAATTAAATTAAATAAAATTAAATTACATTAAAATAAATTACAATAAATTAAATTACAATAAATTAAATTATTTTAGGAAAGCAGGAAGTGAACAAATGTAACAGTTACTGATTGTAAAAGTACCAGATGGAGGGGTAGGATTTAATAAGCTTTGCTTCTTCCTACTCCTTTTGGACATGTGGAACTGGGAACTGATTATGGGATGCATTCAATTGTAATCTGATGCATGTTCAAATGAAATAAAACCTAGACTAATGGACCTAACGTTCTATACGGTAGAATCTGAATCTGCACAGCACAGGTAAGCCCTGTCAGCTTTGTCACCAATCACACACACACACACACGCACACACACACACACACACACACACTTTCCCAAACGCCTCCAGCAGTGACCTTGCACTAACAGCCAAAGTGTGAACAGAAAATGGGAGGTGTGAAAAGATAAAGCATGTCAGCTTGACATTCACTAAGGGCCCAGCTGCATCCGTGCCAGGATTCAGACATGATTTTTCAAAGTGCGGGTCAGCGCGTGGCGGACGCGGACAACATGACCTCAGACGAACGTCTCGACTCGACTTTCTCTGATGATAAAGACTTTTTTTTTCTGCTGACACGACAACATCAACATCACTGTTTTTCATCTCGGGTACACGTCCAAGTATCGGATTTCGGATTATGGTTTCAAAGAGCTCAAAATATCACAGCCTCAGGCCCGGACTGACAAGGAATACAATACCATGTGGGAAAAATTGGTCACATGACAAAACATGAGGCTGGACCTCATTAGAATTGGAAACTAAAATTGTAGCTGTTTACTGGCTAATAACTATAAAAGCAATCTTCACTCGCTAAATGTACTGCAAAAAAAGGCCAGTAAGGATAATGCATAATGCCGCCTACAGAGAACATACTAACTCCTTATTTGTAAAATCACAAATACTTCAACTTGCTGATATAGTTCATCTTCAAACAGCTAAAATAATAATACATAAGGCTAAAAATAACCAATTAGCTAAAAATGTTATTTAATACTTCGCTACAAAAGAGGAGAAATATGATCTCAGGGAAGAACTAGCGTACATGAAAAAAAATTAAATAAAAATAAATTATAATAAAAATAAATAAATAAAAATTAAAAAAACAAAAGAAACTTAAATATTAAATTATATATATTAGGAAAGCAGAAAGTGAACAAATGTGGAGAAATATGATCTCGGAAGAACTAGCGTACATGACAAAAAAAAATAAAAATAAATTATAATAAAAATAAACACATACAATTTAATAAAATAAATAAAAAAAAACACTTACATGCTAGGACTACGTTAAAAAGCCATAGCATTTCAGTATGTGGAATCAAACTATGGAATGGATAAAATAAAATAAAATAAAATAAAATAAAAAATAAAATTTATTTTATTTAAATTAAATACAATTTTATTTAATTTTATTTAATTTTATTTAATTTTATTTATAAAAAATTGAACATAACAAAGAATCCTAGATTTTTCAAAATGAGCCTACAAACTACAGTATGAAGGAAATAGTCTAGTAAATGCGTGTTTTTCCACATAAAGTCCAGCACACACACACCTACCCTGACCAACTATGCAGCACTCGGATGCTATAAAGTCGTAGCCTGGAAGCAGCCCAGCACATGGAAGAGCTTTAATCACGCCTGCTGGCACCTCAGCTTGATTTAATGACACACATGGAGCAGAGGGCTTCAATGCATTGGATTTTTTGGGATTACCCTTGGTTAACAGAGGTAGCCTTGGTTAACAGAGGAAAAACAAAGATTTCAAGCCCCTTTCTCATTTTGAAAGCTTCCAATCAGGATGACATACATAACAATATAATGTCAGGTGGTCCTTTTGTGGCAGGGCTTCAATGCATTGGATTTTTTTGGGATTACCCTTGGTTAACAGAGGTAGCCTTGGTTAACAGAGGAAAAAAGAAGATTTCAAGCTCCTCCCTAATTTTAAAAACTTCCAATCAGGATGACATACATAACAACATAATGTCAGCTGGTCCTTTTGTGGCAGGGCTTCAATGCATTGGATTTTTTTGGGGATTACCCTTGGTTAACAGAGGTAGCCTTGGTTAACAGACAAAAAAAAAAAAGATTTCAAGCCCCTTTCTCATTTTGAAAGCTTCCAATCAGGATGACATACATAACAATAACAGCTGGTCCTTTTGTGGCAGGGCTTCAATGCATTGGATTTTTTTGGGATTACCCTTGGTTAACAGAGGTAGCCTTGGTTAACAGACGAAAAAAAAGATTTCAAGCCCTTTTCTCATTTTGAAAGCTTCCAATCAAGATGACATACATAACAATAACAGCTGGTCCTTTTGTGGCAGGGCTTCAATGCATTGGATTTTTTTGGGATTACCCTTGGTTAACAGAGGTAGCCTTGGTTAACAGAGGAAAAACAAATATTTTGAAAGCTTCCAATCAGGATGGCATACATAACAACATAATGTCAGCTGGTCCTTTTGTGGCAGGGCTTTAATGCATTGGATTTTTGGGGGGTTACCCTTGGTTAACAGAGGTAGCCTTGGTTAACAGACAAAAAAAAAAGATTTCAAGCCCCTTTCTCATTTTGAAAGCTTCCAATCAGGATGACATACATAACAACATAATGTCAGGTGGTCCTTTTGTGACAGGGCTTCAATGCATTGGATTTTTTTGGGATTACCCTTGGTTAACAGAGTTAGTAGCCTTGGTTAACAGACGAAAAAAAAAGATTTCAAGCCCTTTCTGATTTTGAAAGCTTCAATCAGGATGACATACCTAGCAACATAATGTCAGCTGGTCCTTTTGTGGCAGGGCTTTAATGCATTGGATTTTTGGGGGGTTACCCTTGGTTAACAGAGGTAGCCTTGGTTAACAGAGGAAAAAAGAAGATTTCAAGCTCCTCCCTAATTTTGAAAACTTCCAATCAGGATGACATACATAACAATATAATGTCAGCTGGTCCTTTTGTGGCAGGGCTTCAATGCATTGGATTTTTTGGGGGATTACCCTTGGTTAACAGACGTAGCCTTGGTTAACAGACGAAAAAACGATTTCAAGCCCCTTTCTGATTTTGAAAGCTTCCAATCAGGATGACATACATAACATAATGTCAGCTGGTCCTTTTGTGGCAGGGCTTCAATGCATTGGATTTTTTTGGGATTACCCTTGGTTAACAAAGTTATCCTTGGTTAACAGAGGAAATAAGGTTTCAAGCCCCTTTCTCATTTTGAAAAGCTTCCAATCAGGATGATATACATAACATAATGTCAGCTGGTCCTTTTGTGGCAGGGCTTCAATGCATTGGATTTTTTGGGGGATTACCCTTGGTTAACAGAGGTAACCTTGGTTAACAGAGGAAAACAAATATTTTGAAAGCTTCCAATCAGGATGACATACATAGCAACATAATGTCAGCTGGTCCTTTTGTGGCAGGGCTTCAATGCATTGGATTTTTTTGGGATTACCCTTGGTTAACAGAGTTAGTAGCCTTGGTTAACAGACGAAAAAACGATTTCAAGCCCCTTTCTGATTTTGAAAGCTTCCAATCAGGATGACATACATAACAACATAATGTCAGCTGGTCCTTTTGTGGCAGGGCTTCAATGCATTGGATTTTTTTGGGATTACCCTTGGTTAACAGAGGTAGCCTTGGTTAACAGACGAAAAAAAAGATTTCAAGCCCTTTTCTCATTTTGAAAGCTTCCAATCAAGATGACATACATAACAATAACAGCTGGTCCTTTTGTGGCAGGGCTTCAATGCATTGGATTTTTTTGGGATTACCCTTGGTTAACAGAGGTAGCCTTGGTTAACAGAGGAAAAACAAATATTTTGAAAGCTTCCAATCAGGATGGCATACATAACAACATAATGTCAGCTGGTCCTTTTGTGGCAGGGCTTTAATGCATTGGATTTTTGGGGGGTTACCCTTGGTTAACAGAGGTAGCCTTGGTTAACAGACAAAAAAAAAAAGATTTCAAGCCCCTTTCTCATTTTGAAAGCTTCCAATCAGGATGACATACATAACAACATAATGTCAGGTGGTCCTTTTGTGACAGGGCTTCAATGCATTGGATTTTTTTGGGATTACCCTTGGTTAACAGAGTTAGTAGCCTTGGTTAACAGACGAAAAAAAAAGATTTCAAGCCCTTTCTGATTTTGAAAGCTTCAATCAGGATGACATACCTAGCAACATAATGTCAGCTGGTCCTTTTGTGGCAGGGCTTTAATGCATTGGATTTTTGGGGGGTTACCCTTGGTTAACAGAGGTAGCCTTGGTTAACAGAGGAAAAAAGAAGATTTCAAGCTCCTCCCTAATTTTGAAAACTTCCAATCAGGATGACATACATAACAATATAATGTCAGCTGGTCCTTTTGTGGCAGGGCTTCAATGCATTGGATTTTTTGGGGGATTACCCTTGGTTAACAGACGTAGCCTTGGTTAACAGACGAAAAAACGATTTCAAGCCCCTTTCTGATTTTGAAAGCTTCCAATCAGGATGACATACATAACATAATGTCAGCTGGTCCTTTTGTGGCAGGGCTTCAATGCATTGGATTTTTTTGGGATTACCCTTGGTTAACAAAGTTATCCTTGGTTAACAGAGGAAATAAGGTTTCAAGCCCCTTTCTCATTTTGAAAAGCTTCCAATCAGGATGATATACATAACATAATGTCAGCTGGTCCTTTTGTGGCAGGGCTTCAATGCATTGGATTTTTTGGGGGATTACCCTTGGTTAACAGAGGTAACCTTGGTTAACAGAGGAAAACAAATATTTTGAAAGCTTCCAATCAGGATGACATACATAGCAACATAATGTCAGCTGGTCCTTTTGTGGCAGGGCTTCAATGCATTGGATTTTTTTGGGATTACCCTTGGTTAACAGAGTTAGTAGCCTTGGTTAACAGACGAAAAAACGATTTCAAGCCCCTTTCTGATTTTGAAAGCTTCCAATCAGGATGACATACATAACAACATAATGTCAGCTGGTCCTTTTGTGGCAGGGCTTCAATGCATTGGATTTTTTTGGGATTACCCTTGGTTAACAAAGTTATCCTTGGTTAACAGACGAAAAAAAAGATTTCAAGCCCCTTTCTCATTTTGAAAGCTTCCAATCAGGATGACATACATAACAATAACAGCTGGTCCTTTTGTGGCAGGGCTTCAATGCATTGGATTTTTTGGGCTGTACGTATACAGTACATATCGTTAGAATCCTACGTGATCGTAGTTGAAGGATTTATATTTCCGTCTGCGGTCAGTTTTTACGACAAATCCGTGAACTAAAACAGTTTAGTGTTCTATTACTGTGAACAAATGTGACATCGACAGTGATGACGTTTTCCCTTCTGTTTGCAGCAAGAACATTTGCGGTTAAAATCTGGTTAAATGTGTACGGTACTCGGGAGCTCCCGGGAGAGGCTCCCAACTATTTATACGACGGAAGCCAAAGTGGTCAAATGAAACTGAAATCTGAACATATAATTCGCCGAGAAAGACAATCAGATAAGCAAGACCCTCTCGCCCATTCCTAGCGTTAAATGTCAAAGTACTTTAGCTGTGTAATTAAAGACTATGCTAGCTCACTGCGGTCTGTCAGTCATGCATTCAGCGAAAGGGGGTCCCTACTTAGAGTCGTGCAACTCTAAGAGGGGGAGAATGCAGTTGCATGAGCTGTATTTGTTTGTCTATGTGTGTGTTTATATGTGAGAGTAATTACTTTTATTGCTTTTAGTTCTTATCTTGACACATTCTTGCAGGATTAATATTTTAATATTTTAATATTTTAATATTTTAATATTTTAATATTTTAATATTTTAATATTTTAATATTTTTTATTTATTTTTTGTCAATACTTTAATAAAAAATATGATTTTAAAATAAAACTTCAAAATTAATAAGTAATAATTTGTTAATAATTTTTTATTTATAGTTATATTTTTTCAAATAAAATCTTCATTTTGCTGCAGGACTCTCACATAAGAAGCAACACAGTTTCATCTTTTTTTACTTTTATTTTAATATTTTAATATTATTATATTTTTCATTTATTTTTTGTCAATACTTTAATTTAAAAAATATGATTTTAAAATAAAACTTCAAAATTAATAAGTAATAATTTGTTAGTATTTTTTTATTTATATTTACATTTTTTCAAATAAAATCTTCTTTTTGCTGCAGGACTCTCACATAAGAAGCAACGCACTTTCATCCCTTTTTATTTTAATATTTTAATATTTTAATATTTTAATATTTTAATATTTTAATATTTTAATATTTTAATATTTTAATATTTTAATATTTTAATATTTTAATATTTTAATATTTTTATAATTTTATGTTTTTATGTTTTTATATTTTTATATTTTTATATTTTTATATTTTTATATTTTTATATTTTTATGTTATGTTGGGATTCCGATCCTGATTTACAGGCCTCTCCCGACGGAATGACAAGCTGTAGTTGCCAAAAGTGCCTGACAAGCCGCATCATTCCTGATTTATCCCAAAGCAAAGCAAACCCGCTGTGAGCCGTAACCTCACTTCTTTCTTTCTAGTACTTAAACACGACATTCCCGTTTCTCTTTTGTTCAAGTTCAATTGAGTCTGGAGTAAATTTAGACGACGCCTCCCTCCCAAGGTGAAATGAAAGCAGTGTCCCACTTGGGAACTGTACGGGATCAACATACCGTGGTGTGGCTTTAAGTGGAAACAGTCAAACGTAAAAGTCGATATTAATAATCGTAGGAGCTCCATCTGCCTGGGAAGAGTCACCGAAAAACATTAGCCATGTTTCTCTTTCCGAATGGAATCTTTCCATTCCAAATGACCTTTCCCAAAGCAATGGTATACATGGAAAGGAATATTCCAATCACGTGTCTACATGCACCGCTATAATCAACCAGAATAGTCAATAGGGCATGCCCAGTAAAACAGAAACCTTCATTCCTTCCTTCCTTCCTTCCTTCCTTCCTAACTGAGCTTCCTTCCTTCCTGACTGAGCTCCCTTCCTTCCTTAGTTCCTGAGTTCCTTCCTTCCTGACTGAGCTTCCTTCCTTCCTTCCTTAGTTCCTGAGTTCTTTCCTTCCTTCCTGACTGAGCTTCCTTCCTTCCTTCCTTCTTGACTGAGCTTCCTTCCTTCCTTCCTTCCTTCCTTCTTTCCTTCTTTCCTTCCTTCCTGACTGAGTTTCCTTCCTTCCTTCCTGACTGAGCTTCCTTCCTTCCTTCCTTCATTCCTTCCTGACTGAGCTTCCTTCCTTCCTTCCTTCCTTCCTTCCTGACTGAGCTTCCTTCCTTCCTTCCTTAGTTCCTGAGTTCCTTCCTTCCTTCCTGACTGAGCTTCCTTCCTTCCTTCCTTCCTTCTTGACTGAGCTTCCTTCCTTCCTTCCTTCTTTCCTTCCTTCCTGACTGAGCTTCCTTCCTTCCTGACTGAGCTTCCTTCTTTCCTTCCTTCCTTTCTTCCTTCCTTCCTTCGTTTGTTCGTTCCTTCCTTCCTGAGTTCCTTCCTTTCTTCCTTCCTTCCTGACTGAGCTTCCTTCCTTACTTACTGAGCTTCCTTCCTTCCTTCCTTCCTGACTGAGTTTCCTTCCTTCCTTCCTTCCTGACTGAGCTTCCTTCCTTCCTTCCTTCCTTCCTTCCTTCCTTCCTTCCTGACTGAGTTTCCTTCCTTCCTTCCTTCCTTCCTTCCTTCCTTCCTTCCTTCCTTCCTTCCTTCCTGACTGAGCTTCTTTCCTTCCTTCCTGACTGAGCTTCCTTCCCTCCTTCCTTCCTTCCTTCCTTCCTGACTGAGTTTCCTTCCTTCCTTCCTTCCTTCCTGACTGAGCTTCTTTCCTTCCTTCCTGACTGAGCTTCCTTCCTTCCTTCCCTCCTTCCCTTTCTTCTTGAGCTGTGTGTTACATCATATCTGAGCGTTGGCTGAAAGAAGGCATACAAAAGGCAGCCACAATAAAAAAAAATACATACCTTGTAGAGAAGCGTGACGACCTGACGCAGTTTGAGTCCGTGCAAGACGCAGACGTCGTAGAGCGCCGCCACGGCCAGCACGGTCACCCCCAGCTCCTTCCACAGCATACTACAAGCAGCGCAGCCCAGACTGCCCAGGAACCAAACCACAAGCCGCAGCGCTCCGGCCTCGCCCCGCAGCTTGCAGTACCGTATGTAGCACAGCAGGGACAGCAAGAAGAAAATGGCGGCGCCTTCGTCGGCGCGACCCACCAACCCCGCCACCGCCTCGGTGTGGACAGGATGGGACGCGAACAGCAAACCGGCCAGTAGGCTCCACCAACCCCTTCCCAGCAGGAGGTGGGCCAGCCGTGTGAAGAGGCCGGTGACGGCCCCGTGGAGGGCGACGTTAACGAGGTGGTACCCCCAAGGATCCAGCCCCCCCGCAGCGTGATTGAAGCGGAAGGAGAGGGTGCAAAGGGGGCGGTACGACTTATGGCTGCCGCTGTGTGTGAGCAAGGTTCCCCAGAAGTCGTCGTAGAAGATATTGGTCCAGGGGGTTTCTGGAAGCAGGTCCTGATTGGTCTTGATTGCACGGCTGCAGAGAAAAACAGGGAAACCAAGTTTTTTTTAATTAAAATTCTTTTTTAAAAAAACAATTAAAAAAAAAAATTTAAATGTTTTTTTTTAAATTTTATTTGGACAGCAGAGAAAAACAGGGAAAGAAGGTTTTTTTTAAATGAAGAAAAGAAAAATAAACATTTTTTTCTTTTTTTTATTGTTTTTTTATTTTATTTGGGCAGTAGAGAAAAACAGGGAAAGAAGGTTTTTTTTAAATGAAGAAAAGAAAAATAAACATTTTTTTCTTTTTTTTATTGTTTTTTTATTTTATTTGGGCAGTAGAGAAAAACAGGGAAAGAAAGTTTTTTTTAATAAAAAAACAATTATTTTTAATTAAAAAAATTAAATTAAAAGTTTTTTATTACAATTTAAAAACACCATTTTTTAAAATTTAAATTAAAAAATATTTTAAATAAAAATTTAAATTTAAATTAAAAAATATTTTTTTTAATTTAAAAAAATTAAATTAAAAAGTTTTTTTTAATTACAATTTTTGTAATTGTTTTTTTAATTTTATTTTGGCAGCAGAGAAAAACATGGAAAGAAAGTTTTTTTTAAATTAAAAAATAAATTTTTTTTAAATTAAAAAAATTAAATTCAAAAGTTTTTTGTTTAATTACAATTTTTTGTGAAATAAAATCTTCATTTCGCTGCAGGACTCTCACATAAGAAGCAACACAGTTTCATATTTTTTTATTTTAATATTTTAATATTTTAATATTTTAATATTTTAATATTTTAATATTTTAATATTTTAATATTTTAATATTTTAATATTTTAATATTTTAATATTTTAATATTTTAATATTTGTCAATACTTTAATTTTAGGAATATATGTTTTTAAAATAAAATTTCAAAATTAATAATTAATCATTTGTTAGTATTTTTTATTATTTATATTTACATTTTTTTTAAATAAAAAAAAAACTCTTGCCAGTTTATTTTCTCCAGTCCATTTGTGAAATAAAATCTTCATTTTGCTGCAGGACTCTCACATAAGAATATTTTTATAATAATTAATAATTATAATAATAATTATAATAATAATAATAATAATATTTTAATATTTTAATATTTTAATATTTTAATATTTTAATATTTTAATATTTTAATATTTTAATATTTTAATATTTTAATATTTGATTTTTTGTCAATACTTTAATTTAAAAATATATGTTTTAAAAATACAATTTCAGTAAGTAATAATTTGTTAGTAACTTTTTATTTATATTTACATTTTTTCAAATAATATCTTCATGTTGCTGCAGGACTTTCACATAAGAAGCAACGCAGTTTCATCTTTTTTTTATACTTTTGTTTTCTTTAATATTTTTATATTTCAATATTTTAATATTTTAATATTTTAATATTTTAATATTTTAATATTTTAATATTTTAATATTTTAATATTTTAATATTTTAATATTTTAATATTTTAATATTTTAATATTTTATTTTTTGTCAATACTTTAATTTAAAAAATATATGTTTAAAAAATATAATTTCTAAATTAATAAGTAATAATTTGTTAGTAACTTTTTATTTATATTTACATTTTTTCAAATAATATCTTCATGTTGCTGCAGGACTTTCACATAAGAAGCAACGCAGTTTCATCTTTTTTTTACTTTTATTGTTTTCTTTAATATTTTAATATTTTAATATTTTAATATTTTAATATTTTAATATTTTAATATTTTAAAGAATGTTAAAGAAATATTTTAAAATGTTTTTAAAACAAAATTTCAAAATTAATAATTAATAATTTGTTAGTAATTTTTTATTTATATTTACATTTTTTATTTTAAAAAACCTCTTGTTTATTTTCTCCAGTCCATTTGTGAAATAAAATCTTCATTTCGCTGCAGGACTCTCACATAAGAAGCAGTTTGATGTTTTTCCGACTCAAATGTGGTGTTTTCCCATCGTTTTTGTATCGCCCACAAAACCACTGTGTATTTTCTGGCAACAAAGCAAAGACAAAAGAACATGGAAGTCGGTCCAAACGTTAAATGGTGTTTATAGCTTTGGCTTCCTGAGTCTTCTCATATGAGGTACACGTCTTTTAGAATCGCTGGACGGAACCAAGAACTCAACGGTGACTTCATCACCGGGGGGGATTCTGGTACCCTTAAGAGCCCAGCTGGGGATCGGGATTGAGTTTCCGCTTCTGGTCAGGTTTGGTTTCTGAGTAGAACCGGTCGCAAGGGAGAGCCTCTTAGGCACTTAAAGGGAATTCCTTGCCCAACTCACAAATTCCCGAAGGAACGACGAGGATACAGGAAACGACCCAAAGAAACGATATCGACCTCGCAATTTTAGAATTCAGTCATCCAGTTTTTGCGTACCGCATCCGAACCTCCGTAAAAAAATCTAAATCTACATCTTGTAGTCGAGTTTTTCGGAATCTGACACAAAACCAGGATTAAGTCAAAGTCTAAGATCTGCAAAGGTATTATATATATATAAGGTACTTATATATATACTTATATATATTCAAGTACTGTCAAAAGTAAACAAACTACAGTATGAACTATAATACAAATGCAGTGGCAAGAACTGAGATTACTGTGGTAAACCTTGGTCCCCCTTAAAAAAAATACTGCAACATCCCTCAGAATTTATGAGAAAAATATGCAAAATATGCAAAAATACAAAATTTATTTTGTTACATTTGTTGAAATTCTTTGCTTTTTGGGGTTAAGATGAAATAATTAATTGATTAAATGGTCTCTCTAATGTACTTCTTCCTGATCCTATCCATCCTGGTCACTCCCAATATGAATCTCTGCTACCTCCAGTTCTGTTTCCTGTCTTTTCTTAAATGGCACTGTCTTCAAAATTTTCAGAATGTATATAATAATTTAAAACAATCTCAGAAAAGTATAAAAATTAAAAAAATACTCTGTTTCCTGCCTCTCAAACTAAAAAAAAAACACTGCAACTTCCCTCAGAATTTATGAGAAAAATATGCACATTAATTTAATTTTGTTACATTTGTTGAAATTCCTTGCTTTTTGGGGTTTAACTGAAATAATTTATTGATTAATTGGTCTCTCCAATGTACTTCTTCCTGATCCTATCCATCGTGGTCACTCCCAATGCGAACGTCAGCATCCACAGTCTCAAAAAATTATCAAAATGTAAAAAAAATTCCTCTGGTTCCGGCCTCTCAAACTAAAATATTTAAACAAAAATATTAAACTAAATTAAACAAAATATTAAACTAAATTAAACAAAAATATAAAACTAAATTAAACTAAAATATAAAACTAAATTAAACAAAAATATTAAACTAAATTAAACAAAAATATTAAACTAAATTAACAAAAATATTAAACTAAATTAAACTAAAATATTAAACTAAATTAAACTAAAATAACATTTCCTTAGGCATCCGTGGAAAAAAAAATTCTGTATGTTTTGGGCAAAAGTATTATAAAATATTAATACACATCAGCTTTGACTTTGTAATAATTCATTGATTAATTGGTCTCTCTAATGTACTTCTTCCTGATCCTATCCATCGTGGTCACTCCCAATGTGAACGTCAGCATCGACAGTCTCAAAAAAATTATAAAAATTAAAAAAATTCCTCCGGTTCCGGCCTCTCAAACTAAAATATTAAACTAAAATATTAAACTAAATTAAACTAAAATATTAAACTAAATTAAACTAATATATTAAACTAAAATATTAAACTAAATTAAACTAATATATTAAACTAAAATATTAAACTAAATTAAACTAAAATATTAAACTAAATTAAACTAAAATAACATTTCCTTAGGCATCCGTGGAAAAAATTTTTTGTATGTTTTGGGCAAAAGTATTATAAAATATTAATACACATCAGCTTTGACTTTGTAATAATTCATTGATTAATTGGTCTCTCTAATGTACTTCTTCCTGATACTATCCATCCTGGTCACTCCCAATGTGAACGTCAGCATCGGCAGTCTGAAAAAATTCCTCGGGTTCCGGCCTCTCAAACTAAAATATTAAACTAAATTAAACTAAAATATTAAACTAAATTAAACTAAAATATTAAGCTAAATTAAACTAATATATTAAACTAAAATATTAAACTAAATTAAACTAAAATATTAAACTAAATTAAACTGAAATAACATTTCCTTAATTTTCCTTAATTAATAAATGATTGCACATATTTTTCACCCAAATTCTGCATTTTCAATCAGAAAAATAAAAAAAATCGAATAAAAAAAAAGAAATGTCACTAAATAAAAATAAAATGAATCCTAAATAATCATCAGGTGTTGTTATTATGTATGCACACACGCCCAGTTCATCCAGAACACAACAGAAGCATCTCCTCCAACGCCATAGTCGCACACAAAGACACACACATACACACATTTCATGGCACAGTAGACACAAAAAAAACAAAAAAAACGTTACAGAGACAAAGAGTCTGGGGCTGTTGCTCGGCATCCTTGATCAGGCGCTGGTATCATAAAGGACGGGCACAACATGAATGCTGATCATTAGCCTAAAAGCTAGTCAGTAAAAAAAAAACAACAACAACCAACCAAGCAGTCTGGCAGAGCAGGATTTCATCCTGGCAGCCCCGGCATTGAATCCCATGGTGCAATGTTGCCTGGGACACAACACAAAATCCACCGCGTTGTTTGGGAAAACAAATGGCTGCAAGTACAAAAGCCAAACAGTTTTATAGCTCAAAATACGCCATGCTTAAAATAAAAGAAAAGTATTTCCTGGAATTGAACGCAACTGCATGCAGAAACGATGTCATTCATTTGACTTCTACATTGTTATTTTGGTAATCAATAAATAATCAATACTTTATTATTATGTATAAGACTGATATATGGCCTCTCAGAACTCGCAACATGTCATGTTCACAGGCTGTCGGAAATCACAACGCTCTTAACACTACACGTGACTGCCACATCGCTACAGTATCCTTGAGCATGTTAAAGGATCAGTGTTCATTTGGGCAGCACTTTTGACTTATAATAAAATTACCAGTAGTACCGGTAGGAATGGAACATGTTTCTAACCCAATTACCACTTGTATTGTGTCTTTTGAGGAAATCAGACGTCAACAAAGAGGCAACCTCTGTATGAATGTACTAAATCCTTGAACATGTTAAAGGATCAGTGTTGATTTTGGTATCTTGAGGAAATCAGACGTCAACATAGAGACAACCTCTGTATGAATGGACTAAATCCTTGATCATGTTAAAGGATCAATGTTCATTTGGGCATCACTTTTGACTTCGGAAATCACAACGCTCTTAACACTACAAGTAACTACCACATCGCTACAGTATCCTTGAGCATGTTAAAGGATCAGTGTTCATTTGGTTATATATATATAGTTTTGACTTATACTCAAATTTGAGGAAATCAGACGTCAACAAAAACACAACCTCTGTATGAATGGACTAAATCCTTGAACATGTTAAAGGATCAGTGTTCATTTTGGTATCTTGAGGAAATCAGACGTCAACAAAGACACAAACTCTGTATGAATGGACTAAATCCTTGAGCATGTTCAAGGATCAGTGTTCATTTGGGCATCGGTTTTGACTTTGGAAATCACAACGCTCTTAACACTACAAGCAACTGCCACATCGCTACAGTATCCTTGAGCATGTTAAAGGATCAGTGTTCATTTGGTTATATATATAGTTTTGACTGATACTAAAATTACCGATAGTACCGGTAGGAATGGAACATGTTTCTAACCCAAGCACCACTTGTATTACGTATTTGAGGGAATGAAACGTCAACAAAGAGACAACCTCTGTATGAATGGACTAATCCTTGAGCATGTTAAAGGATCAGTGTTCATTTTGGTATCAGTTTTGACTTATACTAAAATTACCGGTAGTACCGGTAGGAATGGAACATGTTTCTAACCCAAGCACCACTTGTATTTTGGTATCTTGAGGAAATCAGACATCAACAAAGAGACAACCTCTGTATGAATGGACTAATCCTTGAGCATGTTAAAGGATCAGTGTTCATTTGGGTATCAGTTTTGACTTACACTAAAATTACCGATAGTACTGGTAGGAATGGAACATGTTTCTAACCCAAGGACCACTTGTATTGTGTCTTTTGAGGAAATCAGACATCAACAAAGAGACAACCTCTGTATGAATGGACTAAATCCTTGAGCATGTTAAAGGATCAGTGTTAATTTCGGTATCACTTTTGACTTACACTAAAATTACCGGTAGTACCAGTAGGAATGGAACATGTTTCTAACCCAAGCACCACTTGTATTGCGTATTTGAGGAAATCAGACGTCAACAAAGAGACAACCTCTGTATGAATGGACTAAATCCTTGAGCAGGTTAAAGGATCAGTGTTCAATTGGGTATCAGTTTTGACTTATACTAAAATTACCGGTAGTACCAGTAGGAATCGAACATGTTTCCAATGAGGAAATCAGACGTCAACAAAAAACTTAAACTATATTAGGAAAGAAGGAAGTGAACAAATGTAACAGATACTGATTGTGTGGTCATATCGCCTTGTACTTCGGTACGTGACAAAAAAAATAAATAAATAAATAAATAAATAAATAAATAATAATAATAATAACTGTATTAAGAAAGCAGGAAGTGAACAAATGTAACAGTTACTGATTGTAAGGTCATACTGATTGTATAGTCGTATCACCTCAAAAAAATAAAATAAAAATAAAACATAAAACTAAAAAATAAATAAAAAACAATATTAAAAAATATTAAAAACAAACTATATTAGGAAAGCAGGAAGTGAACAAATGTAACAGTTACTGATTGTAAGGTCATACTGATCGTATGGTCATATCACCTCAAAAAAATAAAATAAAAAATAAAACATAAAAATAAAAAATAAATAAAAAATAATATTAAAAAATATTAAAAACAAACTATATTAGGAAAGCAGGAAGTGAACAAATGTAACAGTTACTGATTGTAAAAGTACCAGATGGAGGGGGTAGTGTCACGATTGGGCTTCACCCCCTCGTGACAGCTCTTATTTTTCCTCATAGCCTTAGTTCCTGCTCTTATTTTGTAGTATTTCCTGTGTTGGTCTGTTCTGTGTGCCGTCACTTTTACTTTCCCCTTCTACGCGCACCTGTGTCTAATTTGATTGTCGTATTTAGTTCAGCCGGTGCGCGTCTGCCTTTTGTTGGTGCATTGTTTGTTCGATGCCAGTGCTGCATTCGCTTGTTTTTCGGGAAATAAAAGCGAAGCTTTTACCCGCACCGTTCGCTTCATCTCTGCATCCTGGGGTCGCACCGCAACACCCGCATGCCGAACCGTGACAGGTAGGATTTAATAAGCTTTGCTTGGGTTTTGGTTTCCTTTTTGGACACTCTTATTTTGTATTGGATTTACTGTTTTTGCTGTTTTTGTCTTCCTTTGTTACCTCCAATCATCCACACCTGTCCCTAATTTGTGTTGGTATTTAGTTCAGGTGTGTGCCTTTCCCCCGTGTGGGGTCATTATAGTTTGTCCTTCTGCTACCTGAGTTGCCTTTTCCCCGCTGCGTCTATTATTATTATGCAAAAATAAATATTTTTACCTGCATTCGGTCCTGCTCTCTGCATCCTGGGGGTCGAACATGCATGTTTAAATGAAATAAAACCATTACCATGACCATTACTTTTATGGACAGAATGCAGCCAAGGCGTTAAATTAAATTTTAAATTAGAAATTAAATTTTAAATTAGAAATTAAATTTTAAATTAGAAAGTAAATTTTAAATTAGAAAGTAAATTTTAAATTAGAAATTATAAATAAAATTTTAAATTATACATACAATTTTATATTATAAATAAAATGTTTAATTATAAATTACATTTTTAATTTTAAATTATACATACAATTTTAAATTATACATACAATTTTAAATTATAAATACAATTTTTAATTAAATTTTAAATTATAAATTAAAGTTTAAAATTTAAATTATAAATTTTAAATTACATTTGAAATTATAAATTACATTTTAAATTATAAATTAAATTTTTAATTATGAATTACATTTTAAATTATAAATTAAATTATAAATTACATTTTAAATTATAAATTACATTTTAAATTATAATTACATTTTAAATTATAATTACATTTTAAATTATAAATTACATTTTAAATTATAAATTAAATTATAAATTACATTTTAAATTATAAATTATGAATTATGAATTACATTTTAAATTATAAATTACATTAAATTAAATTTTGAATTATAAATTAAATTTGTAATTAAATTTTAAATTAAATTTTGAATTATAAATTACATTTTAAATTATAAATTAAATTAAATTAAATTTTGAAATAAATTTTAAATTAAATTAAAACATAAATTTAAAATTTAATTTTTTTAAATTAAATGAAATAACTAAAACTACATTAGGAAAGCAGGAAGTGAACAAATGTAACAGTTACTGATTGTAAAAGTACCAGATGGAGGGGTAGGATTTAATAAGCTTTGCTTCTTCCTACTCCTTTTGGACATGTGGAACTGGGAACTGATTATGGGATGCATTCAATTGTAATCTGATGCATGTTCAAATGAAATAAAACCATTACCATAACAAAAACCAAGGTACATGTGAAATGAAAAAGAAAAGCCATTCTGCTTAGACGGTCTTGATTGTGACCTCCAGCTGTTAAAAGTCTTCCACAAGCTACCTGATGTCGGTAAAGACCCAAACCCCCACCGGATGCCCCAGGTGGCACCTCTGAACACGTCAACTTACACAGCGGCCATATTTCACCAGCACATGTTAGAAGCATCAGCTTCTCTTTTAATTAGGAAGCAGTTGGACGGGTCGGAAGTCTTGGGAGCTTTGTTTTCTTTTAGACTGCAAACGCTTCCGGACCCGGAATATCCCATTCTTATTTACGTCTGCTGTCCTCGGGATTCATCCATCTGTTAGTCCGTCTGTCCAACCATCGGTTGATCCATCATCTATCCATCTGCCCACCCATCCATCCATCAATCACCCATCCATTTATCCATTAGTCCATCCATCCATCAATCATCCATCCATCCATCCATTAGTCCATCCATCCATCAATCATCCATCCATCCATCCATCCATTAGTCCATCCATCCATCAATCATCCATCCATCCATCCATTAGTCCATCCATCCATCAATCATCCATCCATCCATCTATCAATCCATCCATCCATCCATCAATCATCCATTATCCATCCATCAGTCCATCCAGCCATCAATCATCCATCCATCTATCCATTATTCTATCCATCAATCATCCATCCATCTGTTTGTCTGTCCGTGCATCCATTTGTCCAGTGTGCATCCATCCATCATCCTTTCATCCATTCTTCTCTCATCAATCATCCATCCATCATCCATTAATCCATCCATCTATCCATTAGTCCATCTATCCATCAATCATCCATCCATCCATCAATCCATCCACCCATCCATCAATCATCCCTTATCCATCCATCAGTCCATCCAGCCATCAATCATCCATCCATCCATCTATCCATTATTCTATCCATCAATCATCCATCCATCTGTTTGTCTGTCCATCCATCCATTTGTCCAGTGACATGTGCATCCATTCATCATCCTTTCATCCATTCTTCTCTCATCAATCATCCATCCATTCATCCATCATCCATTAATCCATCCATCCATCTATCCATTATTCCATCCACCCATCATCCATCCATCAATCATCCATTCATCCATCAATTATCCATCCATCTATCCATTATTCCATCCACCCATCATCCATCCATCTGTCCATCCATCCATCCATCATCCATTAGTCCATCCATCAATCATCCATCTGTTAATCCGTCTGTCCATCCATCCATTTGTCCAGTGACATGTGCATCCATTCATCATCCTTTCATCCATTCTTCTCTCATCAATCATCCATCCATCATCCATTCGTCCATCATCCATTAGTCCATCCATCAATCATCCATCTGTTAATCCGTCTGTCCATCCATCCATTAGTCCAGTGACATGTGTACTTTTTAATCCTCATCATCAGGATGGAATTAAAACTGTTTTCTTAGAAGACGACAAACTGTGCCATGATGGGGATGAAAGTAGCTCCTTTTAGCTCCAAAATTTTGGTAAATTAGCTAATTGTAGCCTCCACTCCACTCCTTCTGAGTGGCAAGACTGATGATTGCACCGCATGCATTCGAAAAAAACAAAAGCAAGCAGGGCTCCGGGTACCTGCCATGTGGAGTCCCTTGAGACCAAGCTCTTTTGTGTGGAAAGAATATATCTCCACTTTGAATCGAACATCTTATTATTCACTCTCCTCGAGGGCGACCATCCATCAGCAGCTGCTCATTGATTTTTTTTTAAAACCAAATAATAAGCTGCCATTTTTTTTTCCATGTGAGAATGGAGATTTTGAACCCTTATTAGGATTCCATTTATATCTTCTTGTCAGTAGAATCATTCATGCCTTCAAGGACTCTAAATCAATAATGGACACGAGTATCCTGAAGTAGTATTGTAATATCACTTGTATATACACTGGATTCAATTCATATTTGCAATTCCGATTTTTATATTTTTTCTTATATATTTTTAATAATATATATATATATATATATATATATATATATATATATATATATATATATATTATATATTTTTTTACATATGTACAAACATAAGTACCATTCATTCATTTGTCTTCAGGCGAGAGGCGGGGTACACCCTGGACTGGTGGCCAGCCAATCACAGGGCACATATATGCAAACAACCATTCACACTCACATTTATATACCTATGGACAATTTGGAGTCGGCAATAATTTTTTTATTAATTATTTTTTATAATTCATTTATTTAAAAAAATTAATTTATTTATTTAAAAAATAATTTATTAATAAAAAAATATTAATGTATTTAAATAATTTATTAATTTCTTTAATTATTTCATTCATTCATTCATTTTCTACTGCTTTTTCCTCACAAGGGTCGTGGGGGGTGCTGGAGCCTATCCCAGCTGTCTTCGGGCGAGAGGCGGGGTACACCCTGGACTGGTGGCCAGCCAATCACAGGGCACATATATGCAAACAACCATTCACACTCACATTTATACCTATGGACAGTTTGGGGTCGGCAATAATTTTTTAATTAAGTAATTATTTTTTATTATTAATTTATTTTAAAAAATAATTAATTCATTTAAAAAATATTAATTTATTAAAGAAATTAATTAATCTATTTAAATAATTAATTTATTTTAAAAAATAATTGATTAAATTAAATAATTAATTACAAATATATAAACAGGTACCAATATGAGTTGGAAAAAGCGCATAGAGATAACCTGCAAACTCCACACAGAGCTGGCCAAGGGTGCGACTGAACTCAGGTCTCCTCGCTGCTAGGTCTGCACGCTAACCACTTGACCACCGTGCAGCCTAACATAACTAGCAATACTAGCAAAACCACATGAGCTCATCTCATTGTTGATTTTTCATTATTACGTTTCATACCACTTGCTCGGGTGTGTTGAATGCATCATTCATCGGCAGCGGCGGCGCTGGCAAGCATCCGACGCAACGTAAACACTGTTGCATCGTGCAGAACACGTTGACATGATTGACAAGTGTAGAATAGCTCCATTGTGAAAACGCTTGTTTGATCAAGACTTCCAGTCGTTTGCTCAGTGGACTGAAGGCTTTTGTGTTTCCTGTAAAAACACTCTGAGGCTCTGGATTGTTTGTTTCGGTGTTTGATGGACGTACTCGAACCACAACTTGGTTTACTTCCAAAACATCATTATCAGTCAACTAAGGATTCCTTAATTATAAATGTAATATTTTTGTACCTAAACCATAGAAAAACTGTTTACGACCATCTAAATACAATCTTACACATTATGAGAGCTCTCTAAAAATGAACTAACAACCCTATAGTCAGGTTTATACTTGTAGTACCCAACAAAGTACATATAATAGGACTAAATAAGGCATTTAATACATACAGTAAGTATGATTTGTTATCATAGTGTATGTGCGTCTCACCAAATATTACTATTATATTATTAGAGTGTAGAATGCTTTATATTATTCACAGGGTCTTTGAATGCGTCTTCTGAAAGCCTAATATTTGTATTTTAGTTAATTTAATTTTTTTTTAATTAACTAAAATACAAATATTAGTATTTTAGTTAATTTGTATTTTAGTTAATTTAAAATTTGTTTAATTTAATATAGCCTAATATTTGTATTTTAGTTAATTTAATTTTTTTTAAATTAACTAAAATACAATTTTTTTTAATTTAATATAGCCTAATATTTGTATTTTAGTTAATTTAAAAAAAATTTAAATTAACTAAAATACAAATATTAGGCTAATTTAAAAAAAATTAAATTAACTAAAATACAAATATTAGGCTATATTAAATTTAAAAATTTTGTATTTTAGTTAATTTAAAAAAAATTTAATTAACTAAAATACAAATATTAGGCTATATTAAATTTAAAAATTTTGTATTTTAGTTAATTTAAAAAAAATTCAATTAACTAAAATACAAATATTAGGCTATATTAAATTTAAAAAAAATTCAATTAACTAAAATACAAATATTAGGCTTTCAGAAGACTCATTCAAAGACGCTGTGAATAATACAAAGCATTCTACACTCTAATAATATAATAGTAATATTTGCTGAGACGCACATAAAGTATGATAACAAATCATACTTACTGTATGCATTAAATGCATTATTTAGTCTTATTATATCTACTTTATTACTTTAATACAAGTGTAAACCTGACTATAGGGGTGTTAGTTCATTTTTAGAGAGCTCTCCTAATGTGTAAGACTGTATTTAGAAGGTCGTAAACAAACACCCCTATATTATATTATTAGAGTGTAGAATGCTTTATTATTATAATTATTCACAGGGTCTTTGAATGCGTCTTCTGAAAGCCTAATATTTGTATTTTAGTTAATTTAAAAAAAATAAAATTTATGTAAAAAAAAATTGCATAAATTTGCATATATTTTTTGACTAGTAATAGGCTTTATTCAACTATGAAATGGCAATATTAATAATATAATATTCATAAATAAATGTCAATAGTGACCGTATTTTCCACCATGTGGTTTGTCCTTTATAAAGAAAGTCAATTCAAACTAAGTTTTTTTTAATGTATGATAATGGAGTGCCAAAAAGATATTGCACATTTATGATTTATTTTACACCGTTATATTAAAAAATGCATGATGACCATTTTTACGATGTTGTCATAATTGCAATACAGCCCACGTTTAAAAAAATAATGCACCGTGCGTCCTGTAGTTGTGCCAAATACTGAGGTTTGCTGCAGGCAAAACCTAAATAATTTGTTTCCTTTGACATGAATAATACAAGTACGGGAAAGCAATGCGTTGGAAAAAGCTGCATAGGAGCGTCTCAGGATGGGGAATCTAACTTTGAAACATGGCGGAGGACACAATACACGTCCACCGCTTTAAGCATAGCGAACTAGTTAGCATCTAATATATTTATGTTTTAATTTTAGACACCGAGTGGGGAAGAAAGGCAAAGTAATGCTGTTAACTACTCCCTTTAGAGAGCAGTACAAACTGGGTCTAACAAGGACAGAAAAACGCTGCGGTGCTGAGTGTGTTTTCCAAAGAAAAACAAATTTTCATGCATTTCGCAAACAATTTTTTTTTCATTTCACAAACAATTGAAATGAATCAGATGATTTTCAAAGACGGATGTACATTTTTGCATAGAGCAGCACAAACTGGGTCTAACAAGGACAGAAAAACGCCGCAGAACTGCGCAAGAAGACATATCTGAGAGTGTGTTTTCCAAAGAAAAACACATTTTCATGCATTTCACAAACAATTGAAATGAATCTGATGATTTTCAAAGAAGGATGTACCTTTTTGCATAGAGCAGCACAAACCGGGTCTAACAAGGACAGAAAAACGCCGCAGAACTGTGCAAGAAGACATATCTGAGAGTGTGTTTTCCAAAGAAAAACACATTTTCATGCATTTTACAAACAAATTTGAAATTAATCTGATGATTTTCAGAGAAGGATGTACATTTTTGCATAGAGCAGCACAAACCGGGTCTAACAAGGACAGAAAAATGCTGCAGAACTGAGTGTGTGTTTTCCAAAGAAAAACACATTTTCATGCATTTTACAAACAATTGAAATGAATCAGATGATTTTCAAAGAAGAATATACATTTTTGCATAGAGCAGCACAAACTGGGTCTAACAAGGACAGAAAAACGCTGCAGAACTGCGCAAGAAGACATATCTGAGAGTGTGTTTTCCAAAGAAAAACACATTTTCATGCATTTCACAAACAATTTAAATGAATCAGATGATTTTCAAAGAAGGATGTACATTTTTGCATAGAGCAGCACAAACCGGGTCTAACAAGGACAGAAAAACGCTGCAGAATTGAGTGTGTTTTCCAAAGAAAAACACATTTTCATGCATTTTACAAACAATTGAAATTAATCAGATGATTTTCAAAGAAGGATGTACATTTTTGCGTAGAACAGCACAAACTGGGTCTAACAAGGACAGAAAAACGCCGCAGAACTGTGCAAGAAAACATATCTGAGAGTGTCGGTATCAACAGTGAAGCGGCAACTTCCGGATGCTGGAAAAATTTCCAAGTAATCCCAAACTTTTGAGCAGTAGTGTATATATATTTTAGTTAATTTTTAACACTTAAAAATACTGAATTTTCACAAATATTTGCAAAACTGTGATGCATTGAAGCTGTTAAAAAGTACCTTCACAACCAAAATGGTCCAATACCCTTCCAGTTGCTGAGCAAGGCTGAAAAACGGCCAGTAAAAAGTCACAGTAATAAAAATTATTTTATTACTCTCTGCCTTTTACGCAATAAATCGGCAAAATCAGACAAAAGTATGTTGGTTATATTACCAAAAATTGAATCTAAATTGTGTACTATGACTCTCTTGGAAGGAGCCTGAAATAAATCTTCACCGGCTTACATTGTTTGAAAAAACGGTATAAATCTTTGCTTTAAGAAGGTCCAACCTCCTGTGAACTTTGGTATCGAGGATCTGACATGCCAGCAGGTTCGCATGATAAAAACCCTGATGCATGATGCTTTGCTCCCATCTGCACACAGCCATGTTTTACACGACCTCTCCTGAAGTCACCTTGGCTTTTATACGTTCGTACCGTCTCTGGTGTCATCGTTAATCACCTTGTGCGCTCGTAATTAGGCGTAGCTGTGAATAAAGGCGCCGCTCTTGTACGTGAAAACACCCACGACGACAGATTGGACAGATGTTGGCAGACTTACATGGCACCGCAGCTCGGTGTGATTTCCATAGTGTGCTATAAATAGCTCACAATATGACGCAGGTGTTATGGGTCAACGGGTTATTACGTTTATCATCCACGTTTATCAGCCAGCAGGGATTTTCCTGTTCATATTATTACCGCTATAATTGAGTTTCATTCTTGTTCAATTCTGTTGCTGATTCGATTTTTTTTTGTGGGGAAACACACAACCAAAAATAACACAACAACCGCAAGGCATGCTGGGAAGCTCACATAAAACAATAGGAGGCTGCCCAGCATTTTTTGCGACTTATACTTATACTTAACATACATAAGTCGCTCCAGGGTATAAGTCACACAAGGCCAAAAATGCATAATTAGGTCGAAAAAAAACATACATAAGTCGCTCCGGAGTATAAGTCGCACAAGGCCAAAAATGCATAATTAGGTCGAAAAAAAAACATACATAAGTCGCTCCAGAGTATAAGTCACACAAGGCCAAAAATGCACAATTAGGAAGAAAAAAACATACATAAGTCGCTCTAGAGTATAAGTCGCACAAAGCCATAAATGCATAATTAGGTAGAAAAAAAACATACATAAGTCGCTCTAGAGTATAAGTCGCACAAGGCCATAAATGCATAATTAGGTAGAAAAAAAACATACATAAGTCGCTCTAGAGTATAAGTCGCACAAGGCCAAAAATGCATAATTAGGTAGAAAAAAAACATACATAAGTCGCTCTAGAGTATAAGTCGCAAAAGTCCAAAAATGCATAATTAGGTAGAAAAAAACATACATAAGTCGCTCCAGAGTATAAGTCGCACAAGGCCAAAAATGCATAATTAGGTCGGAAAAAAAACATACATAAGTCGCTCTGGAGTATAAGTCGCACAAGGCCAAAAATGCATAATTAGGTAGAAAAAAAACATACATAAGTCGCTCTAGAAGATAAGTCGCACAAGGCCAAAAATGCATAATTAGTCACCTTGGCTTTTATACGTTCGTACCGTCTCTGGGGTCATCGTTAATCACCTCGTGCGCTCGTAATTAGGCGTAGCTGTGAATAAAGGCGCCGCTCTTGTACGTGAAAACACCCACGTGGCTCCCCGACGACAGATTGGACAGCTCGGTGTGATTTCCATAGTGTGCTATAAATAGCTCACAATATGACGCAGGTGTTATGGGTCAACGGGTTATTACGTTTATCATCCACGTTTATCAGCCAGCAGGGATTTTCCTGTTCATATTGTTACCGCTGTAATTGAGTTTCATTCTTGTTCAATTCTGTTGCTGATTCGATTTTTTTTTGTGGGGAAATACACAACCAAAAATAACACATAAGCTCACATAAAACAATTGGAGGCTGCCCAGCATGCCTTGCGGATTATAAATCAGCACAACATGTTATTTTTTATAAGTCGCTCCAGAGTATAAGTCGCACAAGGCCAAAAATACATAATTAGGTTGAAAAAAACATACATAAGTCGCTCCGGAGTATAAGTCGCACAAGGCCAAAAATGTATAATTAGGTAGAAAAAAAACATACATAAGTCGCTCGAGAGTATAAGTCGCACAAGGCCAAAAATGCATAATTAGGTAGAAAAAAACATACATAAGTCGCACTGGAGTATAAGTCGCACAAGGCCAAAATACGTAATTAGGTAGAAAAAAACATACATAAGTTGCACTGGAGTATAAGTCACACAAGGCCAAAAATGCATAATTAGTTTGAAAAAAACATACATAAGTCACTCTAGAGTATAAGTCGCACAAGGCCAAAAATGCATAATTAGGTAGAACAAAAACATACATAAGTCGCACAAGGCCAAAAATGTATAATTAGGTAGAAAAAAACATACATAAGTCGCTCCAGAGTATAAGTCGCACAAGGCCAAAAATGCACAATTAGGTCGAAAAAAAACCATACATAAGTCGCTCCAGAGTATAAGTCGCACAAGGCCAAAAATGCACAATTAGGTCGAAAAAAAAACCATACATAAGTCGCTCCAGAGTATAAGTCGCACAAGGCCAAAAATGCATAATTAGGAAGAAAAAAACAAACATAAGTCGCACCGGAGTATAAGTCGCACAAGTCCAAAAATGCATAATTAGGTCGAAAAAAAACATACATAAGTCGCTGCAGAGTATAAGTCGCACAAGGCCAAAATGCGTAATTCGGTAGGAAAAAAACATACATAAGTCGCTCTAGAGTATAAGTCGCACAAGGCCAAAAATGCATAATTAGGTAGAAAAAAAACATACATAAGTCGCTCTAGCGTATAAGTCGCACAAGGCCAAAAATGCATAATTAGGTTGAAAAAAACATACATAAGTCACACTGGAGTATACATAAGTGAAGTAGGCGCCACAAGTACCTTCCGATCGGCATGTTATTTAGGGAGCACGGAAAGCTCAAATAGCGCTTCTAATTCTCTGACACGTTTGTTTATCTTAAATAAACGGTTAAATACTCACTCCTAACGAGATAATACATAATTACATATTCTCGTTTTGAATAGCTTTTCCGAAGAGCCCCCTCATGAGTCCTCCCAAATGTCGGATAATGATTGGAAGAATTTAAGCCTGTGAGTTTCTAGTGAGAAGATTTCCTTCTTGGAAAGCTGCGGTTCTTTGATAGAAACAGCCCCCGAGGCGCCCATCCACCCCCACCACCCCACCCCCTTTCCCCAGTCTCCTTCCTAATGAGCATTGTGTCTAACAGGCGATGCAAGCAATTGTATGCTAATGTTTCCTTGGTGGTCTAAGGTCTGGAGTGAGATTCCGAAGGTGTAGAATCCATTCATAGGAAATCTTCGCTTTTATTCAGCATCGAAACAGGAAGCATTTAAACAGCTGGAGGTGAATAAAATTATAAATCCGTGACTGTTTTTATTTGTTTTTGTTTGTTTTTGTGTAGCATCTACTCTGCCAGAATATCTACAAAGTATAAACTATGCAAAATCTGTCCTTGTTCCGCATATTGGAAATATTTCAATCCACCATTCCATGTAGATATGCTGAGATGTTTTATGTTTAACAAAGTAAACATAAAACGTAGCATGCTAACGTATTTTCCGGACTATAAGTCACTCCGGAGTATAAGTCGCACAAGGTCAAAAATGCATAATTAGGTAGAAAAAAACTACTACTACTCCTTTTGGACATGTGGAACTGGGAACTGATTATGGGATGCCGCTGGGTTCAAAGGTCCAAAACAAAAATTTAATTTAATTTAATTTAAACAAAAAACTTATACTATATTAGGAAAGCAGGAAGTGAACAAATGTACAAATGTTTTGGTTTGGTGGCTGATGGATTGGGTCTCTTGCTTGAGGCTGCTGGGTTCAAAGGTCCAAAACAAAAATTAAATTAAATTAAATTAAATTAAATTAAATTAAATTAAATTAAATTAAATTAAATTAAATTAAATTAAATTAAATTAAATTAAATTAAATTAAATTAAATTAAAAATAAGATTAAAAATGAAATGTAAAATGAAATGTAAAATGAAATGTAAAATGAAATTTAAAATGAAATTTAAAATGAAATTTAAAATTGAAATTTAAAATTGAAATTTAAAATTGAAATTAAAAATAAATAAAATGAAATCAAAAATAAATTAAATTAAATTAAAAATAAAAAAACTTAACTATATTAGGAAAGCAGGAAGTGAACAAATGTAACAGTTACTGATTGTAACGTCATACTGATTGTATGGTCATATCACCTCGTACTTCGGTACGTGACAAAAAACTAAACGAAAAAAAAAATAAACCAAAACTATATTAGGAAAGCAGGAAGTGAACAAATGTAACAGTTAGTGATTGTAAAAGTACCAGATGGAGGGGTAGGATTTAATAAGCTTTGCTTCTTCCTACTCCTTTTGGACATGTGGAACTGGGAACTGATTATGGGATGCATTCAATTGGAATCTGATGAATGTTCAAATGAAATAAAACCATTACCATTACTTTTATGGACAGAATGCAGCCAAGGCGTTGGGGGGTTTTGGTTTGGTGGCTGCCGGATTGGGTCTCTTGCTTGAGGCCGCTGGGTTCAAAGGTCCAAAATAAAATAATAAAATAAAATAAAATAAAATAAAATAAAATAAAATAAAATAAAATAAAATAAAATAAAATAAAATAAAATAAAATAAAATAAAATGAAATGAAAAAATAAATAAATGAAAAAATAAATAAATAGAAAAATAAATAGAAAAGAAATAAATAAAAAAAAGAAATAAATAAAAGAAATTAAATTAAAACTAAAACTATATCAGGAAAGCAGGAAGTGAACAAATGTAACAGTTACTGATTGTAAAAGTACCAGATGGAGGGGTAGGATTTAATAAGCTTTGCTTCTTCCTACTCCTTTTGGACATGTGGAACTGGGAACTAATTATGGGATGCACTCAATTGTAATCTGATGCATGTTCAAATGAAATTAAACCATTACCTTTACAATAATGCAAACACTTCTGTGGCAAATGCACACCAAGGAGTCAAGCCGTATTCAGTCCAAGTTACTCAAAACAAACTTGCTCTCCAAACATTTATCCGAGTCTAACATTTATTTATATACTATACGTATGTGCTGCTGAATGGAAATGAGCAGAAACCCTTCAAATCCTTGTTTTTTCACTCTGCAACACCTCCATGTATTTTTCAAACGGAACCCTCCGGAATATTCCTAGAATGAATAAATCAGGAACAAATCACCCATAGTGCTGCTGCTTTTTAGATGTTTCCTCCCCACTGGGGAGTCATTTGTTATTACAGGTGGCCCCCCTTACAAGCCCACTGTTGCTTCTCACGTATCTCAAATAAAATACTCAAAAGACTCATGTCAGCTTTTTTTTTTTTAAAGAGTAAAAATACCAAATAGATGAGTAAACGTCTTTCAAAACACCAAACAGAAGCAGATTAGTCTATTTGCGACATAATCCTCTTTCAGACAACAAAAGATTTATGGGTCAATCATGGGGGGGGGGGGGGGGGGTCGCCGGAGTGTAGTGTCTACCCACGGCGCCACGGTGCAATCAGTTTATATGACCACCCACTCACATACATGTGGCATTCAGGAACAATCGGCAGCAGCATCACCGAATATACAGTATAAAGAATAACATCCAATGTTTTATAATTTTATTCTAAAAGAGCATTTAAAGATAGAATGGGGGGGTGAGGGGGGTAACGGGGGGGTTGAATTTAATGAGCTGACTACAAAAACGAGCACATGGATTAAGATGCAGCTATGAAAAAAATTGGTCAAAATCGGTAACATTGAAGTCAACCACTGGATTAGATTTGAGCCGTAATGCTTCTACTAAAGTGGCACTTTAATAAAAGGAACATACATTCTCCACAAGGACAAGCTGATTGTATTGTTAAAAATTTGTTTTGAACTCTTTCCAACTTTTACATAAGCAAGATTTTTATCTAACACCAGGGGTGTCCAAAATGTGGCCCATTTTTGAAAAATGAGAACAAAGATCAAATACTGTGGAACCTTGGATAGCGCGGCTATTTAATAACATAGCATAACGTGATGTCCACCATATTGGACGCTAACTTAAAAAAAACATGCAATTTTGACGTTACCAAAAAAAACAAAAAAAACATGCTAACTGGGGCGGATGCTAACCAAGGTTCCACTTTATTAAAACAAAAAATAGCATAATGTTAACGTATTAAAGATTGAAATATGTATTATTTTTTTAAATCGTAATACAAGAAACAAACAAATCAAATAATGTCATATATCATATTTATAAAAATTTGCCAAAAGTAGCACAAATTAGTAAGTTCAGGCTAATACCGTATTTTCCCGACTATAAGTCGCACTTTTTTTAATAGGTTGGCTGTTGACTTGTACTCCAGTGCGACTTATGTATGTTTTTTTTCTACCTAATTACGCATTTTTGGCCTTGTGCGACTTATACTGTGGAGCGACTTATGTATGTTTTTTTCTATCTAATTATGCATTTTTGGCCTTGTGCGACTTATACTGTGCAGCGACTTATGTATGTTTTTTTTTTCTACCGAATTATGCATTTTTGGCCTTGTGCGACTTATACTCTGGAGCGACTTATGAATGTTTTTTTCTACCTAATTGTGCATTTTTGGCCTTGTGCGACTTATGTTGTGGAGCGACTTATGTATGTTTTTTCTACCTAATTATGCATTTTTGGCCTTGTGCGACTTATACTCTGGAGCGACTTATGTATGTTTTTTCTACATAATTATGCATTTTTGACCTTGTGTGACTTGTACTCCGGAGCGACTTATGTATGTTTTTTTTCTACCTAATTGTGCATTTTTGGCCTTGTGCGACTTATACTCTGGAGCGACTTATGTATGTTTTTTCTACCTAATTATGCATTTTTGGCCTTGCGCGACTTATACTCCGGAGCGACTTATAGTCTGGTAATTTTTTTAACTTGTTCATAAAAAAATATCGTAAAGAAGAAGTTTGTGTTTTATTCATTCATTCATATATAGGTAACAATTAATTAACATTAATTGCTATATAGGTCAAATTATGGAGAGGTAATGGAATCGAAATCGGATTTAAAAATGAATTGTTAGATTAATCGATGCATCGAAAAACTATTTTGTGGATTAATCGATGACAAAAATAAGGGTTTAACCCAGCCTTTCTATGTGTTGTGCCCACCGGTGTTGACTAATATGCGTGGTGACGCTTGTGTGATATAACCTGCTGGACAACCAGGTCAAGGATTGAGCTGTCTGATTAATGGCGTCAGCATCGTGGATCACTTTGAGCGTCTACATGGAGTCAACGGGAACAAAGGTGACGTGAGTCCTCTTGTCTTCCTCAATTCCTCCAGGAATGGTTGACTGAGAAGAAGACATGCTCCTGACCTGGAAACGGCTAAGAGTGCAGCTGAAGCTGTGACATACGTTGTTTTTTCCCCTCCCCCCCCCCCCCCCCGACTGCTTTTTGATCTGATGAAGGACACGAGTCCATCTGTTTCCTGCTCCGGAGTGCTGCAGCATTCCCGGTCATATCGGATGAAGAAAAACGACAAACGGAAGGATGCATCACCACGTTATTCCCGCGTTATGACAAGCCGGAAATATTAGCATGCACGCTTTTTCCTCACGGGGGGGTGCAGGGGGTGCTGGAGCCTATCCCAGTTGTCTTCAGGGCAAGAGGCGGGGTACACCCTGGACTGGTGGCCAGCCAATCACAGGGCACATATAGACAAACAACCATTCACACTCACATTCATACCTATGGACAATTTGGAGTCGCCAATCATTTTTTTAATTAATTATTTTTTTATAATTCATTTATTTAAAAATGTAATTAATTTATTTAAAAAATTAATTAATTAATAAAAAAATTAATGTATTTAAATAATTAATTAATTTCTTTAAATAATTATTTAATTTCATTCATTCATTTTCTACCGCTTTTTCCTCACGAGGGTTGCGGGGGTGCTGGAGCCTATCCCAGCTGTCTTCGGGGCGAGAGGCGAGGTACACCCTAGACTGGTCGCCAGCCAATCACAGAGCACATATAGACAAACAACCATTCGCACTCACATTCATACCTATGGACAATTTGAAGTCGCCAAAATTTTTTTTATTAATTATTTTTTATAATTCATTTATTTAAAAATGTAATTAATTCATTTAAAAAAATAATTAATTAATAAAAAAATATTAATGTATTTCAATAATTTATTAATTTCTTTAAATAATTATTTAATTTAATTCAGTCATTCATTTTCTACCGCTTTTTCACACTCACATTCATACCTATGGACAATTTGGAGTCGCCAATAAATTTTTAATTAAGTAATTATGTTTTTATAATTCATTTATTTAAAAATGTAATTAATTTATTTTAAAAAATAATTAATTAATGAAAAAAATTATTAATGTATTTAAATAATTTATTTATTTCTTTAAATAATTATTTAATTTAAATAATTAATTACAATATATAAACAGGTACCAATATGAGTTGGGAAAAAACCCAATGCACTTTTATTTAAAAAAATAATTAATTAATAAAAAAATTAATGTATTTAAAAAATTAATTAATTTATTGAAATAATTATTTTATTTATTTAAAAATTTAATTAATTAATTTATATGTTTTTGGAATGGGAGGAAACCGGTGTACCCGGAGAAAACCCATGCATGCACAGGAAGAACATTCAAACGCCACACAGACATGGCCGAGGGTGGAATTGAACCCTGGTCTCCTAGCTGTGAGGTCTGCACGCTAACCACTCGACCGCCGTGCCGCTATCCGCATTTGTTTATGAACTAATATCTGCGTAGATCAGTGTTCTATTCTGCCAATCAGCAAGCGGGAACCCATGTATCGATTGTGAGAGGCGTGGCTCCGTGGGTTAGCTTGATAATGGACCACACATGGTCGTGTTCCAGATGCCGGATCTCGATGCTTGGACTCGGGACTCTCCCTCTCCATGCAACTTCCTCATAAAGGACTCTGCTCCTCAGCCTTTGTGTGGCCCCCTTTTCACTTAACCCCAACTCTTCTGGGGCCTTTGTGCTCCCCATTTAGGGGCCTGGTGCCTCTGGACCCACTCCCTCAATTTTATTCATCCCACCTACAATCTGCCACCAACCGGAATGCAGACATGCAATGAAAGGGAAGCTTTTTGTGTCTTGGGAGTATGTTGCATATTCATGTTTGTATGAATGGTTTACTGATTATTATAATTTAAAATATATATATATTATGAAAGCAGGAAGTGAACAAATGTAACAGTTACTGATTGTAAAAGTACCAGATGGAGGGGTAGGATTTAATAAGCTTTGCTTCTTCCTACTCCTTTTGGACAAAAAATTAAATTAAATTAAATTTCAAAATGTAACAGTTACTGATTGTAAGGAAATACTGATTGTATGGTCATATCACCTCGTACTTTGGTATTTGACAAAAAAATTAAAATAAAAAATATAAAAATAATAAAAAAAAATAAAATTAAAAATAAAAAAAAAACTTAAACTATATTAGGAAAGCAGGAAGTGAACAAATGGACCAGATACTGATTGTAAGGTCGTACTGATTGTATGGTCATATCCCCTTGTACTTCGGTACGTGACAAAAAAATAAAAATAAAAAAAATTACAAATAATAAAAATAAAAAAAAAAAAATAATAATAATATATATTTTCTTAAAACTTAAACTGTATAAGGAAAGCAGGAAGTGAACAAATGTAACAGTTACTGATTGTAACGTCATACTGATTGTATGATCACATCACCGCGTACTTCGGTACGTGACAAACAAAAAAACAAAAAAAAACAACTAAAACTATATTAGGAAAGCAGGAAGTGAACAAATGTAACAGATACTGATTGTAAGGTCATACTGATTGTATGGTCACATCACCGCGTACTTCGGTACGTGACAAAAAAACCCAAAACAAAACAAAACAAAACAAAACAAAAACTATATTAGGAAAGCAGGAAGTGAACAAATGTAACAGTTACTGATTGTAAAAGTACCAGATGGAGGGGTAGGATTTAATAAGCTTTGCTTCTTCCTACTCCTTTTGGACAAAAAATTAAATTAAATTAAATTTAAAAATGTAACAGTTACAAATGTAACAGTTACTGATTGTAAGGAAATACTGATTGTACAGTCATATCACCTCGTACTTTGGTATTTGACAAAAAAATTAAAATAAAAAATATAAAAATATTAAAAAAAAATAAAATTTAAATTTAAAAAATAAACTTAAACTATATTAGGAAAGCAGGAAGTGAACAAATGTAACAGATACTGATTGTAAGCTCATACTGATTGTATGGCCATATCACCTCGTACTTCAGTACGTGACAAAAAACCCCAAAACAAAACAAAAACTATATTAGGAAAGCAGGAAGTGAACAAATGTAACAGATACTGATTGTAAGGTCATACTGATTGTATGGTCACATCACATCGTACCTCGGTAAGTGACAAAAAAAAATCAATAAATAAATAAAAAACATAAACTATATTAGGAAAGCAGGAAGTGAACAAATGCAACAGTTACTGATTGTAAAAGTCGGAGTTAATGAGGCAGCATTAGCATCCCTTAGCGGTGCATTAGTCCAGTCTGTCATAGAAGGCCCCCTGAAGGTAACCAAATCCCTGCCAGTGACACTCCGCTCCACTCATATGCCGGCACTTTACATGTGCCTTCAATTAAGGACTACAAACGGAGCTCGAACGGGGGGATGTTTAAAGAAGCGAGTCCGGCTTTAGAGCGACGAGAACACTGGCCTGTTGTGATAGCTTCTAATGAGATCACTCGAGTCGCATCCTTGAATGCTGCCATTCGTTAATGTGATGCGTCTTTGTATATTTTGTCCGTGTCCCCGTTGTGCTAAATAAGCTTTCACGCTGTGTTCTTGCTGGTTGGCCGGGGGGGACGGGGGGTACGGGGACGGGGGCGAGCTGAAATAGTCCGCTCTTAAGGTTTCTATACAGCTAATGATGGGATGATTGAGGAATGTGCCCATCTTCTGGCTTCCTCCTGGGCTGTTTCGCCCTTAAGCTGATTGGCTCGTGCTCGTATTTTATGTCTGATTGCACAAGGCTTTTAAAAGAAATTAGTCACAAATCACAAAGCTTGGAGGGAGTTGAGCTCCGTATTTTATTGCGTGGCAGACGAGGATCTTCATATTGGTAATGGTAATGGTTTTATTATCATTTGAACATGCATCAGATTACAATTGTTCAACTGTTACACAGATTCAACTGTTACATTTGTTCATTTCCTGCTTTCCTAATATAGTTTAAGTTTTTTATTTATTTTTGTATTTTATTTTATTTTTTATTTATTTTTATTTATCTTTTATTTATTTTTTTATATTTTTATTTTTTTGTCACATACCGAAGTACGAGGTGATGTGACCATACAATCAGTATGACCTTACAATCAGTATCTGTTACATTTGTTCACTTCCTGCTTTCCTAATATAGTTTAAGTTTTTTTATTATTATTTATTTTTATTTATCTTTTATTTTTATTTAAAAAAAAATATATATATATTTATTTTTTGTCACGTACCGAAGTACGAGGTGATGTGACCATACAATCAATATGACCTTACAATCAGTATCTGTTACATTTGTTCACTTCCTGCTTTCCTAATATAGTTTAAGTTTAAAAAAATAATTTATTTTTATTTATCTTTTATTTTTTATTTAAAAATATATATATTTTTATTTTTTTGTCACGTACTGAAGTACGAGGTGATGTGACCATACAGTATGACCTTACAATCAGTATCACTTCCTGCTTTCCTAATATAGTTTAAGTTTTTTTTTTAATATATATATATATATATATATATATATATATATATATATATATATATATATATATATATATATATATATTTTTTTTTTTTTAATCTTTTATTTTTATTTTTAAAATGTTTTATTATTGTAATTGCTCCAAGATAGTCTGGACTCAGTTGAAGTAAAATCAGAATCATAAGTTAGTTTTTATATTCGAACATATTATGCACATAATAACATAATATGCACATAAAATTCATTTTGTTATATTTCCAGTCCAGTCCAATGCAGCCCCGCACACAACAAAAGTTCCTCCTACATACGAATACATATATAAAAATATATACAGTAAAATATATATTTATAATGTATATATCCAGTATAGTGAAATGAATAAGGTACCAAATAATTTGGTTTTACTGGTTTTGGTTTTACTTTACATTTGGTCAAGTTGAAAAAAAGTCTATTAAACTCCATCTTGGATTGGACATCCTCACGATGAACTGATGGCATAAAATATAAAATATGTTTCTCTGGGAACAAATGCAGTTTTCTATATCTTTTCCCCAAAAATCCGATAGCAGGAAATGCTGTTTAAGTACTTTTGCATGGGTTTGTAGTAAGTAGTAACAGTAGTAATTCTATGGTAAAACTATATAAGACAATCAGTTCAGTGACCTGGATATTTAAAACAGGAAAAATGCTATATCGTTTTTCAAAGTTACTATTAAAGTTACACAAAATAGTTTTCTCATACAGTATTTTTGGCTAGCGCTTACAAGAATATAAGACCATGTGGTACATTCGAGTCATTACTTTTGATAACCGCTGACTTCTACGTCTTATTCTGCCAACACAGCAGCGAATTTGTACCGTTCGGGTGGTAAACTCCAGCAACCAGAAAATTCCGTTATAAGTCCCATAAAACCTTCCGTTAGGATGTAATTCTAGTCTAAGGAGTATGGAGATTTCATTCCATTTCCATCATTAGAGGGAACGCTTTTCAAGCGTCATTGCAAGTTTTCTACATTTTGAAAGTTCGCCTTCAAATACGATCAAAGAATGAAAATCGTTTTGACATATGTGGCGAACATCAAAAAGCTTGACTCTCTTGGCGTCTACTTTTTATTGTTGAGTTCTTTAAGCCATTAAGCCGGTACGATGACACAAACAATAACTCTGAGAATAAAACTCTTAATTGCCCTCATTAAAATCAGTGTGTTTCACTTTTAAATAGCCGGTTAATGTTATTATTTTTACTTTAAAATCATTTTTACTAATGTGCACTAGTGCTGTACTATGCAGACGTACTGTATGTGTAATGGTGGTTTGGGTCATTGCATCTGTTTGTGTATTTCTATTCCTCAACTTTGAACCGAATTGGGTTCAAATTCTTAGACATTTGAATAATTTAATTTAATTTAATTTAATTTAATTTAGGGTTAGGATGATTTAATTTAAACAAAAAACTTATAACTACTTAAAACTATATAAGGAAAGCAGGAAGTGAACAAATGTACCAAGGATTAGTGCGTTCATACAGAGGTTGTCTCTTTGTTGATGTTTGATTTCCTCAAAAGATGCAATATAGGTGGTCATTGGGTTAGTAACATGTTCCATTCCTACTGGTACTACCAGTAATTATAGTATAAGTCAAAACTGATACCAAAATGAACACTGATCCTTTAACATGCTCAAGGATTAGTCCATTCATACAGAGGTTGTCTCTTAGTTGACGTCTGATTTCCTCAAAAGACACAATACAAGTGGTGCTTGGGTTAGAGACATGTTCCATTCCTAGCGGTACTACTGGTAATTTTAGTATAAGTCAAAACTGATACCAAAATGAACACTGATCCTTTAACATGCTCAAGGATTAGTCCATTCATACAGAGGTTGTGTCTTTGTTGATGTCTGATTTCCTCAAAAGATGCAATATAGGTGATCCTTGTGTTAGAAACATGTTCCATTCCTACCGGTACTACTGGTAATTTTAGTATAAGTCAAAACTGATACCAAATGAACACTGATTCTTTAACATGCTCAAGGATTAGTCCATTCATACAGAGGTTGTCTCTTTGTTGACGTCTGATTTTGTGGTCGTTGGGTTAGAAACATGTTCCATTCCTACCGGTACTACAGGTAATTTTAGTATAAGTCAAAACTGATATCCAAATGAACACTGATTTTTTAACATGCTCAAGGATTAGTCCATTCATACAGAGGTTGTCTCTTTGCTGACGTCTGATTTCCTCAAAAGACACAATACAAGTGGTGCTTGGGTTAGAGACATGTTCCATTCCTAGCGGTACTACTGGTAATTTTAGTATAAGTCAAAACTGATACCAAAATGAACACTGATCCTTTAACATGCTCAAGGATTAGTCCATTCATACAGAGGTTGTGTCTTTGTTGATGTCTGATTTCCTCAAAAGATGCAATATAGGTGATCCTTGTGTTAGAAACATGTTCCATTCCTACCGGTACTACTGGTAATTTTAGTATAAGTCAAAACTGATACCAAATGAACACTGATTCTTTAACATGCTCAAGGATTAGTCCATTCATACAGAGGTTGTCTCTTTGTTGACGTCTGATTTTGTGGTCGTTGGGTTAGAAACATGTTCCATTCCTACCGGTACTACAGGTAATTTTAGTATAAGTCAAAACTGATATCCAAATGAACACTGATCCTTTAACATGCTCAAGGATTAGTCCATTCATACAGAGGTTGTCTCTCTGTTGATGTCTGATTTCCTCAATAGATGCAATATAGGTGGTCCTTGTGTTTAGAAACATGTTCCATTCCTACCGATAATTTTAGTATAAGTGAACACTGATCCTTTAACATGCTCAAGGATTAGTCCATTCATAAAGAGGTTGTCTCTTTGTTGACGTCTGATTTCGTGGTCGTTGGGTTAGAAACATGTTCCATTCCTACGGGTAATTTTAGTATAAGTGAACACTGATCCTTTAACATGCTCAAGGATTAGTCCATTCATACAGAGGTTGTCTCTTTGTTGACGTCTGATTTTGTGGTCGTTGGGTTCGAAACATGTTCCATTCCTACCGGTAATTTTAGTATAAGTGAACACTGATCCTTTAACATGCTCAAGGATTAGTCCATTCATACAGAGGTTGTCTCTTTGTTGACGTCTGATTTCGTGGCCGTTGGGTTCGAAACATGTTCCATTCCTACCGGTACTACAGGTAATTTTAGTATAAATCAAAACTGATACCCAAAATGAACACTGATCCTTTAACATGCTCAAGGATTAGTCCATTCATAAAGAGGTTGTCTCTTTGTTGACGTCTGATTTCCTCAATAGATGCAATATAGGTGGTCCTTGTGTTAGAAACATGTTCCATTCCTACCGATAATTTTAGTATAAGTGAACACTGATCCTTTAACATGCTCAAGGATTAGTCCATTCATACAGAGGTTGTCTCTTTGTTGATGTCTGATTTTGTGGTCGTTGGGTTAGAAACATGTTCCATTCCTACCGGTAATTTTAGTATAAGTGAACACTGATCCTTTAACATGCTCAAGGATTAGTCCATTCATACAGAGGTTGTCTCTTTGTTGACGTCTGATTTCGCGGTCGTTGGGTTAGAAACATGTTCCATTCCTACAGGTACTACCGGTAATTATAGTATAAGTCAAAACTGATACGCAAATGAATACTGATCCTTTAACATGCTCAAGGATTAGTCCATTTATACAGAGGTTGTGTCTTTATTGACGTCTGATTTCCTCAGTAGATGCAATATAGGTGGTCATTGGGTTAGAAACATGTTCCATTCCTACCGGTAATTTTAGTACAAGTGAACACTGATCCTTTAACATGCTCAAGGATTAGTCCATTCATACAGAGGTTGTCTCTTTGTTGACGCCTGATTTCGTGGTCGTTGGGTTAGAAACATGTTCCATTCCTACGGGTAATTTTAGTATAAGTGAACACTGATCCTTTAACATGCTCAAGGATTAGTCCATTCATACAGAGGTTGTTTCTTTGTTGACGTCTGATTTCGAGGTCGTTGGGTTAGAAACATGTTCCATTCCTACGGGTAATTTTAGTATAAGTGAACACTGATCCTTTACCATGCTCAAGGATTAGTCCATCCATAAAGAGGTCGTCTCTTTGTTGACGTCTGATTTCGCGGTCGTTGGGTTAGAAACATGTTCCATTCCTACCGGTACTACAGGTAATTTTAGTAGTAGGTCAAAAGTAAGTCAAGTAAGTAGTAAGTCAAAACTGATATCCAAATGAACACTGATCCTTTAACATGCTCAAGGATTAGTCCATTCATACAGAGTTTGTCTCTTTGTTGACGTCTGATTTCCTCAAAAGACACAATACAAGTGGTCTTTGGGTTAGAAACATGTTCCATTCCTACTGGTAATTTTAGTATAAGTCAAAACTAATACCCAAAATGAACACTGATCCTTTAACATGCTCAGTGTTTCAAATGTACTTCTTCCCTGAGATCATATTTCTCGTATCGGATGACATTTTTAGGACATATTTGGACAAAAAAAAAAAAAACGGATTCTAACCATAAGATAACACACATGTTTCAAATGCTAACCTCATGACGGTTCATGCACTAAAGATGTCTTCCTCTTTCCGCTCCACTGCCAGGCTCAAAGCTTCTCCGGGCACTTAAGCCCCACATGCAATAAACATCAGAGAGCGAGTGGCCTCCTTGCTGATGTTCCATGATTTAAGCTCATCCCTCAGTGGTGCCTCGAGTCTCCTTATGGTAAAAGCTTTGGGAATACGGATGACAAAAACCCTCAACACTGCAATCCATTCACTTATTTGTAGCCTCTTTGTATGGACATTCCATCCCGCCCTGCATGTGGTGGGGGGGTTCCTTCTTGAACCCCTCTGTGGGTCAAAGCGGAATACATTAGCAGCGCGGTGTTGGGTAAAACCAGAAGGGTCCTTGCATGGAATCGTGTATCTTCGTCTATACTGATGTTGTTTCCGTAGAAACACAAACGCTCCAAGGAGGAACAAATCAAACAAATTTATGACCGTGAATCCGAAAAGGTCAAATTGAAACAAAAAGCCCCCCTGTTGTGAAGAGAGCCGATTGTTCAGTGGTTTCTTCTAACGGAGACTGAATGACTAGGAAAGCATTGGACATGGGTCAGGCTGAGGGTAAACATGAAGGTAGAAGAACACGATGGAGAACAAACAGCCTCTTCTGGTCGGACTGTTGGACTTTTAATCGATTCTGTTTGCTTTAATAGCAAAATGAGACTGACAAATGAGATTTTGACACCACTGCCCAGAGGTTAGCTTCCATGCTTGTTTCTTTGTTTGGGTTGCAGGATTTTGAAGAAACCACAATTTTCACAAAGTTTTTCCGGTCTGTCCCAAAGGAATGGACTTTAATGGTAATGGTAATGGTTTTATTTCATTTGAACATGCATCAGATTATAATTGAATGCATCCCATAATCAGTTCCCAGTTCAACATGTCCAAAAAAGAGTAGGAAGAAGCAAAGCTTATTAAATCGTACCCCTCCATCTGGTACTTTTACAATCAGTAACTGTTACATTTGTTCACTTCCTGCTTTCTTAATTTAATTTAATTTAATTTAATTTAATTTAATTTAATTTAATTTAATTTAATTTAATTTAATTTAATTTAATTTAATTTAATTTAATTTAATTTAATTTAATTTAATTTAATTTAATTTAATTTTAAGTTTATTTTATTTCCGGAGCGACTTATGTATGTTTTTTTCTACCTAATTATGCATTTTTGGCCTTGTGGGACTTATACTCTGGAGTGACTTATGTTTTTTTCTACCTAATTATGCATTTTCAGCCTTGTGCGACTTATAGTCCGGAGCGACTTATGTATGTTTTTTCCACCCAATTATGCATTTTTGGCCTTGTGCAACTTATACTCCTGTGCGACTTATGTATGTTTTCTTCTACCTAATTATGCATTTTTGGCCTTGTGCGACTTATACTCCGGAGCGACTTACGTATGTTTTTTTCTACCTAATTATGCATTTTTGGCCTTGTGCGACTTATACTCTGGAGCGACTTATGTATGTTTTTTTCTACCTAATTATGCATTTTTGGCCTTGTGGAACTTATACTCCGGAGCGACTTATGTATGTTTTTTTTCTACCTAATTATACATTTTTGGCCTTGTGCGACTGATACTCCAGTGCAACTTATGTATGTTTTTTTTTTCTCCCTAATTATGCATTTTTGGCCTTGTGTGACTTATACTCTGGAGTGACTTATGTATGTTTTTTTCTACCTTATTATGCATTTTTGGCCTTGTGCGACTTATACTCCAGTGCAACTTATGTATGTTTTTTTTCTACCTAATTATGCATTTTTGGCCTTGTGGGATTTATACTCCGGAGCAACTTATGTATGTTTTTTTCAACCTAATTATGCATTTTTAGCCTTTTGGAACTTATACTCTGGAGCGACTTATGTATGTTTTTTTCTACCTAATTATGCATTTTTGGCCTTGTGGGATTTATACTCCGGAGCAACTTATGTATGTTTTTTTCAACCTAATTATGCATTTTTAGCCTTTTGGAACTTATACTCTGGAGCGACTTATGTATGTTTTTTTCTACCTATTTATGCATTTTTGGCCTTGTTTGACTTACTCCGGAGTGACTTATAGTCCAGAAAATATGATATATGGAAACTAGGGTTCCACTGTACTCACCATCAATATCTATCCTCCTCGGAATCTACATCACAGAATGTTCTTATGTAAACACTACATTTAGAAATGTATTTTGGGGTTTGAGGATCCCTTATTATTCTGTCAGAGAACTGATCCTCAGACTTAAGGGGCTGGTAAAAGGAAAACAGTCATTTTCTCTCTCTCCCCAAACTTCCTTGTCAAATCAAAAATAAACTGGTGCAAATTGTGTGTATCCATCCCGGAGAGGAAGCGCTCACTTGGAGGGGGAAGTGACATGCGAAGGTCAGTGATGAGAAGAAACACCACGGCCGGAGTGACTTGGGGTCACCGCCGCTCAGCCAAAATAAACCAGTCCTGCAAACCATCAAGCATCCATCAATCTGTCTCTGCCGCCATGTTATTCCCAATGACAGCGAGCGAACGAGAAGGAGTCGGTGAGAAAGTTGGCTCCGTTTGTGAAATACAATCCGGCACAAGTGGATTTACCATCTGGAAAGATTTCACACTCATCTGCCTCATGAGGCCCCAACAACCTGCACCCCAAATCCATATTTGCCAGGTCAATAAAATACGGAAAATCCACAGAAATGAAACCATCTTTGACATTTATCAAAGCATTCTCGAAGCAAAAAATGCCACTTATACTCCAGTGCGACTTATGTATGTTTTTTTCTACCTAATTATGCATTTTTGGCCTTGTGCGACTTATACTCTGGAGCGACTTATGTATGTTTTTTTCTACCTAATTATGCATTTTTGGCCTCGTGCGACTTATACTCTGAGGCGACTTATGTATGTTTTTTTCTACCTAATTATGCATTTTTGGCCTTGTGCGACTTATACTCTGGAGCGACTTATGTATGTTTTTTTCTACCTAATTATGCATTTTTGGCCTTGTGTGACTTATACTCTGGAGCGACTTATGTATGTTTTTTTCTAGCTAATTATGCATTTTTGGCCTGGTGCGACTCATACTCTGGAGCGACTTATGTATGTTTTTTCTAGCTAATTATGCAATTTTGGCCTTGTGCGACTGATGCGCTAGAGCGACTTATGTATGTTTTTTTTATACCTAATTATGCATTTTTGGCCTTGTGCGACTTATACGCTAGAGCGACTTATGTATGTTTTTTTATACCTAATTATGCATTTTTGGCCTTGTGCGACTTATACTCTGAAGCGACTTATGTATGTTTTTTCTAGCTAATTATGCAATTTTGGCCTTGTGCGACTGATGCGCTAGAGCGACTTATGTATGTTTTTTTTCTACCTAATTATGCACTTTTGGCCTTGTGCGACTTGTACTCTGGAGTGACTTATGTATGTTTTTTTTCTACCTAATTATGCATTTATGGCCTTGTGCGACTTTTACTCTGGAGCGACTTATTTATGTTTTTTTTCTACCTAATTATGCATTTTTGGCCTTGTGCGACTTATACTCTGGAGCGACTTATGTATGTTTTTTTTCTACCTAATTATGCATTTTTGGCCTTGTGCGACTTATACTCTGGAGCGACTTATGTATGTTTTTTTTCAACCTAATTATGCATTTTTGGCCTTGTGCGACTTATACTCTGGAGCGACTTATGTATGTTTTTTTCTACCTAATTATGCATTTTTGGCCTTGTGCGACTTATACTCTGGAGCGACTTATGTATGTTTTTTTCTACCTAATTATGCATTTTTGGCCTTGTGCGACTTATGCTTCGTTTGAGTTTGAGTTTCTGACCGCTCCGGGATCTCCGCTTCCATTGTGTGCCCCCTCTCATCCACCGCGCCGTTAATCCCATTAATATGAAGAGGGCCAAGAGCCTGAGAGTGTCCACAGCTTAAGAGACATCAGGACGCATTAGCGTTCAAAATACCAACCCTTGTCTAGACCTGCTAAGTACGCAGACCCGGGAGTCAAATAACGGAAAAATAACCTATCGCTACTATTTACCGATCACTTTTTTTTTCCCTTTGGGAATGCTTTGGGAAAAGCTGACGCAACAGATGTACCACGTTATTGGATCCAAATCCCTCTAATCTCATTTTGTTGGTCAAAGAGCACATCAGATCCGTCTTTTTCACGCCGAGTATTCCTTGGCAGCGTCGAAGCTTTTCTCGCATTACCGGGTATCGGCGTTGAATATTCGCTCAGCAATACTGACCATGTGAAGGATTTACTTGTTTGATGATGCAGCCCTCGTGTTGCGTTTTATTCCCATCTAAGGCGATTATTATCTGCCTGTGCGCCGCTACGACCACGTGGCGTATTAGGAAGAGATAATCTGCTAGCTTTTAATTAAAACACATGGCAAACAGACTCAAGACTCAACCGAACGGGGGCGAACGGCTGACACGTTTTGGCGTGCAGTCCGGTTGATCTTTAACGCTTAAACGAATTTTACATGACTTCCCGTAAAGCGTCAGAGCCTGCTTGTTCCTGTCCGGCTTATGTAAAGTGAAGGATTTGAAGACACTGCTAGCTTGATGGCATTCTCGTGAGGAGCCGGGTCACGGCCCGCCAATGTGGAACGTCACAAATAATCAGTTGAAGCGGGTAATAACCCGTCATACGCGGCATTAAACATCAGCAGATTGCTGATAGGCAGCTTGTCGGGTATCCTCAGGTCCTCAGTACCAGTTTTATCGTATTAAATCAGATTTAATTTAATTTAATTTAATTTAATTTAATTTAATTTAATTTAATTTAATTTAATTTAATTTAATTTAATTTAATTTAATTTAATTTAATTTAATTTAATTGTATTGTATTGTATTGTATTGTATTGTATTGTATTTTATTTTATTTTATTTTATTTTACAATCAGTAACTGTTACATTTGTTCACTTCCTGCTTTCTTCATATAGTTGTAGTTTAGTTTAATTTTATTTTATTTTACAATCAGTAACTGTTACATTTGTTCACTTCCTGCTTTCCTCATATAGTTTTAGTTTAATTTAATTTAATTTTACAATCAGTAACTGTTACATTTGTTCACTTCCTGTGAACTATATATATATATATATATATATTAGGAAAGCAGGAAGTGAACAAATGAAACAGTTACTGATTGTAAAAGTACCAGATGGAGGGGTAGGATTTAATAAGCTTTGCTTCCTCCTACTCCTTTTGGACAACTATATTAGGAAAGCAGGAAGTGAACAAATGTAAAAAAAAATTGTTTTTTAATAAAATACAAAATTAATAAAAAATTAAAAAAATAAATTAGATTAGGAAAGCAGGAAGTGAACAAATGTAACAGTTACTGATTGTAAAAGTACCAGATGGAGGGGTAGGATTTAATAAGCTTTGCTTCCTCCTACTCCTTTTGGACAACTATATTAGGAAAGCAGGAAGTGAACAAATGTAAAAAAAAATTGTTTTTTAATAAAATACAAAATTAATAAAAAATTAAAAAAATAAATTAGATTAGGAAAGCAGGAAGTGAACAAATGTAACAGTTACTGATTGTAAAAGTACCAGATGGAGGGGTAGGATTTAATAAGCTTTGCTTCTTCCTACTCCTTTTGGACAACTATATTAGGAAAGCAGGAAGTGAACAAATGTAAAAATATTTTTTTAAATAAAATACAAGATTAATAAAAAATTAAAAAAATAAATTATATTATGAAAGCAGGAAATGAACAAATGTAACAGTTACTGATTGTAAAAGTACCAGATGGAGGGGTAGGATTTAATAAGCTTTGCTTCTTCCTACTCCTTTTCCTACTCCTACTCCTATAAGTTGCACAAGGCCAAAAATGCATAATTACGTATAATAAAAAACATACATAAGTCGCTCCAGAGTATAAGTCGCACAAGGCCAAAAATGCATAATTCAAATAAAATAAAATAAATATATTTAAATAAAATAAAATAAAATAAAATAAAATAAAATAAAATAAAATAAAATTAAATTAAATTAAATTAAATTAAATTAAATTAAATTAAATTAGAAAAACAAAAACTATTAGCAGGAAGTGAACAAATGTAACAGTTACTGATTGTAAAAGTACCATCTACCCAGCTACTTCTGAAGGCATATTCTCTTGAATTGGACCGATATTTGTTATCATTACTGAATATGATCTGCATCAAATGGATGTCATGCCTCCTTCCGAGCAAATAAATCATAAAATCTTCATCTTAAAGCGACACAACGGGAGATAAACCACACAAGACCATGTGCAAAATGATGGAGCCTGAGGCCTGAAGGCTTAGATGGATGGCAGACATGGAGAAGGAGAGGAAGAGTGAGTTGGAGAAAGATGGAGGCAGGATAGTAATTACAGGGAGAAGAGACGAATCCAGACCGGGAAAAAAATGAGGAGATGCTCAGACTGCCGGGTTGCCGCCCTCGGGATCGGAACAGAACCACAATCTAACCAGTCCATCCTTCGGGATAGAGTTACAGACCACTGCCGTGATATGAAGGGCCAAGAAGGGGGGCGGCTACGGGGGCGGGCGGGCCTTGTGGGAATTTGTCTATTCTAAAACGCATCGTGTACCGCAGGGGTCTCAAACTCTGGGGGCCACTGGAGCTAGGGTCTGGGTGAAGCTGGGCCGCTTCAGGTTAAAAAAAAAAATATATATATATATATATATATATTAAAAGTAAATATATAATAAAAATATAATAATAATATAATAGTCGTCAATGCTTCTGCTATACCCTCCACTTTTTCAGTGCTTTGGGTCTTTGGAAAAGCTCTGATAAAACATTAAATTATTATAAATTAGGAAAAATTAATTTTTATTTATTATTAAATAATTAAATAAATGTTTAATTTTATTTTTTGACACAAAATAAGATGGAAAAATGAATAAGCAAATCAAAAAACAATTAACAAATTAATTTTTATTTATTATTAAATTATTACATAAATGTTTAATGTTATTTTTTTACACAAAATAAGATGGAAAAATAAATAAGCAAATCAAAAAACAAATGAAACAAATTAACTAATTAATTTTTATTTATTATTAACTTATTACATAAATGTTTAATGTTATTTTTTTATTTTTTGACACAAAATAAGATGGAAAAATAAATAAGCAAATCAAAAAACAAATTAACTAATTTTTATTTATTATTAAATTATTAAATAAATGTTTAATGTTAATTTTTTATTTTTCAACACAAAATAAGATGGAAAAATAAATAAGCAAATCAAAAAAAATGAAACAAATTAACTAATTTTTATTTATTATTAAATTATTAAATGAATGTTTAATGTCAATTTTTATTTTTATTTTCCGACACAAAATAAGATGGAAAAATAAATAAGCAAATCAAAAAACAAATGAAACAAATTAACTAATTAATTTTTATTTATTATTATATTATTAAATAAATTTTTGATGTTAATTTTTATTTTTCGACACAAAATAAGATGGAAAAATAAATAAGCAAATCAAAAAACAAATGAAACAAATTAACAAATTTTCATATCCTCCATAGGCCTCAAAATAGCATGCAGCGGGTCACATTTGGCCCACGGGCCGTGAGTTTGAGACCCCTGGTGTAGCGGAAGAACTCTGCAAATGTCAAAAATTTGATTTGTCATCAATGTCAGGAAACGGAAACCCAAACAAGGGTCAACATCTCGACAAAACCAGGTACCGTTTGACGCCCCTGCACAAAAACAGTAACGTTGGAAGCTACTTTCTTCCACCTTTCAATGTCCCATCTCTTGAACTCTCGTGCAAATTGCAACCAGGCAATTTTGTTGGTCTTTGAAGAGGTTTTTTTGTTCTAAAAAAACGTCTTTCACAGACGCCGACTGAAGATTAATGGGCTCAACTCAGCACCTTCATTTGGAATCGTCCCATCTTGACAGGCAGCCAAGCGGATCCCCCGACTCGGGGCCGGCTGACTTTTTTTTTTTTGGGAGTCGACCACTTGACTTTTTTTTGTCCCATAACCCTCAGGATTTTTAAAGACGTTTCAAATGACTATTGAGGGACTTGAGCTTCTGAAAATGGACCCTTATGACTATACGCGTACTTTGGTACGTGACAGAAATACAATAAGAAAAACTAATAAATAAATATAAAAAAATATTAAAAATTGTATGGTACTTCGGTACGTGACAAAAATAAAATTAAAATAAATAAATACAAATAAAAAACATTAAAACAAATTTAAAAATTGTATGGTCATATCACCTCGTACTTCGGTATGTGACAAAAATTTAATTTAAATAAATAAATAAATAGAAATAAAAAACATTAAAACAAATTAAAAAATTGTATGGTCATATCACCTCGTACTTTGGTACATGACAAAAATAAAATATGAATAAATAAATACAAATAAAAAACATTTAAAAAAATTTAAAAATTGTATGGTTATATCACCTCGTACATCGGTACGTGACAAATAAAATTAAATAAATAAATAAATAAATACAAATAAAAAACATTTTGAAAAAAATTTAAAATTGTATGGTCATATCACCTCGTACTTTGGTACATGACAAAAATAAAAAATAAATACATAAATAAATACAAATAAAAAACATTTAAAAAATTAAAAAATTGTATGGTCATATCACCTCGTACTTCGGTACATGACAAAAATAAAATAAAAATTTATAAATAAATACAAATAAACATTTTTAAAAAATTAAAAAATTGTATGGTCATATCACCTCGTACTTCGGTACGTGACAAATATAAAATTAAAATAAATAAATAAATACAAATAAAAAACTTTTAAAAAAAATTAAAAATTGTATGGTCATATCACCTCGTACTTCGGTACATGACAAAAATAAAATAAAAATAAATAAATAAATACAAATAAAAAACATTTTAAAAAATTAAAAAATTGTATGGTCATATCACCTCGTACTTTGGTACATGACAAAAATAAAATTAAAATAAATAAATGAATACAAATAAAAAACATTTTAAAAAAATTAAAAAATTGTATGGTCATATCACCTCGTACTTCGGTACATGACAAAATTAAAATTAAAATTAAAATTAAAATTTAAATTAAAAAATACAAATAAAAAAAACATTAAAACAAATTTGAAAATTGTATGGTCATATCACCTCGTACTTCGGTACATGACAAAAATAAAATTAAAATAAATACATAAATACAAATAAAAAACATTTTTAAAAAATTGTATGGTCATATCACCTCGTACTTCGGTACATGACCAAAAAAAAAAAAATTAAAAAATACAAAAAAAAATACTTAAACTAACATGAAATCATTCTTGTGTGGTCCTAAATATAATACTAAATATCATACAAATTATTATTCCTAACCAAAATGGCAAAATTGGAATAAAAAGGCATTGATTCTAGTATGGGTCATTTTTGACCCACTTATGGATGAAGAGTGTAGGGTTACGAACAGATAACAAAAGATGACGGACGGCCTGCAGAGAACAACCTGTCAAATGTGAAGACACATTAAATAAAATAGTGAAAAATCCTTAACTGGGAACATCGCTTCGAATGCTAATCGGAGTTTTCGGAATGCCGTTTTCTACTCAAACTTTCCTGACACCTCTGTGATCGTACTCCATGACGGCTTTATGGACATGCAACATCTGTCTTAAAATAGGAGCCTGCTCCTGAGCGCAGATAGCAAACACAGCAAACGTGCTCCAGGAAAAAAAAAAACAAAAACGACACCGGTAGAATAGCTTGCCTTAGGATAAGCTTTTTTTTTTTTTTTTTTTTTAGCAGGAAGTGTTGTATATACAAAGCAGTTAGCCGGGTTGTAAAGGACATACGGCAGTCGTTGACGTGGAGGGTGTTAATGTAATGTTTGTTTCACTAAATTCTATCCTCTGGCTGTGTTGGAACAGTCGCACACACAAGAAACGCACACAGGCTTGCAATCATGAACACAGTAAAGCTGCAGCAAGGAATCGAGTATCTTTTTTTTTTTAAATAATTGATCATGGAGTCTTTCACTGTACAAATACAAAGTATCCATTGTGTTTTTTTCATCTACTTCAATGGAAACCATTATTTTCCTAGGAGTCAATACTGGGACCAAAAGTGTTCGACTTAAATAAAACTAAAATCATACAGTTTGCTCACAGCATAAATGACATACACCAGCAAATACAAATAGACTGTGTAGACATTGAAAGAGTGAAAAAAAAAACATTTCTAGGGATCAAAACAGATGAAAATATGAGCTAGAAACATCATATTACAAATATACAACATAACTTATCTTACCATATCTTACTTATTGTGTGGAAATATGGGCTAATAATAATAATAATAATAATAATAATAATAATAAAAGCAATCATCACTCGCTAAATGTACTGCAAAAAAAAGGCCAGTAAGGATAATTCATAATGCCGCCTACAGAGAATATACTAAACTCCTTATTTCTAAAATCACAAATACTTCAACTTGCTGATATAGTTCATATTCAAACAGCTAAAATAATAATACATAAGGCTAAAAATAACCAATTAGCTAGAAGAAGAACTAGCGTATGTGACAAAAAAAATGAAATAAAAATAAATTATAATAAAAATAAATAAATAAAAATTAATAAAATAAAGTAAAAAAAAAACTTAAATTATATTAGGAAAGCAGGAAGTGAACAAATGTAGAGAAATATGATCTCAGGGAAGAACTAAATTTGAAACACACCCATTATGTCATTGAATGCTCATACTACCTCGTACTTCTGTACGTGACAAAAATAAAATTAAATAAAATTAAATAAAATTAAATAAATTTAAATAAAATTAGATGAAATTAGATTAAATTACGTATGTGACAAAAAATAAAAAAATAATTTAATTTTATTTAATTTTATTTTTTTTAAACTTGAAAAATTACAAAATTAAAAATAAGAAAAACTTAAATTATATTAGGAAAGCAGGAAGTGAACAAATGTGGAGAAATATGATCTCAGGGAAGAACTAAATTTGCAACACACCCATTATGTCATTGGATGCTCATATTATCTCGTACTTCGGCACGTGACAAAAATAAAATTAAATAAAATTAAATAAAATTAAATAAAATTAAATAAAATTAAATAAAATTAAATAAAATTAAATTAAGTATGTGACAAAAAATGAATATTTTTATTTTATTTATTTATTTTTTAAACTTTTAAATTTAAAAATTACAAAATTTAAAATTAAAACTAAGAAAAACTAAAACTATATTATGAAAGCAGGAAGTGAACAAATGTAACAGTTACTGATTGTAAAAGTACCAGATGGAGGGGTAGGATTTAATAAGCTTTGCTTCTTCCTACTCCTTTTGGACATGTGGAACTGTGAACTGATGATGGGATGCATTCAATTGTAATCTGATGCATGTTGAAATGAAATAAAACCATTACCATTTCCATCATTTTAGGAGGAAAAAAAGAGGCGAGACCATTTGATATTTGATGGATGAGTGGAAGTGGGTGCCTCAGGCTCATTTATTCCCCATGCACACTGTGATGTAGGTCAGAGGCTTCTTTGTCGCCTTTACTTTGCAAGCCTGATTTTTAATAGCTGGTACAAAGTGATTCATAATCAGACTTGGTTATATATCATATAATATCATAGAGAGCAGGGTTGGGTATCGTGTACGTATGTATTATACCTTTTGAAATGGTGCAGGTTCTTAAAAGAAGATAAATATTGCACCAGACTTTGATTTTAAAGAAAAGTACAATGAAAAAATATGAGGAATATATAGAAATATACTGCAATCTACAAATGTCATTTCTACTAGCTATCTGTGTGTACGCTACCTTTTTTTTGTTTTAATTTTTAATTTTTATCCAATTTTTTAAATTAATTTTAGTTTTAATTTTTTTTTTTTTTTAATTTTGTTTTATTTAATTTTATTTATTTATTTTTTTGTCACGTACCGAAGTACAAGGTGATATAACCATACAATGACATAATAGGTACCATAGTAACTGTCAATATAGTGATATAGATATATATATAGCACATCATCTCTGAGATCATATTTTTCCACATTTGTTCACTTCCTGCTTTCCTAATATAATTTAAGATTTTTTTTAGTTTTTTTTTAACTTTTATTAATTTTTATTTAATTATTTTTATTATAATTTTTTTATTTAATTTTTTTTCACATACGCTAGTTCTTCCCTGAGATCATATTTCCCCACATTTGTTCACTTCCTGCTTTCCTAATATAATTTAAGATTTTTTAAGTTTTTTTTTAACTTTTATTAATTTTTATTTAATTATTTTATTATAATTTTTTGAATTTTATTTTTTTCACATACGCTAGTTCTTCCCTGAGATCATATTTCTCCACATTTGTTCACTTCCTGCTTTCCTAATATAATTTAAGATTTTTTTAGTTTTTTTTTTAACTTTTATTAATTTTTATTTAATTATTTTTATTATAATTTTTTTAATTTTATTTTTTTCACATACGCTAGTTCTTCCCTGAGATCATATTTCTCCACATTTGTTCACTTCCTGCTTTCCTAATATAATTTCAGGTTTTTTTTACTTTATTTTATTAATTTTTATTTATTTATTTTTATTATAATTTATTTTTATTTAAATTTTTTTGTCACGTACGCTAGTTCTTCCCTGAGATCATATTTCTCCTCTCTTGTCGAGAAGTATTAGATAATATTTTTAGCTAATTGGTTATTTTTAGCCTTATGTATTATTATTTTAGCTGTTTGAAGATGAACTATATCAGCAAGTTGAAGTATTTGTGATTTTAGAAATAAGGAGTTAGTATGTTCTCTGTAGGCGGCATTATGAATTATCCTTACTGACCTTTTTTTGCAGTACATTTAGCTAGTGAAGATTGCTTTTATTATTATTATTATTATTATTAGCTCCATTGAGCTAATAATATATATTATACTATATATATATTACACTCCATTGAAGTAGATGAAAAAACACAGTGGATACTTTGTATTTGTACAGTGAAAGACTGTGATTTCTTCTCCAGAGATCAATTATTTCCACATAGTGTGGAAAATCTAACACGAACTTCACTGTGGGGGGACACTGTGGAGCTCTCCTCCAGCAGAAGCTAATGACCATGCATGAACTTGAAGCTCCACAACTGTGACTCCAATATAAAATGCACTTTTTTTTTTACACTAAATTCCACGCAGCCGTGGAATTTTGAGTGACGTGTGTCCATGCAAGTACCTGTCATCATAGCAGAAATCTGCACCCAGGGTGTTGACATAGAGGACCAGAGCCACGGCGCTGCACAGCAATTCTGACAACATTTCTCCACGTCTGGTACACCACGCGTGACGTGAACCCAACCGTGGAACTTTAAAAAAAAAAAAAAAAAGCAAAATATCCAAATTCCCTTCACAGTCGCAGTCTTTGTCAGGATGTATGCAGGAAAACAACTCCGATCCCCCCCATCCTCGCTTCAAGTGCACAAAGTGGACAATCCACGGGTCGCGGCGTGTCTAACCCATAATGGCGGAGAGGCGGGGAGCTCTTTATCCAAGTGGAAGTCCGCCAAGAAGAAGATGAAGAAAAAAAAATCATACACCGCTAACGTTTAGTCAATGCGTGACGACGATACCGTTATCACACGCCTTCCCTTCCACGGGAGGAACCGCGCTGTGATGCTGAGCCGCCGCTGCTGTATAGCCCACTGACCACAACTAAGCTAGCAAGAACCACAGCAGCAACTTCCGTGAAAAAATTTCAAAATAATACTAATTACGTCTTGTGTAAATTCTTAAAATGTATTTTAGAACAGCGATTTTGCTCTTAAAATACGTGTAGTGTTTTAACAAAATGTAAATTTAATTATATAAAGAAATATATTAAAATTGTTAAACTAAAAATATTTTTATACACTAAAATATTGTAAAAAAATGCATAACGTTTTTAATTCAACGTCATCGCTATTTCATTTTCACTACACAACTCATTTTTAGTATTTTGTCCTCATTATTATTATTATTGTTGTCCTTATTTTGTACTTTTGTACAAGTACGTTGCATTTCCGGTTTTGGCCGGTTCAAACGCATGTCCCGTGGTGAGCTACTACGCATGCGCACACTCGCCGCCCGGTTGTCAACAAATAATTTTGTTCCCCTTATTCAACGAGGAAACAATAAATAAATATACGTTTTTATATGAGTTTTTAAAACCAGACAGTTTTTATGATTGACATGTGTTATAAAGAATACAATAAATGATTGAAATAACAAAAACAATGAGAAAAAAAATCAGCATTGTTGTGCATTGCAGTGGTTGGCCTGCAAGTTGGTCATCGAAAATAATAATTAAGATATATATTATTATTTATTATTATTATAAACAATAACTATATTATAACTATTATTATTATTAGTAGTAGTAGTAGTAGTATTGTTGTTGTTGTTGTTGCTATTATTATTATCATTATTATTATTATATTTATTACAATTATACTTATTATTCATTATTATTGACTTTATTGCTATCATAGTCACCGAAATAATAATTATAATATTTATTATTTATTTATTATTATTATAAACAATAATTATATGATAATAATTATTATTATTGCTATTATTATTACTATGATGATGATTATTATTATTATTATTACTATTGTTATTATTATTATGATTATTATTATTATTGTTGTTATATTTATTATATTATTTGTTAATATATAATTATTATAATAATTGTTATTTATATAATATAATAATTATAATAATAAATATATATTTATTATTATTATTATTATTATTATTATTATTATAAACAATAATTATATAATAATGATAATAACAACAATATCATTATTATTGTATTATTTTATTATAATTATTAATTTATTATAATATTTACTTTATTATATTAATTAATTATATAATAATAATAATAATATTATTATTATAAACAATAATTATATAATTAATTATAAACTAATTATATTATTATTATATTATTATATCATTATATTGTTGACATAGTCATGGGAAATAATAATAATAATCATCATCATGTTTGAAACACAATATTAATATATGAATGTTTATAAAGATGGGAGGACTAAATCCCACACACCAACATGATATTATTATTTCCATACCATTTTTTTTTCATGCTATAATAAAATGTAATTTATTAAGTGTTTGTTTAGCTTGGAACCATAGCAACCAAACATATTTACGAGCTCTCGGTGCCACACAAGGGGAAAATCTACCAGCCTGTAAAAGATATGCATGAGTTGGCAAATGAGGAGACAAAAAAAAGGAAGCAAAGATTGGGTTTGCATGCAAGAAGAAGAAGAAGACCTCCCTGGATGTCTTTGGACCGTGGATGGTTTGAAGGAATTATAGGGACACTGCATTGGCAGTCGGATAATTGCTGGTTTGGGATAACGACTGAGGAGGAAAATCACATCCTTGTGGAAAAGATGAAGACGAAAACGTGAGAGTGGGAAAACAGAAAATTGCTGCTTAAAGCTGGCTCTGACATAACCCACAGTCGAGTGGATTCATCTATATGTGGCTATACAAGTTGACAATATACTGGGACCGTCTTGTGATAAGAGAATATTTTCATGACTTTCACAGGCAAAGTACTCCATAAGACATTTTTTATCTACTGTGTTTTATTTTATTTATTTTATTTGTTATTAGTATCTGTACTAAATCTGTCCAAAATTGGGAAAGTTAAATCCTGGTTCTCGTTTGAATTTGTTTTTTTGTTTTTTAATATATTTTTTTAATTTTTTGAATATCTACTCCATTTTATTTTAGTTTATTTTAGTTCACTTTAGTTTACTTTAGTTTACTTTAGTTTTATTTTATTTTATTTTATTTTATTTTATTTTATTTTATTTTATTTTATTTTATTTTATTTTATTTTATTTTATTTTAGTTTAGTTTAGTTTAGTTTAGTTTAGTTTAGTTTAGTTTAGTTTACTTTAGTTTACTTTAGTTTACTTTAGTTTACTTTAGTTTACTCTCTTCTTTTCTGTGTCCCTTTTATTTTAGTTTAGTTTAGTTAAAGTACTCCATAGGCAAAGTACTCCATAAGTCATTTTTTATCAACTATGTTTTGTTTTGTTTTAGTTTATTTTAGTTTATTTAGTTTATTTATTTTAGTTTATTTTAGTTTATTTATTTTAGTTTATTTTAGTTTATTTTAGTTTATTTAGTGCATGCAGTGAAATCCGTAAAAAGCCTCTAAAAATTACAGTGTGTGCCCAAATACACGAATTACAGGTATTTGTATTCATAAAATGTATTTTTTCACTGACTAAAATTAAAATTAAAATTAAAATTAAAATTAAAATTAAAATTAAAATTAAAATTAAAATTAAAATTAAAATTAAAATTAAAATTAAAATTAAAATTAAAATTTTTAAATGCTTTTTTACGGATTTCAAATTGAAATTGAAATTGAAATAAAAAAATAAAAATAAAAATAAAAATAAAAATAAAAATAAAAATAAAAATAAAAATAAAAATAAAAATAAAAATAAAAATAAAAATAAAAATAAAAATAAAAATAAAAATAAAAATAAAAATAATAAACATCATTCATTCATTTTCTACCGCTTATCCTCACAAGGGTCGCAGGGGGTGCTGGAGCCTATCCCAGCTGTCTTTGGGGCAAATTTAGTTTACTTTGGTTTACTTTGGTTTACTTTGGTTTACTTTAGTTTACTTTAGTTTACTTTAGTTCGCATAACAAAAACATAAAATAACGGCCAATAAAATATATAGTACTATAATACTACAGGGAATGTATAGCTTACACCTTTCCTGGCAGAGCAAATCTGTTTAGCATGTTTAGCATTTAGATCAACAATACTCTCTGCTTCAATAACTGGACGGGACACACACACAAAAAAAAATTGAACACAATTCCACCGTATTGTTGGCGTTCCCGGTTCCTACGTATACGTCAGACCAGCTGCTGCGTGGATGCTCCACGCGTTTCCACCATGATGAATGAACCACTTGACTCCAGGGACCATCTCTGTTATTTCTAACCCTCTGCCTCTTAAACCACCGCTGGCGACTGACAGCTCTCTAACTCCACTGAGCAATATATATATATTGTGTATTTACGTTGGACTCCTTAGCAACCTCAAATATCACACAACTGGCCCCGTTAGTCGACGGCTTGGAAGATCCATCTTCTTTATGCTTATCTCAGATAGAATATTTCTGATGGATGCCCATGAATATAAACGCGTGCGTGCAGGTTTTTTTTTTCTGATGAGAATGTCAGCTGACTGCGTTAACGTGTTCAGCAGACGTACCGTATTGATGACTCTTGCAGCATCGGATGCTCTACAAGTCAATTCAGGTGTCATACTCGTCAGTAAAAGGAAGAATTTAGCAAACTAAATTGAAAACTTGCACTTGGGATCGTAATTGAAGTCGTTGTCACGAGATGAAAACCAGAGGAAAGAAAAAAATGGAGACAAAAATAGAGCCAAGTCATTTTGGAACACTTTGTTTGTAGAAAAAAAAAACTTTCGAACTGGATTCAAACGTTTGGACTTGAATGTTCTGCAGTCAAACTCACAGAATGTCTTTCTTTCATTTGAATGGGTTTGATTTTTATGTTTGCAACATTAGGCCCATTTTGGGGGAGCGTCAGACCCCCTAAAATGTTCTTAAGTCCCCCTAAATAATTAGATTTTTATAGATTTTTTAATTGATTTTTATAGATTTTTTATAGCTTTTTTAAAATAGATTTTTGTAAATTTTTTATTGATTTATTTTTACAAAAAAATATGACAAATTTTATATAATGGGGCAAAAGCAGGCTAATAAGCAAGCCAATAAGCAGGCTACTACTACTACTAATAGTAATAATCAGAAGAAAAATAATGATAATAGTAATAATAATAAGCTAATTAATAACATAATAATGATTATTATATCATTGATCACTGAAAAAATGGTTGCAGAACTTGCACTTGCAGTGTAGATTGTGTGTACTTGTGTACATTTAATGGTGGCCTAAAACAATTGAGTATCTCTACTAAATCTGTCCAAAACTGGGAAAGTTATATCCTGGTTCTTGTTTTTTTTTTTATTTATTTTTGTTTTTTGTGGATTTTTTTGATTTTTTTGAATGTCTACTACATTTTAATTTAATTTAATTTTAATTTTAATTTTAATTTTAATTTTAATTTTAATTTTAATTTTAATTTTAATTTTAATTTTAATTTTAATTTTAATTTTAATTTTAATTTTAATTTTAATTTTAATTTTAATTTTAATTTTAATTTAGTTTAGTTTATTATTTTTTCTCTCTTTCTTCTTTTCTGTGTCCCTTTTATTTTTTTATTTTATTTTATTTTATTTTATTTTATTTTATTTTATTTTATTTTATTTTATTTTATTTTATTTTATTTTATTTTATTTTATTTTATTTTATTTTATTTTATTTTATTTTATTTTATTTTATTTTATCTTTGTTGAATTACACCAAATTCCAGGCAGTAAGTGAATTTATTATCTGTGAAATGTCTGTTAAAATTGATCCAATCAAGATGTCCCCGGGTTCCGACTCTTAAATGCGGCATCTAACCCTTTTTAAGAAGTAACAAGCCCACTGAGAGCTTTTGCGTGCTTTGAATCATCCAGAACCCTCTGCTGTTGTAAACATGCTGTTTGAGTTATCATGGCGCACTAAGTCAAGAGTGACTACAGTAGTCAGTGAATGCTAATCACGCTAAAGCCAAGACACCCTTTCTTGCCTATGCCGGCGTACTTCCATGCTGTGTCTCGGGGGAGCCGTCAGGCCTTAGACTCTTGGTGAGCCCGATTCCGCCATTATCTTTGTTATTTTTATTTTATTGACATATTTAAATGGTTATTCTGCTGAACTTGCATGTGAAAACTATTGTCTAAAAATAAAAATGCATTGTTTTTCGAACAAAATTTAAGTAAAAGAACCGTTTGAAAAGTACCAATTTGTCCAAGTCTTCATTGTTACTATTGCCATTGTGATATCATCCCCATTGTGACCCTTAGCCATCATTGACATTTAACTGATGCAGTCCTGTTTCACTGTTGTTGTCATGGGAATTGTTTTTGTTACTGTTTTTGTCTCTCTCTACTGCCCCTCCCCCTTTTTATTCTATTTTGTTTTGGTTTAGTTTAGTTTAGTTTAGTTTAGTTTAGTTTAGTTTAGTTTAGTTTAGTTTAGTTTAGTTTAGTTTAGTTTAGTTTAGTTGAGTTGAGTTGAGTTGAGTTGAGTTGAGTTGAGTTGAGTTGAGTTTATTATTTTTTCTCTCTTTCTTCTTTTCTGTGTCCCTTCTGTTTTGTTTAATTTAATTTAATTTAATTTAATTTAATTTAATTTAATTTAATTTAATTTAATTTAATTTAATTTAATTTAATTTTATTTTATTTTATTTTATTTTATTTTATTTTATTTTATTTTGTTTTGTTTTGTTTTGTTTTGTTTTGTTTAGTTTAGTTTAGTTTAGTTTAGTTTAGTTTAGTTTAGTTTAGTTTAGTTTAGTTTAGTTTAGTTTAGTTTAGTTTAGTTTAGTTTAGTTTATAATTTTTTTCTCTTTTTGTTCTTATCTGTGTTATTTTATTTTATTTTATTTTATTTATGGGCTGGAATTACTTTTTATTCTTGGGGGAGCCGTCAGGCCTTAGACCATGGGTGGGCAAACTTTTTGACTCGCGGGCCGCATTGACTTAACAAAATTGACGGGGGGGGGGGCCTACTATATATTTTACACGTAACAGTCCACCTGGAATTATTGCATCTGTAAAAATGTAGTGCAATCAGCTATATGTACTTGTACCATGGTGTACCAAGGTTGTACCATAATGCCAGGTTGTATATTAAGTTTCAATGAAATACTTTGGGCCGTATTCAAACACTTGGCGGGCCGCATGTGGCCCCCGGGCCGTAATTTGCCCACCCCTGCCTTAGACTCTTGGTGTGCATATTTTGGGTATGATGCAGACAACATGCTAGCTTAGAAGAGCCCGATTCCGGCATTATCTTTGTGTTGATATACAGTATATATATATATATACATATATATATATATATACATATCTACATATGTGTATATATATATACGTATATATGAGATACATATGAGGGGTTGCAGACGGAGACACTCATTGGGGGTTTACGGTTAGCTCATCACTCATCCCGTAATGCTGCTGAGGGACGTGTTTTATGAATCTATTACAATGGAAACCAAAATAACAGATGATGGTCTTCTGTATCGTTGTACTTTGCTGCCAAATAACATTTTGTCTCAGGGATATGTTTTGTGTCTCTCACAGCAGCGGGATTAAGAAATGTGTCCACGGCCAATCAGACGGCTGAGTAATAACAGTGCCAGATATGTAAGAAGGTGTTATGATATGAATTGAAGTGTGTTTTTTTTTTAGCATATTACTAGCTACAACTTCCCCAGCTAGACTTGTATCATTTCAGAGTGGATGACAGTAGCCACGGATACATGGATGTAAATATTCCGCTTGCATTCCGTTTATTTGCTCAAACAGAAAGATTTGCACGTTTTTGATGATACTGTCAAGTCAAGTCAGGTCAATGCCAAGTCAAGTCATGTCATGTCATGTCAAGTCAAATCAATGCCAAGTCAATTCAAGTCAAGTCAATACCAAGTCAAGTCAAATCAATGCCAAGTCAATGCCAAGTCATGTCATGTCATGTCATGTCAAGTCATGTCATGTCATGTCATGTCAATGCCAAATCAATGCATGTCAAGTCAAATCAATGCCAAGTCAATTCAAGTCAAGTCAATGCCAAGCCAAGTCAATGCCAAGTCAAGACAAGTCAATGCCAAGTCATGTCATGTCAAGTCAAATCAATGCCAAGTCAATGCCAAGTCAATGCCAAGTCAATGCCAAGTCAATGCCAAGTCAAGTCAATGCCAAGTCATGTCATGTCATGTCAAATCAATGCCAAGTCAAGTCAATGCCAAGTCCAGTCAAGTCATGTCATGTCAATTCAAATCAATGCCAAGTCAATTCAAGTCAAGTCAATACCAAGTCAAGTCAAGTCAATGCCAAGTCAAATCAAGTCATGTCATGTCATGTCAAGTCAATTCAAGTCAAGTCAATGCCAAGTCAAGTCATGTCATGTCATGTCATGTCATGTCATGTCATGTCATGTCATGTCATGCCAAGTCATGCCAAGTCATGCCATGCCATGCCATGTCATGTCATGTCATGCCAAGTCATGCCAAGTCATGCCATGCCATGCCATGCCATGTCATGTCATGTCATGTCATGTCATGTCAAATCAAATCAATGCCAAGTCCAGTCATGTCATGTCATGTCATGTCATGTCATGTCATGTCAAGTCAAATCAATGCCAAGTCAATTCAAGTCAAGTCAATGTCAAGTCAAGTCATGTCATGTCATGTCATGTCATGTCAAGTCAAATCAATGCCAAGTCAATTCAAGTCAAATCAATGCCAAGTCAAGTCAATGCCAAGTCATGTCATGTCATGTCATGTCAAATCAATGCCAAGTCATGTCATGTCATGTCAAATCAATGCCAAGTCAATTCAATGCCAAGTCGAGTCAAGTCAAGTCAAGTCAAGTCATCGTTTCCTACGATGCCACAAAACCGACCATCTGTTATTTTGGACCCAAACTGTTATTTTGTTTTGTTTGTTTCTTATATTACATTTTTTTTAATTTAATTTTTCTTAAATATTTCAAATTTATGCGACTAAAATGACTTTTTAAAATATATTTTTTATATTTAAATTACATTTTTATATTTAAAATTATTTATATTTTATATTTATTTATTTATTATTATAAATATCTTATATTTTAAAGCTGTCTCATATATAGTAAGCTCTGATTCTTCCTGCTCCTTTTGGACACACGTCAGATTGTGAATTCCGTGGTCTGGAAATGGCCCCAACTGTTATTTTGTTTTGTTTGTTTCTTATATTACATTTTTTTCTTAAATATTTCAAATTTATGCGACTAAAATGACTTTTTAAAATATATGTTTTATATTTAAATTATATTTTTATATTTTAAATTATTTATATTTTATATTTATTTATACATTATTATAAATATTTATATTTTATATTTTAAAGCTGTCTTATATATAGTAAGCTCTGCTTCTTCCTTCTCCTTTCGGACACACGTCAGATTGTGAATTCCGTGGTCTGGAAATGGCCCCAACTGTTATTTTGTTTTGTTTGTTTCTTATATTACATTTTTTAAATTTATTTTTTCTTAAATATTTCAAATTTATGCGACAAAAATGACTTTTTAAAATATATTTTTTTATATTTAAATTATATTTTTATATTTTAAATTATTTATATTTTATATTTATTTATATATTATTGGAAATTTTTATATTTTAAAGCTGTCTTATATATAGTAAGCTCTGCTTCTTCCTTCTCCTTTCGGACACACGTCAGATTGTGAATTCCGTGGTCTGGAAATGGCCCCAACTGTTATTTTGTTTTGTTTGTTTCTTATATTACATTTTTTTAAAAACATTTTTTCTTAAATATTTCAAATTTATGCGACTAAAATGACTTTTTAAAATATATTTTTTTATATTTAAATAATATTTTTATATTTTAAATTATTTATATTTTATATTTATTTATATATTATTAAAAATATTTATATTTTATATTTTAAAGCTGTCTTATATATAGTAAGCTCTGCTTCTTCCTTCTCCTTTCGGACACACGTCAGATTGTGAATTCCGTGGTCTGGAAATGGCCCCAACTGTTATTTTGTTTTGTTTGTTTCTTATATTACATTTTTTATTTATTTTTTCTTAAATATTTCAAATTTATGCGACTAAAATGACTTTTTAAAATATATTTTTATATTTAAATTATATTTTTATATTTTAAAATATTTATATTTTATATTTGTTTATATATTATTATAATTTTTTTATATTTTAAAGCTGTCTTATATATAGTAAGCTCTGCTTCTTCCTTCTCCTTTCGGACACACGTCAGATTGTGAATTCCGTGGTCTGGAAATGGCCCCACTTTGGACCCCACCCCCCGCAAAGGTCACACTTTGGAAGTATTCGGGTACAGCGACTTGTGTGTCAACTAGGCCAATATGTCTAATTTCAGACTTTTAAAATCAGCTTCAATTTGCTTTCCACTTTGGATGACATGTTGTGGTTGTATATAAAAAAAGTGTCTAAAGTCAATTATGTATGATTTCCCCCCCAAGCGTACTTTAATTCACATGTGTTTGTTTTTTTCCTGCCGCCCAATGCGGTCCCTTGCATATTTGCGTGAGTTCATAAGAAAGAAATAGAAGCCATGGCATAACAAACAACAGGATGTGACAAAGCAATACCCCGAGTGGCCCTTTTTTTTCTGGGCTTCAAACCAGCGAGCAAACATCTTGAAGCGTTTAATCTCATCACAGCTTTCCTTCTTTTTTTTTTTTTTTTTTTCTCATGGAACCATGCTTCTTTAGAAGTGGTGGGCTCCGTGGATTCAACACGCTCCATCCATATGGAGGATCTCATAAAGTGAGGAAGGGGGGATCGAGAAGAAACCAGTTAGGAGTGGATGAGGTGATGAGGTGATGGAAAAACAGCACCCCCTTTCTGGTACTGAGGTATTGCAGTCAAAGACACACATACTTTTTGGGATCTGAAGTATCTTATTTGTATCTTATTTTGAAATATTTCCCACAGGAAATAATGACCCGGACCCACCCACTTTTTGAGGGATGTTCTTGTGGGGTCTTTTGTGACCTCTTGAATGGGTCGTTACTACTTTCTTGTGGTAATTTTGTTTAGCTGGCCACTCCTGGTAATGTTCACCATATTTTTATGCTTTTTCCATTTTGTGGATAATGGCTCTTTCTGTGGGGTCTTTTGTGACCTTTCGAATAGGTAATTGCTGCGTTCTTGTGGTAATTTTGTTGAGCTGGCCACTCCTGGTAATGTTCACCGCAGTTTTATTATTTTTCCATTTGTGGATAATGGCTTTTTCTGTGGGGTCTTTTGTGACCTCTCGAATAGGTCATTGCTGCCTTCCTGTGGCAATTTTGTTTAGCTGGCCACTCCTGGTAATGTTCTCTTTCTGTGGTTTGCTGGTGTCCCATCCGGACCCACACACTTTTTGGGGATGTTGTTGTGGGGTCTTTTGTGACCTCTCGAATGGGTCATCGCTGCGTTCTTGTGGTAATTTTGTTTAGCTGGCCACTCCTGGTAATGTTCACCACAGTTTTATGCTTTTTCCATTTGTGGATAATGGCTTTTTCTGTGGGGTCTTTTGTGACCTCTCCAATGGGACATTGCTGCGTTCTTGTGGTAATTTGTGGATAATGACTCTTTCTGTGGTTTGCTGGTGCCCCATCCGGACCCACCCACTTTTTGGGGATGTTTTTGTGGGGTCTTTTGTGACCTCTTGAATGGGTCATTACTACTTTCTTGTGGTAATTTTGTTTAGCTGGCCACTCCTGGTAATGTTCACCATATTTTTATGCTTTTTCCATTTTGTGGCTCTTTCTGTGGGGTCTTTTGTGACCTCTCGAATGGGTCGTCGATGTGTTCTTGTGGTAATTTTGTTTAGCTGGCCACTCCTGGTAATGTTCACCACAGTTTTATGCTGTTTCTATTTGTGGATAATGGCTCTTTCTGTGGGGTCTTTTGTGACCTCTCGAATGGGACATTGCTGCGTTCTTGTGGTAATTTGTGGTCCATTTGTGGATAATGACTCTTTCTGTGGTTTGCTGGTGTCCATCCGGACCCACCCACTTTTTGGGGATGTTGTTGTGGGGTCTTTTGTGACCTCTCGAATAGGTCATCGATGAGTTCTTGTGGTAATTTTGTTTTAGCTGGCCACTCCTGGTAATGTTCACCGCAGTTTTATGCTTTTTCCATTTGTGGATAATGGCTTTTTCTGTGGGGTCTTTTGTGACCTCTCGAATAGGTCATTGCTGCCTTCCTGTGGTAATTTTGTTTAGCTGGCCACTCCTGGTAATGTTCTCTTTCTGTGGTTTGCTGGTGTCCCATCCGGACCCACCCACTTTTTGGGGATGTTGTTGTGGGGTCTTTTGTGACCTCTCGAATGGGTCATCGCTGCGTTCTTGTGGTAATTTTGTTTAGCTGGCCACTCCTGGTAATGTTCACCACAGTTTTATGCTTTTTCCATTTGTGGATAATGGCTTTTTCTGTGGGGTCTTTTGTGACCTCTCGAATGGGACATTGCTGCGTTCTTGTGGTAATTTGTGGATAATGACTCTTTCTGTGGTTTGCTGGTGTCCCATCCGGACCCACCCACTTTTTGGGGATGTTGTTGTGGGGTCTTTTGTGACCTCTCAAATAGGTCATCCATGAAATCTTGTGGTAATTTTGTTTTAGCTGGCCACTCCTGGTAATGTTCACCATATTTTTATGCTTTTTCCATTTGTGGATAATGGCTCTTTTTGTGGGATCTTTTGTGACCTCTCGAATGGGACATTGCTGCGTTCTTATGGTAATTTGTGGTCCATTTGTGGATAATGACTCTTTTTGTGGTTTGCTGGTGTCCCATCCGGACCCACTCACTCTTTGGGGATGTTCTTGTGGGGTCTTTTGTGACCTCTCAAATGGGTCGTCAATACGTTCTTGTGGTAATTTCATTTGGCTAGCCACTCCTGGTAATGTTCTCTTTCTGTGGATAATGACTCTTTCTGTGGTTTGCTGGTGTCCCGTCCGTACCCACCCACTCTTTGGGGATGTTGTTGTGGGGTCTTTTGTGACCTCTTGAATGGGTCATTGCTGCGTTCTTGTGGTAATTTTGTTTAGCTGGCCACTCCTGGTAATGTTCACCATATTTTTATGCTTTTTCCATTTGTGGATAATGGCTCTTTCTGTGGGGTCTTTTGTGACGTCTTGAATGGGTCGTTGATGTGTTCTTGTGGTAATTTTGTTTAGCTGGCTACTCCTGGTAATGTTCTCTTTCTGTGGTTTGCTGGTGTCCCATCCGGACCCACCCACTTTTTGGGGATGTTGTTGTGGGGTCTTTTGTGACCTCTCAAATAGGTCATCGATGAGTTCTTGTGGTAATTTTGTTTTAGCTGGCCACTCCTAGTAATGTTCACTGCAGTTTTACGCTTGTTCCATTTGTGGATAATGGCTCTTTCTGTGGGGTCTTTTGTGACCTCTCGAATAGGTCGTCGCTGCGTTCTTGTGGTAATTTTGTTTTTGTTTAGTTGGCCACTCCTGGTAATGTTCACCATAATTTTATGCTTTTTCCATTTGTGGATAATGGCTCTTTCTGTGGGGTCTTTTGTGACCTCTCGAATGGGTCGTCAATACGTTCTTGTGGTAATTTTGTTTAGCTGGCCACTCCTGGTAATGTTCTCTTTCTGTGGATAAAGACTCTTTCTGTGGTTTGCTGGTGTCCCATCCAGACCCACCCACTTTTTGGGGATGTTGTTGTGGGGTCTTGTGACCTTTTGAATGGGTCATTGCTGCGTTCTTGTGGTAATTTTGTTGAGCTGGCCACTCCTGGTAATGTTCACCGCAGTTTTATGCTTTTTCCATTTGTGGATAATGGCTTTTTCTGTGGGGTCTTTTGTGACCTCTCGAATAGGTCATTGCTGCGTTCTTGTGGTAATTTTGTTTAGCTGGCCACTCCTGGTAATGTTCTCTTTCTGTGGATAATGACTCTGTGGTTTGCTAGTGTCCCATCCGGACCCACTCGCTTTTTGGGGGATGTTGTTGTGGGGTCTTTTGTGACCTCTCGAATGGGTCGTCGCTGTGTTCTTGTGGTAATTTTGTTTAGCTGGCCACTCCTGGTAATGTTCACCACAGTTTTATGATTTTTCATTTTTTCATTTGTGGATAATTGCTCTTTCTGTGGTTTGCTGGTGTCCCAAAGCTTTAGAAATAGCTGTATAACATTTTGTTTTTTGGCTTTTTGGTTTCAGATCATCTGGCATGGATTAATGACACCAACCAAGGTTCCACTGTATGTATGATTAAGGACTCTTATGGTGAGTTTTCATGGGTTCCACATACAATACCAGTCTTGCTCTCACACCAGAATCTGCTGGTGTTTCTCTTCTTATTCCTCGTATGTCAGCAAAGAGCACGAGGATAGGCTATCAAAGGAGCTCTCAGGCAGAACATATGTGGAGAAGGACTCACTGCCGTGTAGAATCCACACCGCGGTTACGACGCTCCAGCCCACACGTTCACGTTACAAAGCCACTGTTCATCCATAAATCTCCGCCGTGCACCCATCTGGAGCCCATCTTCACGGCCTCACACCCACAGCCTGATGGAGTTCACAGGGACAATTCCCAGAAGGTCTGAGACCATTTTATCAAACTCATATAAGCACATGTGTTTACATTTCATTTCTTCAGTATACAATGCAAACATATGTTTCTGCAAAAGCATACGAAATCCCATTTCCATGTTTACTCTGCATGTTCAATCCAGCATAGACTAGACTAGATTAGATTTTCAATTAGAATTAGAATTGGAATTTTTTTAGGTTTTGTTTGTGAGGTGACACATTTATACAAACATAACTAACATGTACTTTATATATATTTATCACCTATTGCAATTTAACATAAAATGCATTCACTGGTATTTATGGTAATGGTAATGGTTTTATTTCATTTGAACATGCATCAGATTACAATTGAGTGCATCCCATAATCAGTTCATAGTTCCACATGTCCCAAAAGGAGTAGGAAGAAGCAAAGAATTATTCAATTCTACCCCTCCATCTGGTACTTTTACAATCAGTAACTGTTACATTTGTTCACTTCCTGCTTTCCTAATTTAATTTAATTTAATTTAATTTAATTTAATTTAATTTAATTCAATTTAATTTAATTTAATTTAATTTAATTTAATTTAATTTAATTTAATTTAATTTAATTTAATTTAATTTAATTTAATTTAATTTAATTTAATTTAATTTAATTTAATTTAATTTAATTTAATTTAATTTAATTTAATTTAATTTTAGTTTTATGTTTTGGACCTTTGAACCCAGCGGCCTCAAGCACCGGGTACTTTTACAATCAGTAACTGTTACATTTGTTCACTTCCTGCTTTCCTAATATAGTTTAAGTTTTTTTGTTTTAGTTTAGTTTACTTTAGTTTACTTTAGTTTACTTTAGTTTACTTTAGTTTAGTTTTTTGTGATTTTTTTTACCCCTCCATCTGGTACTTTTACAATCAGTAACTAATACATTTGCTCACTTCCTGCTTTCCTAATATAGTTTAAGTTTTTTTGTTTCAATTTAGTTTAGTTTAGTTTAGTTTAGTATTTTTTCTCTCTTTCTTCTTTTCTGTGTCCCTTTATTTTATTTTATTTCATTTTATTTATTTTACTTTACTTTACTTTACTTTACTTTACTTTACTTTACTTTACTTTACTTTACTTTACTTTACTTTACTTTACTTTACTTTACTTTACTTTACTTTACTTTACTTTACTTTACTTTACTTTACTTTACTTTACTTTACTTTACTTTACTTTACTTTACTTTACTTTACTTTACTTTACTTGACTTGACTTGACTTGACTTGACTTGACTTTTTTGTGATTTTTTTCGTGATTTTTTCGTGATTTTTTTTTTACCCCTCCATCTGGTACTTTTACAATCAGTAACTATTATATTTGTTCACTTCCTGCTTTCCTAATATAGTTTAAGGTTTTTTTAACATATTTTTTAAATTATTTTTATTAATTTTTACATTTTAATTTTTTTTAATTTTTAATTATTTTTTGTATTTTATTTAATAAAAAAAAATTGTCAAGTACCGAAGTACGAGGTGATATGACCATACAACGACATAATGGGTACCATAGTAACTATCAATTATGGCCATAGTCGTAAGAAAGGCTTCAAGAATCCCCCAGCTGTGTTTACATAGCCAACACGTGTACAACATAACAGCCACTTTTTATCCACGTTTATCTTTTAGGTACATCACTGACATCATAACAGTCTTTCGAGTCATATCATAACTGTGTCCATAAATAGAATGAAGCACAACATGCAATAAACCCACCATATGCAAACCATTAATACATAACAGATTAAATCCATTTTAAATATTGCGTTGTCATATTTTTTTTTTTGTTCCACGGATACAATATTCCATTGGCGTTGTTTAGAAACACATGAAGGAAAAATGCTGACGAGGATAAAAAAAAAACTTTGTCTGGGTACTATAAATCCACCAAAAACGGTTGAAATATCCAAAAATAGGTTTCAGTATGATATTGGATCCTAGCTACTTAATCATTAGACATTTGAAGACAATTTTTCTTCTTTTTTGGATTCTAACAAGAAAAAAGTCGCATTTTTACAAGAATAAACAAATAATATTATGAGAAAATATATTTTAAAAAACCATTTTAGTCGCATAAAGTTGAAATATTTAAGAAAAATTAGATTTTTTTTAAAGTTGTAATATAAGAAACAAACAAAAAAATAACAAAAGTTGTTACTCGCAGCTAGTTATTACAGCTGGAAGTACTTTCCTCAGCACCCAAGTGGGGAGTGAGTGGGTCAGTAACGTCGGAAGCCATCAGGACCATCAAGGTTACATTTTTCCACAATCAGAGAATAAAAATTTATTCCACTTTTCAAATTCAAAATTTTTGTGGCATCGTAGGAGACGAGGCCTTTGATTTGAAGACAATTTTTCTTCTTGTTTTTTGGATTCTAACAAGAAAAAAGTCGCATTTTTACAAGAATAAACAAATAATATTATGAGAAAATATATTTTAAAAAGTCATATTAGTCGCATAAAGTTGAAATATTTAAGAAAAATTTTATTTTTAAAAAAGTTGTAATATAAGAAACAAACAAAAAAAATAACAAAAGTTGTTACTCACAGCTAGTTAGTTTCTTTTTTGTTAGCTAGCTAGTTTCTTCTTCTTTTTTGTATCCTAACAAGAAAAAAGTTGCAATTTTATAAACAAATAATATTATGAGAAAATATATTTTAAAAAGCAATTTTAGTCGCATAAAGTAGAAATATTTACAAAAAATTAGTTTTTTTTAAAAGTTGTTGCCCGAAGAATGGTTGTTTATTTATATGCGCCTCGTGATTGGCTGGCTCGCCCAAAGAATGGTTGTTTGTGTATATGCGCCCCATGATTGGCTGGCTCGCCCGAAGAATAGTTTTTTTGTCTATATGTGCCCTGTGATTGGCTGGCTCGCCCGAAGAATGGTTGTTTGTCTATGTGCGCCCTGTGATTGGCTGGCTCGCCTGAAGAATGGTTGCTTGTCTATGTGCGCCCTGTGATTGGCTGGCTCGGCCGAAAAATGGTTGTTTGTCTATGTGGGCCCTGTGATTGGCTGGCTCACTCAAAGAATGGTTGTTTATCTATATGCTCCCTGTGATTGGCTGGCTCGCCCGAAGAATGGTTGTTTGTCTATATGCTCCCTGTGATTGGCTGGCTCGCCCGAAGAATGGTTGTTTGTTTAAATGCTCCCCGTGATTGGCTGGCTTGCCCGAAAAATGGTTATTTGTCTATATGTGCCCTGTGATTGGCTGGCTCGCCCGAAGAATGGTTGTTTGTATATATGTGCCCTGTGATTGGCTGGCTTGCCCGAAGAATAGTTGTTTATCTATATGTGTCCTGTGATTGGCCGGCTCGCCCGAAGACTGGTTGTATTGCATCGTTGGAGACAAACGGAATCAACCTTCATTAAAACGGCGGTTGGTTACGTTTCTGACGGACAGCCATTGGGATGACGTTGTTGATCTTTGAAGAAGACTGACGACTGAACAATCCGACGGTGTTCAAAGAAACAAAACCGGAAGATCCTGATATTGGGAATTTTTTCCCAGATTTTGTCTTTTAAGGGTTGTGGTTTTAGACTTTTGAACAGTCAACCAATTGCTTCTCACTCTAATTTCTTTGTTTTGCATTTTCCTATGATCCTTTTCCCGAATATTCACATATGTAAGAATACCGTTTATCATAATTACGGAGATTCAGACATCAAAGACGGCGATGACAACTTTGAGCGACATCGTAACGGCCCGTCAAATGCACGACGGCCCATCCAACCATGGACTCTCCACTCTAACTCCTCGCCGCCATCTGAAAGTCATTGCCTTCAGAACGCTACTTCTTTGAGTGGCGGGCACTTCAATTGATGTCGCTTATGGAACACGATACGCGTCATATAATGCAATGAAGGTTTTCCATGATTTAGAACTGGGAATGTTCAAATGTAGACATTTAAATTACAGTTGGCATCCGATTCCCAACTGTTTCATGTTGCAGTCGTGCCACTGTCCATGATTGTGAGTTCACCAAATTATGTTTTTTAATATGAATATGTTATGGTTATGTTATGTTTTTTTATATTATATATATTATAAATTATTAAATTATATAAATTTTAAATATATTGGAAATAATTTTTAAAAAATTGTTGAAAAATTACAAAAAAATATAAAATAAATTATATAATAAATATAAAATTATAAATATATTATATTTATATTCTCACACAAACATACATTCGGATTTTCTTGGTAATATATCATCTTTAGCGGAATAATTAATCCGCTTGATGTGTTTTACATGTTTTTGTTCTTCAAAAAAAAATGATCCCATATGGACGTCACGTTTTCAAAAAAGCCAACCAGAACCTGGAACAAATCAAAATGCGCTAATTTGTGTGCAGCAGAACAAGCTGGGAACGTGCATAGAAACGATGATGCAAGTATTTAAAAATGCATTTTTTGTTTTTTTTTTAAACGGTATTATTTTATTCTACTGCATCATCTTCTTGACTTTCCAACAAAGGACCAGAGACTACATGCAGAAGGTATGGAGGTTTCTAATCCAGGTACAATTTATGGAGCATATGGGCTGCACATTTATGTAATATTTCATCCCACACTGGATGATAGCAAGTCTGATTGATGGCCGACTGCTCAACTTCTTATCTTCTTTTGACAATCGTCTTAGCAAAACGGCCAAAATTCTGAAACCCCAAAAAACTACTGCTAGAGTTACAAAAGAGGATTTGTTTTCAAATGCAGGGCTGCATGGTGGATGAGTGGTTAGCGTGAAGACTCACAGCTTGGAGACCCGGGTTCAATTTCACCCTCGGCTATGTCTGTGTGGAGTTTGCATGTTCTCCCCGTGCAATTGCAAAAATTGCGACTCTAAATTGTCCATAGGTATGAATGTGAGTGTGAATGGTTGTTTGTCTATGTGCGTCCTGTGATTGGCTGGCTCGCCCGAAAAATGATTATTTGTCTATATGCGCCCTGTGATTGGCTGGCTCACCCGAAGAATGGTTGTTTGTGCTGGCTTGCCCGAAGAATGGTTGTTTGTCTATATACGCCCTGTGATTGGCTGGCTCGCCCGAAAAATGGTTATTTGTCTATATGCGCCCTGTGATTGGCTGGCTCGCCCAAAGAATGGTGGTTTGTCTATATGTGCCCTGTGATTGGCTGGCTTGCCTGAAGAATTGTTGTTTGTCTGCTGGCTCGCCCGAAGAATGGTTGTTTGTCTATATGCGCCCTGTGATTGGCTGGCTCGCCCGAAGAATGGTTGTTTGTGCTGGCTTGCTCGAAGAATGGTTGTTTGTCTATACGCACCCTGTGATTGGCTGGCTCGCCCGAAGAATGGTTGTTTGTGCTGGCTCGCCCGAAGAATGGTTGTTTGTCTATGTGCGTCCTGTGATTGGCTGGCTCGCCTGAAAAATGGTTGTTTGTCTATATGTGCCCTGTGATTTGCTGGCTCGCCCGGAGAATGGTTGTTTGTCTATACGCGCCCTGTGATTGGCTGGCTCGCCCGAAGAATGGTTGTTTGTCTATATGCGCCCCGTGATTGACTGGCTCACCCGAAAAATGGTTATTTGTCTATATGTGGCCTGTGATTGGCTGGCTTGCCCGAAGAATGGTTGTTTGTGTATATGTGGCCTGTGATTGGCTGGCTCGCCCGAAAAATGGTTGTTTGTTTATATGCGCCCTGTGATTGGCTGGCTCGCCCGAAGAATGGTTGTTTGTCTATATGCTCCCTGTGATTGGCTGGCTCGCCTGAAAAATGGTTGTTTGTCTATACGCACCCTGTGATTGGCTGGCTCGCCCGAAGAATGGTTGTCTATATGCGCCACCACTCTTTATGACCCTCCCACATCAGAGTCTATCGTTGAAAAGGCGGGAACAAAACATCAAACATCTGCATAAAAATGTCCTCCAGGGATTTGTGAACTTAATATAACATTTATTGCAGTTATGAATCTGCGGAGGCGTCCACCTTTCTTTGACATTATCATAAAATCCCAGCAACACCAGTAAAATCATCACATTCCTTATGGCTATATGACTTCATATATGATTTATATTCACTTATATAGTTTTTATCTTTATTATTCCTGCATCCAAAATCCCCCCACAATACGATTTTAATGATTTTTGTTTGTGTGGATTCAATTGTGTCATCATGTTGTGTTTTTTTTCTCTTTTGCTGTCAAGATGTGAAGGAATCTTGCATGCTTAGGAGCGGTTTGGCTTGGAAGAGGAACATTTAAAAACAATAGATTCAGTGCTTCAGTGCGTAGGACGGCCATCTTGATGACATCATTGTCTAATTGGCTGGAATTGAAGATGTCGGAGAGACAAAAAGACGACAATTGTTCCAAGCGATCTCTCCTGGATTCCGCCACCAATTGTACGTTGAAGTTCCGTTATTATGTGTCAATGAGAAAGAGTAAACAGGTCGCCACAAATAAAATGAAATGAAAGAACGGGAACAACTGGGTATGTTGATGGATGAGGGCATTCAGTCCAGGTTGTACTCTACTTCTTGCCTGAAGTCAGCTGGGATAGGCTCCAGCACACCCTTGACTCTAATGAGAATAAGCAGCATAGAGGATGGATGGACGGATGGACGGATGGATGGATGGATGGACGATGGATGGATGGATGGATGGATGGATGGACGATGGATGGACGGATGATGGGATGGATGGATGGATGGATGGATGGATGGACGGATGGATGGATGGATGGATGGACGATGGATGGACGGATGATGGGATGGATGGATGGATGGATGGACGGATGGACGGATGGTGGGATGAATGGATGGATGGACAGACGATGGATGGACGGATGGTGGGATGGATGGATGGAGGACAGATGGACGGATGGTGGGATGGATGGATGGATGAATGGATGAATGGATGAATGGATGGATAGATGAATGGACAGACAGATGGATGGACGGACGGATGGATGTTGGGATGGATGGATGGACGGACAAATGGACGGATGGACGACATATGGACAGATGGTGGGATGGATGAATGGATGGATGGATGGATGGACAGATGGACGGATGGTGGTATGGATGAATGGATGGATGGATGGCTGGACGGATGGATGGTGGGATAGATTGATGGATGGATGGACAGATGGATGGACGGACGGATGGATGACAGATGGACGGATGGTGGGATGGATGGATGGACGGACGGACAGATGGATGGATGGATGGACGGATGGATGACAGATGGATGGTGGGACGGATGAATAGATGAATGGATGGATGGATGGAGGGATGGATGGACAAACGGACAGATGGACGGACAGATGGATGGATGAATGGATGGATAGATGGATGGACGGACAGATGGATGAACGGACGGTTGGATGACAGATGGACGGATGGATGAATGGATGGCTGGACGGACGGACAGATGGATGACAGATGGATGGTGGGATGGATGAATGGATGGATGAATGGATGAATGGATGAATGGATGAATGGATGGACGGACGGATGGACGGATGGACGGATGGACGGATGGATGGATGGATGGATGGACGACAGATGGATGGTGGGATGGATTAATGGATGGATGGATGGATGGATGTATGGATGGATTCCATATGTTACTGCTAGTCCCCAAGTTACTTCCTGCATTTCAGATCTACTTAACCCTTTAAAACCTTTGATAGAATCAAATCAAGACCCAATCTTTGCGGTTGTGTTTGTGCCAGATCTTCCATTTCTTATTATGATGCAATATTCTCCGGGGGGGGGGGGGGGGGGGGGGTGCACTTCTGGCATGGCACAACGACTTGATCAACTTCATAATAAATCAGAGACGGCTGTCCATCTGGACCTGGGACGGGATCAAGGTGGATCCTGCGGCACTGTCAGATTCCAATGGAACAGATGATTTCTACAGATTTAAGTCATAACAGACGTCTGGGCAGCCGGCGGACTCCAATTCCTTTTCAGTTTAGCTCCTCGCAGGCTTGGCCTTGCCCTCTGCCAAACCAAAAACTGGTCTGGAGCCAGTTCCAAAGTGTTCCCTGCACTACAACTCTCCGAAAGGATTAAGTGTTGAGGGACCGGTTCTGCAGAACTCGGAATTTAAGATTAAGAATTTAAAGAACATGGAATAGTTTTGCATTAAATATAAAATAGCTGGTAAAATGTATAATGTGTTTAGAATCTTATTTGGCATTTTGTTCCATAGTGAAAGAAGGAAGTTGCAAATTCCCGACAAGGAATAAATACCCGGCATGGAAAAACCGTGCACAGAAAATAATAAATGCCATAGCCAGCAGATGCTTTCAATGAACATCCTTGCCAAAGTAACTATAGGGTGAAATTGTTATAAATAGGATTAGTGGTGATGTTATTGGTACACGGAGTACAATATGAATTACTGACTGTCTCGCTTCGCTTCATGGGCGGTACTTACTATGCTAGAAGTAACTTGGGTACTGCTCGTTTTTTTTTTGTTGGTTTTTTTTTGTTGAACCTCTTCCCAAGAGAATCTAAATCTAGTCCAATGTCATTGGGACCTACCAGTAAATACTATATTATATAGCATAGGTCATATTTAAATGTAAACATTGTTAGATATTATGGTACTGGTACTTTTACAATCAGTAAATTTTAATTTGTTCACTTCCTGCTTTCTTAATTTAATTTAATTTAATTTAATTTAATTTAATTTAATTTAATTTAATTTAATTTAATTTAATTTAATTTAATTTAATTTAATTTAATTTAATTTAATTTAATTTAATTTAATTTAATTTAATTTAATTTAATTTAATTTAATTTAATTTAATTTAATTTAATTTAATTCAAAAGTAATGGTAATGGTTTTATTTCATTTGAACATGCATCAGATTACAATTGAATGCATCCCATAATCAGTTCCCAGTTCCACATGTCCAAAAGGAGTAAGTAGAAGCAAAGCTTATTAAATCCTACCCCTCCATCTGGTACTTTTACAATCAGTAACTGTTACATTTGTTCACTTCCTGCTTTTTTAATTTAATTTTATTTAATTTTATTTAATTTTATTTAATTTTATTTAATTTAATTTTATTTTATTTTATTTTATTTTTTGTTTTGGACCTTTGAACCCAGCGGCCTCAACAAAAGCTCAAAATTGAGTGCATCCCATAACCAGTTCACAGTTCCACATGTCCAAAAGGAGTAGGAAGAAGCAAAGCTTATTAAATCCTACCCCTCTATCTGGTACTTTTACAATCAGTAACTGTTACATTTGTTCACTTCCTGCTTTCCTAATATAGTTTAATATAGTTTTGTTTTATTTTTTTCATTTTTTGTCATATGATATCATTTGGTGATATGATACTTTATGATATGATGCTTTCCTAATATAATTTAATTTATTTTTAAGTTTTTTTTAACTTTATTTTATGAATTTTTATTTATCTATTTTTATTATAATTTTTTTTATTTAATTTTTTTTCATGTACGCTAGTTCTTCCCCGATATCATATTTCCCCTCTCTTGTCGAGAAGTATTGGATAATATTTTTAGCAAATTGGTTATTTTTAGCCTTATGTATTATTATTTTAGCTGTTTGAAGATGAACTATATCAGCAAGTTGAAGTATTTGTGATTTTAGAAATAAGGAGTTAGTATATTCTCTGTAGGCGGCATTATGAATTATCCTTACTGGCCTTTTTTGCAGTACATTTAGCGAGTGAAGATTGCTATTATTATTATTATTATTAGCCCATATTTCCACATAATAAGTAAGATATGGTAGAACCAGAGAGCAATAAAGAGTGTGGAGTGATTTCAAATTTTGTTCAATATTGAAATATTTCTATCCACCTTATGTTGTATATTTTTAATATGAGGTTTTCCAGCTCATATTTTCATCTATTGTGATCCCCAGAAATTAATTTTCGTTCACCCGTTCAATGTCTATTTGTGTACTTTCTGTTGTGAGCAAATAGCATGATTTTAGTTTTATTTAGGTACTCCCCCCCAGAACAAAAAGCAGTGGTATCATCCGCTAAAAATAATAAAATAAGTTTTTTGTGACTTTGGAGATATCATTGATGTATAAGTTGAACAGTTTTGGTCGCAGTATTGACCCCTGGGGAACTCCGCATGTAATATATGAACTTGCAGATATGTATTCTTTTGCGTCCTGTCAGCTAAGTGGTTGGTACAGTCCGCACCCCCAATAACAATATCTGTTTAGTGTCCTAGCTCGGCATGACACCGACCAAGGCTCAACTCCTGGCTGCTTCCACCGTGGTATTCATCTTCTGGTCGGCGTAGACGTTTCCATCAGTGCCACCCGGCGAGAAAACCGCTAGCGCCCTTCCAGCGTATTGAAGCATTGTCTTTCCATTTCGCATTCCTTATGGTAACATATGGTGTCTTTGCACAATACATTCAATATCCAGACGAAGATATTCCCACCATTAGAAGACATAGATATGTCACCCCCCTGCAGATCACATGTTGGTATGTGCTACTCTTCAGCGTATACAACTCTCACGATGATGAGAAATGGATCACTTTTTGGCAGAGAGGTCTGGAATGGAAAAGTATCGCAAGTAGACCGGCCAGGGAATGAAGCTATAGCTCTAATCCCGAGATCCTTGATCCCCCTGGAGAAGATACACTTCGCCACAGTCTGACTCTGCTGGGTGAAACATTGGTGAGAACTAAATCAGTATCAGTCTTACATTTTTTTCAAGGGAAATTACAATACTACCAGACTGTATTACTGATATTTGTAAATAGAGTAAACCTCGGATATATCGGACTCGGATATAGTATCGGAAATTCGCTCACAACGGACAGATAAAAAAAGAAGCGATTTTTCTGTAATGCATTTCCAATAAAAATTCATTGCATATATTGGATTTTTTTTTTATAACGGATTCCGCCTATTTCGGACAAAATCTCCAGTCCCGTTCCAATGCATTTCCATGAAATTTCCCTCGCATATATCGGATGACCGCATCGTGGCGCTCCGATTCGCCGAATCGTGACAAGCCGCTATACGACGTCATTTGCAGCGTTTGCAGCGTTGCCTGCGCGTCCAGGTACATTGGAAACATAGTCAAGGAAGTGCCTTTTTATACCGGATAAAATCCGATTTACGCATATACCGGATATAAATCCGAGATATGCGTAAAACGGACATTTTCTGGTATACGCATATAACGGATTTCGCTTATATCGGACAAAACCAGTGGGAACAATTGAATCCGATATATCCGAGGTTTACTGTAGAACGCTAAATCCTATATGCTAATATGGATACCGTAATATTATCGCCCGTTTTCCTCCAGGAAAGTAAAAAAAATTGTCGGACTCACAACCAATGTAGATGAATGAATATAATATTAGTTATCACCCTTATATCCATTTGCTTACACAATACAAAGTGTTTGAATGCTGAAGAAGAAAAGTTCCTGTGACCCCTAATCAGAGACCCCCTGCGACCCCCAGGTCCTGGAGGTGCCTGGATGCGTGTTAGAATAAAATGTAGATAGAATAAATATAATATTAGTTATCACCCTTATATCCATTTGCTTAGACAATAGAAAGTGTTTGAATGCTGAAGAAGAAAAGTTCCCGTGACCCTGATCAGAGACCCCCAGCGACCCCCAGGTCCTGGAGGTGCCTGGATGCGTGTTAGAATAAAATGTAGATGAATGAATATAATATTAGTTATCACCCTTATATCTATTTGCTTACACAATAGAAAGTGTTTAAATGCTGAAGAAGAAATGGTCCCGTGACCCTGATCAGAGACCCCCAGCGACCCCCAGGTCCTGGAGGTGCCTGGATGCTAATGTTAATCCTGCACATTTGGCCCGCGGGCCGCGTGTTTGAGACCCCTGCTTTAGACTATGACCTAAATCCAACTGAGAACATTTGGACATTGACGTCAAGGGAAGTTCACCAGAATGGACATGATAGTATATGTACATATTGTTACTATTAATTATACTGCATGTGCGATTTCACCAACAACCCTTCTTTCAGCCTTTTTTTGTCTTCGCCTCCTTTAAGTGATGCTGACAAAGTTGACTTAAGTCTGATGCAGTGTGATGGCAGTGAGAAACATATGTTGCAGCTTTGACTTGTGTTTTATTTTCGATGACTTTTATCTTTGATTTGGCTCAGACCTTTACGGCACCCGAGGGTCTGAGTGAAAAGAAAGCCAAAGTGTAATTACTTGGCTAACACCGCTTCAAGGTAAATACAGCTTGGAGAAAGATGTTGCAGGTGTTATTCCTATCAGGCAGAATGCTCCCTCTCGCAGTAAGACTGCTGGGATAGGCTCCAGCATACCCGCATACCCTAGTGAGGAGAAGTGGCATACAGAATATAGAATATTTTTGTACTTTAAAAGATATTTTTTCCGTCCATCCATCCCATCCATCCATCCCACCATCCATCCATCTATCCCACCATTCGTCCGCCATCGATCCATCTGTCCTTCCGTCCGTCCGCCCATCCATCCATCCCACATCCAACTATCCGTCCATCTGTCGTCCATCCGTCCATCCGTTGTCCATCCATCATCCATCCATCTCTCCATCCATCCATCCTACCATTCGTCCGTCCGTCCGTCCGTCCATCCATCTGTTCATCCATCCATCCATCCCATCATTCGTCCATCCATCCATTGTCCATCCATCGTCCATCCATCGTCCATCCATCCGTCCATCCCACCATCCATCCATCCATCCCACCATTCGTCCGCCATCGATCCATCTGTCCGTCCGCCCATCCATCCATCCCACATCCAACTATCCGTCCATCTGTCATCCATACGTCCATCCGTTGTCCATCCGTCCCTCCATCCATCCATCCCACCATTCGTCCATCCATCTGTCCATCCATCCATCCCACCATTCGTCCATCCGTTGTCTATCTGTCCATCCATCCATCCCACCATTCGTCCATCCGTCCGTCCGTCATCCATCCGTTCATCCATCCATCTGTTCGTCCATCCATCCCACCATTCGTCTGCCATCGATCCATCTGTCCGTCCGCCCATCCATCCATCCCACATCCAACTATCCGTCCATCTGTCATCCATCCGTCCATCCGTTGTCCATCCGTCCCTCCATCCATCCCACCATTCGTCCACCCATCTGTCCATCCGTCCATCCCACCATTCATCCATCCATCCATCCATCCATCCATCCATCTGTTCGTCCATCCATCCATCCATCCCATCATTTGTCCACCCATCCATCGTCCATCCATCCGTCCATCCCACCATCCATCCATCCATCCCACCATTCGTCCGCCATCGATCCATCTGTCCATCCGTCCCTCCATCCATCCCACCATTCGTCCACCCATCTGTCCGTCTGTCCATCCGTCATCCATCCATCTGTCCATCCATCCATCCCACCATTCATCCATCCGTTGTCTATCCGTCCATCCGTCCATCCATCCATCCATCCCACCATTCGTCCATCCGTCCGTCCATCCATCTGTTCGTCCATCCATCCATCCCACCATTCGTCCATCCATCCGTCCGTCTGTCCATCCGTCCATCCATCCATCCGTCGTCCATCCATCCCACATTCGTCCATCCCACCATTCGTCCATCCAACCTAGCATGTTTTTGGAATGTGGGAGGAAACCGGAGTACCCGGAGAAAACCCACGCATGCACGGGGAGAACATGCAAACTCCACACAGAGATGGCCGAGGGCGGGGACCGAACCCTGGTCTCCTAGCTGTGAGGTCTGCGCACTAACCACCAGACCGCCGTGCCGCCCCCCACGCGTACAAGGGGGTGGAATTGAACTCGGGTCCCCTAGCTGTGTGGCCTGCGCGCTAACCACTTGATGACCATGCAGCCACATTGTATTTTAAAGCATGAAAAATAAAATAATAAAAATACCTAAAATAAAGTAAAAATAATAATAAAAAATAAGTAAAATAATTTTAAAAATCACAATATAATGAATTATTAAGAAATACATCAGGAATGAAAAAACATATTCACAGTCCAACACATGTCTTCGTTGATTATCTAACTAAATGACTTAAGTATCAAAAGTATCGATATTCTGAATTGAGAATCGATTTCAGAACATGAAGAGCTGGTATCGGAGGTATCGATATTTCAGTGTTGACACAATTTTTTTGTCATTTGATAAGGCTTAGGCTTATTAAAGATAAAGTTATTAAATACAAATCAAGTCAAGAGTAAGATTACCAATTAAAAAGCTTAAGAATCCTTTTGTTTCACTACATTACTTTGGCATCGGTATCGTTAATGAGGCGTTATATAATATCTGTAAGATATCATGTACGTTAGCCTTTAAAAATGCAGTGCTTGCATGAAGATAAAGTCCTACCCAATGGATTTCTTTCCAGGCCTGACTATGAATGTATGATAGATTTATGAACGTGATAGCGACATGGATGAAACACCTGTTCTGGTGTCTTCAAGCTTTATGGTTTGTAGTCGTAACAACGTGTACGATAAGTTAATAGACGGAAATCGAGAGAGAGCAAAGCCTCGTTCCTTTGATCAGATCTTTGGGGGGAGGGGGGGGAAATGGCCAAAAGTGTCAAAATGCTAAAATGAAGTAAAGCATGTGTCAATATGGCATGCATGATATCCCGCCTCGGCCATCTTGAAATAGTTCTTGAAGTTCCATTATAGTCAGCGGGATGTCAGATGTGCAGAGACACACATTCTTTAAATGAGGCGCTATTTCAGGGGTCTCAAACACGCGGCCCGCGGGCCAAATGTGGCCCGCAGGACACTACTTTGAGGCCCCCGCCTTGATATGAAAGTTTAATGTTGGTGCGTCCCGCATGTATGATATGTATGCTGTATTTTATCATGTACCCGGAAAAAATTATTACGTTTGATTAATGTTCATGTTAAAGGTTAAATAACTGTTAATAGTTATCCTCCCTATCCGTGTGGAAGTGGTAAGTTTTTGGCAATTTAAGTTGAAAGGAAATAACTTGAAGGCTACCGTTTAGGTCGCTAGCTGTCTAGTTTGCGAGTTAGCATGTGGCTAAAGACCCTGCAGTTGCGCAATATGTTGTAAATAAAAAGAGTATAAATGTGACTATAGTCGTGTTTTGTCATGTCTACAGGGCTCTAATAATGCTTTGTTCATTTTAATATGAAAAAAATAATTTGTCTACCCACCAACTATATGTGGTTTCTTAAGTTTTTATTATTTGCCGTTTTATTATTATTATTATTTATTTATTGCTGATTGATTTTCTTTATTCTTGATTTGTTTATTTATTTTTCATCTTATTTTGTGCAGAAATTAAAAATTTGAGAATAAATATCAGCGTCCTGATAAAAAAAAAAAAGCCAGTCGCTACCACACAGTCATGTGGCATCTCTCCCTGCACCGAGACCACATAGCTAGTTGATGTTTGACGCCCCTGCACGACCTGAAGCTCCATTGTTTAGTCCTTTTATGCAGATTCCGAACAAGCAATTTTGTGGCATTGAAGGAGGCGAGACCTTAATTAAAGCCTTCACTTGGAGATGCCGCCTGATGGTTATTGGACGACAGTCTGCACCACTAAGAACCTTCATTTGGGTCTCAGGATGGTCTCTTTAGGATTCTTTTTTTGGTTCTACCACATGACTTTTTTTGTTACAGAACCCTCATGATCTCAGCAGGGGTTAGGAATAGCTGTCTTAGTGTTTACTGCCTTGCTCATGCAGGTCAGCAATCCGGGATCAAGAGATCATGAGTGAGTGTGAATACAAAAATTTGACTTAAATTTTTGATTTGTGAACAACCTGTTTAACTTTAATGTATCGTTTATTCAAAACATTACATTCCTACAATAGCCTACATGAGTTTTTCCTCTTTCTGAATGGAATTTTTCCAAATGACTTTTCCGAAAACAAAGGAATATTCCAATCTCTTGTCTACATGACGACGGACGGATGGTGGGATGAATGAATGGATGGATGGATGGTGGGATGGACGGATGGATGGATGGACGGACGGACAGATGGACAGATGGACAGATGGACAGATGGACAGATGGACAGACGGACAGATGGACACAGGGACGGATGCACGACGGATGGTGGGATGGGTGGATGGACGATGGATGGACGGACAGACGGATGACGGATGGTGGGATGGATGGACGATGTGGGATGGATGCATGGATGGATGGATGGATGGACGGACGGATGGACGATGGATGGTGGGATGGATGGATGGACGGATGGATGGACGGACGGATGGACGGATGCATGACGGATGGTGGGATGGATGGATGGACGATGGATGGACGGACAGATGGACGACAGATAGTTGGATGGATGGACGGACGATGGATGGACAGATGGACGGATGTGGGATGGATGGATGGATGGATGGACGGACGGATGGACGACGGATGGTGGGATGGATGCATGGATGGATGGACAGACGGACGGATGGACAGAGGGACGGATGCATGACGGATGGTGGGATGGATGGATGGATGGATGGACGATGGATGGACGGACAGACGGATGACGGATAGTTGGATGGATGGACGGACAATGGATGGACAGATGGACGGATGTGGGATGGATGGATGGATGGACGGACGGATGGTGGGATGGATGGATGGATGGACGATGGATGAACGGACGGACGACGGATGGCGGGATGGATGGATGGATGGACGGATGATGGGATGGATCGACGGATGGACAGATGGATGGACAGTTGGATGGATGGACGGACGATGGATGGACAGATGGACGGATGTGGGATACATGGATGGATGGACGGATGATGGGATGGACGGATGAATGGTTACATGGTTACATGGATCAAAGGTTCTATTATTTCTTTTTCAGCAAATAAACGGAATACAATTAGAATATTTGGGTCCATGTATACGTGGCTAATGTAAAATGTCTGTTTTGTGTTCCTCTGTTTCTATTTAAAAAATACTACAAATATGTAGAAGCGTTTGGGTACACACAGCATTTTAATATGTCTTGGCGGCCATATTGTTGATTATTGTTGTTGTTGTCATATTGTTTGACATGAGATGATTACATCTTAGCTTTCTTTTCTTCCAAAACAACAACAAAAAAAAACACGATCGCTTCCCTTCCTTCTAGTAATACGATCAATACTTATATCACTTGACATTCAGAAGACTGCATGAGTTGAATTTGACAATGAGAGCGTCAGAGCGTCCACAGGAAGAAGCCACGGACCAATGAGAAACACATGTTCCCATAATTCCCAGGAGAGCGAAGCATACGGCGAGCGGTACTTACACGCAATCACGTCAACTGGCATGTATCCAGTTTACAAAGAGCAGTGGAAATACTACATATGAAGATATATAAAGTATTCGCTCAGGTCACCAGGAGAGTTTTACTAATAAATTGGAGGTCGTTTGGAAGGATTCGTGAAGCGGGTAGAGTCTTTAAGTGTTCCATTATGTCACTCGCTAGGTTAAAAATGTATCGTTGCTATCATCCGGCAAATAGACCGTAGCGTAACACTCACCAGGATGCTGCGAACCAGACTTGGGAACCATGGGAAGATAGGTCACTGCATGACTTTAGAGCCTATCCCAGCAGTCTTTGGGCGAGAGGGAACATTCGGTCTGATGGATGGACGGACAGACGGATGGACTAATGGTAGGACGGATGGACGGATGTACGGATGGACAAATGGATGGATGTTGGGATGGATGGAAGGACGGACGGATGGACGACCATCGGAAGCTAGGTCACTGCATGACTTTAGAGCCTATCTCAGCAGTCTTAGGGCGAGAGGGAACATTCGGTCTGATGGATGGATGGACGGACGGATGGATGAATGGTGGGATGGATGGATGGACGAATGGATGGATGGTGAGATGGATGTGGGATGGACGGACGGATGACCATCGGAAGCTAGGTCACTGCATGACTTTAGAGCCTATCCCAGCAGTCTTAGGGCAAGAGGGAACATTCGGTCTGATGGATGGACGGACGGCTGGACGAAGGGTGGGATGGATGGATGAAGGGATGGATGAATGGACGGACATACGGATGGATGAATGGATGGATGTGGGATGGATGGATGGACAACCATCGGAAGCTAGGTCACTGCATGACTTTAGAGCCTATCCCAGCAGTTTTAGGACGAGAGGGAACACTCGGTCTGATGGATGGACGGACAGACGGATGGACGAATGGTGGGATGGATGGACGGATGGATGGACGATGGATGGACGAATGGATGGATGGTGGGATAGATGGACGGACGGACGACCATCGGAAGCTAGGTCCCTGCATGACTTCAGATCCTATGCCAGCAGTCTTAGGGCGAGAGGGAACATTCGGTCTGATGGATGGACGGACAGACGGATGGACGGACGGATGGATGGACGAATGGTGGGATGGATGGATGGATGGACAACCATTGGAAGCAAGGTCACTGCATGACTTTAGAGCCTAGTATCCCAGCAGTCTTAGGGCGAGAGGGAACATTGGACGGATGGATGGATGGACGGACGGACGGACGAATTGTGGGATAGATGGATGGACGGACAGATGGACGAATGGTGGGATGGATGGATGGCAGATGGACGACCATCGGAAGCAAGGTCACTGCATGACTTTAGAGCCTAGTATCCCAGCAGTCTTAGGGCGAGAGGGAACATTCGGTCTGATGGATGGATGGACAGACGGATGGACTAATGGTAGGACGGATGGACGGACGTACGGGTGGACAACAGATGGACGAATGGATGGATGGTGGGATGGATGCATGGATGGATGGACAGATGGACGGACGGACGGACGAACGACCATCAGAAGCTAGGTCACTGCATGACTTCAGCGCCACCACATCCTTTGAATGTTCTGTAAATTGGTCAGGATGAAGTCTGTGACTCATCCAGCAGGCCACCAACCTTGTTAGATGATGAAATTTGGTGGAATCCGGTCTGACCAATATTCAACATCAGCACATCCGACATCCCATTCGATGTTGGAAAAAAGCACCAGCACTTTGGTAGAACAGGAAACAATAAGAAGACGAAGATACTATCTTGTACCTGATCACCCTGATTTGTTTTTAATTGAGCTTTCTGTTCTGCAACAGCTTTGTTATGCAATGTTTGGGTAATAAATCCATTGTTTATAAAACTGAAATCAAATTGGAACTCTCTAGCAGACCTGAATTGCTCGGAATATTTTGGTTTGGTCTCTTGTTGCTAGGCAGAGTAACACGGCTGGGTTACAGCTGCATCACGGTGCAATGAAAACATGGTACAGTTGTGGTTTGTATACACTCATCACGGGCATTTTTGGGGTTTTGGTGATTTTTTTTAAAAACCGTTTTTATTCAACGGTGGAATGATTGCATAGGATACATCAAAGACAAATTTTGTAGGATTTTCTTGAATTAAGTAGGTTACACAAATCTGCAAAAAGTTCATATTAATCAAAAAGTTACAAGTACAAGTTAAATAAACAGAAAAGACAGATAATGCAAGTGGCAATCAACATTTATAAGTAGACCTTTTAAGAAAATTTTAAGTTAACTATACTTATACCTATTAATAATTTTGAGCATTCGGATTTACAGTGTCTTAAGTTGTATGTAAACTATGTTTTTAAGTCAATGTAATTTTACTTAATTTTACTTAATTTTACTTAATTTTACTTAATTTTACTTAATTTTATTTAATATAGCCATAGTTCAATTTAATTAAAACATATTAGTTAAAAGCACTCAAAATGGAACATGTTAAATGAACTCGACTTAAGTAAGTTATTAGAACTTTTTAAAGAACTTTGAGTATGCATAACTTCATTTATTTAAGTACTTTGAACATTCGGGTTTACGGTGTAGATACTTTTTTTTATAAGTAACTATGAATTATTTTAAGTAGGTTACACAAATCTGCCAAAAGTTCATATTAATCAAAAATTACAAGTTAAATCAATTATCTTTTAAATAAAAGACGGATAATGCAAGTGGCAATCAACATTTATAAGTAGAACTTTTAAGAAAATTTTAAGTTAACTATACTTATACCAATTAATTATTTTGAGCATTCGGATTTACAGTGTCTTAAGTTGTAATGTAATGTTTTTAAGTTAATCTTATTTTACTTAATTTTACTTGATTTTACTTAATTTAACTTAATTTTACTTAATTTTACTTAATTTTACTTAATTTTACTTAATTTTACTTAATTTTACTTAATTTTACTTAATTTTATTTAATATAGCCATAGTTCAATTTAATCAAAACATATTAGTTAAAAGTACTCAAAATGGAACAACATGTTAAATGAACTTGACTTAAGTAAGTTATTAGAACTTTTTTTTAAGAACTTTGAGTATGCATAACTTCATTTATTTAAGTACTTTGAACATTCGGGTTTACAGTGTAGATACTTTTTTTTTATAAGTAACTACGAATTATTTTAAGTAGGTTACACAAATCTGCAAAAAGTTCATATTAATCAAAAATTACAAGTTAATAGTAGTTCAATGCTCTTAATTTTACTTAATTTTACTTAATTTTACTTAATTTTACTTAATTTTACTTAATTTTTCTTAATTTTACTTAATTTTACTTAATTTTACTAATATAGCCATAGTTCAATTTAATCAAAACATATTAGTTAAAAGTACTTAAAATGGAACAACATGTTAAATGAACTCGACTTAAGTAAGTTATTAGAACTTTTTAAAGAACTTTGAGTATGCATAACTTCATTTATTTAAGTACTTTTAAGTACTTACGGGGAAAAAAATCAGAGTAGAGACGCTTTTCGGCATTCAGGTCTTAGCCGAAGCCTCCTCTGTTTTCTGGATTCATAAAGAAGGTATCAAGAACGAGCTAGTACTTGAAGTACGTAAAAGTACTCGTTTTTGAAGAGTGGTTCTTACAAACAATAAAACATGCACTGTAAACCCCCAAATGTTCAAAGTACTTCAATAAATGAAGTGAAGTGAATGAACTGGTCGTGCAGGGTCCTAACTTCCTAATGTGGAAGTCTAGGACTGCCCGCAGACTGTAGGGCTTCAAGTCAAAGAAACTCCACAGATGCTAAAGTTGTTTTTTTAGACGCTTCTACCCTTATCCTTTGGGTCCCTCCCAAAACCTCATGACTGGAGTTACGGGTCGGAACGGAGTAGATAGGCGACTCTTTACTCGAGTCTGAAGGCGCCGCAACAATCTGGCATTCAATCTCGAATTTCATACATCCCTCACTGGTGAATAAATCCGTCCAATAGTCTTTGAAATACATGATGTAAAACTGCTTTTATTTCTCATGACAAAAGCTAACCCCAAACCCCCCGTAGATTATAATAAACTTGATTAGAGCCACATCGCGTGATGCTAGCAAAGGCTAGCAAAGACCTCTAAACCAGCGGCACAGATGACTCGCAACTCTCCCAACCGCCATCTTTTCAAATCGCAGAACACAACGAACGTCTCCAAGTGTGATGTCAGTCCTTCCGAGGCCTTGCGGTGAGACTCCCTCCGAGTATTTCCTACTCAGCCGTGTTCTTGCGTCTCTGCCCTGTTCCCCTGGTGCGGCGTGTGACTATGACAGACTTTATTGTCAGTGTTGGGTTCTCTCCTGGGTTTCATGAACGTTTTGGGTTAAAAGACGTATAGTTGCTGTAACAAAACACTCGTCATCGAATGGATTTCTTGAATTTTAAAGACTTCAATGTGTTTAAAGTCCTACTGTGCTTGTCAACAACATTAACTATATAACATATAATACATATAATAATAATAATACATATAATAATAATAAAATAATGAAAATTTTATAACAATTTATAAAATACAATAAAATAAAATGACAAAAAATACATATAATAATAATAGTAAAATAATGAAACATTTATAAAATAAAAATAAAATGACAAAAAATACATATAATAATAATAATAATAATAATAAAATAATTAAGAATTTATAAAAGAAAAAAAAATTATCCTCGTGAGGATAAGCGGAGGAAAATGAATGAATGAAAATAAAATAAAATCCTCATGAGGATAAGCGGTATAAAATAAAATAAAATAAAATAAAATAAAATAAAATAAAATAAAATAAAATAAAATAAAATAAAATAAAATAAAATAAAATAAAATAAAATAAAATAAAATAAAATAAAATAAAATAAAATAAGTCTATATTACATATTCGTAAGAGCCAGAGCTCATGCCACCCATGTCCGTCCTTGTCAAGAGGAAGTGACGGAAAATGACAAAAAATACATATAATAATAATAATAAAATAATGAAAAATGTATAAAATAAAATAAAAAATACATATAATAATAATGATAAAATAATAAAAAATTTATAAAATAAAATAAAATGACAAAAAATACATATAATAATAATAATAAAATAATGAAAAATGTATGAAATAAAATAAAAAAAGACATATAATAATAATAATAATAAAATAATGAAAAAATTATAAAATAAAATGAAAAATACATATAATAATAATAAAATAATGAAAAATTTATAAAATAAAAGAATTATCCTCGTGAGGATAAGCGGTAGAAAATAAAATAAAATAAAATAAAATAAAATTAAAAAAATAAAATAAAATAAAATAAAATAAAATAAAATACTCGTGAGGATGAGTGGTAGAAAATGAATGAATGAAAATAAAATAAAAGATAGTTTCTAAAGAGAACACATGCAGTACTATACTGCACTCAATTGGTGATTGTTGGTATTACATACAGCCAATCTAAATACTGCTTTATATACATAAAAATACTCCCTGCTGGTGTATATACGGTACATATTGTTTTGTAACAGCCAGAGCTCATGCCGCCCATGAAGTGACAAAAAATACATATAATAATTATATATTTTAATATAATTATATGTAATTATATTACATATAATAATAACAAAATAATTACAAATAAAATAAAATACTCGTGAGGATGAGCGGTAAAAAATGAATGAATGAAAATAAAATAAAATAAAATAATACTTGTGAGGATGAGCGGTAAAAAATGAATGAATGAATGACAATAAAATAAAAGATAGTTTCTCAAGAGAACATATGCAGTACTATACTGCACTCAATTGATGATTGTTGGTATTACATACAGCCAATTTAAATACTGCTTTATATATAAAAAAATACTCCTTGCTGGTGTATACAGTACATATTGTGACCAAAAAAATGACAAAAAATACATATAATAATAACAAAATAATGAAAAATTAATAAAATAAAATAAAATACTTGTGAGGATGAGCGGTAGAAAATGAATGAAAATAAAATAAAATATAGTTTCTACAGAACATATGCAGTACAATACTGCACTCATGTGGTGATTGTTGGTATTAGCGGTAGAAAATGAATGAATGAATTAAAATAAAATAGTTTCTAAAGAACATATGCAGTACTATACTGCACTCATGTGGTGATTGTTGGTATTACATACAGCCAATCTAAATTCTGCTTTATATATATTAATAAAATAAGATAAGATAAGATATGCCTTTATTCGTCCAATAAAATACTTGTGAGGATGAGCGGTAGAAAATAAAATAAAATAAAATAACATAAAATAAAATAATTGTGAGGATGAGCGGTAGAAAATGAATGAATAAAATAAAATAAAATACTTGTGAGGATGAGCGGTAGAAAATGAATGAATGAAAATAAAATAACATAAAATAAAATAATTGTGAGGATGAGCGGTAGAAAATGAATGAATGAAAATAAAATAAAATAAAATAAAATAAAATAAAATAAAATAAAATAAAATAAAATAAAATAAAATAAAATAAAATAAAATAAAAACTTGTGAGGATGAGTGGTAGAAAATGAATGAATGAAAATAAAATAAAATAATTGTGAGGATGAGCGGTGGAAAATAAAATAAAATAAAATAAAAATAATTGTGAGGATGAGCGGTAGAAAATAAAATAAAATAAAATAAAATACTTGTGAGGATGAGCGGTAGAAAATGAATGAATGAAAATAAAATAACATAAAATAAAATAATTGTGAGGATGAGCGGTAGAAAATGAGTTAATGAAAATAAAATAAAATAAAAACTTGTGAGGATGAGTGGTAGAAAATGAATGAATGAAAATAAAATAAAATAATTGTGAGGATGAGCGGTAGAAAATGAATGAATGAAAATAAAATAAAATAAAATAAAATAAAATAAAATAAAATAAAATAAAATAAAATAAAATAAAATAAAATAAAATAATTGTGAGGATGAGCGGTAGAAAATAAAATAAAATAAAATAAAATAAAATAAAATAAAATAAAATAAAATAAAATAAAATAAAATAAAACTCGTGAGGATGAGCCTGAGCCTATTTTCTGTGAAAGGAAAGCCCAAAACAAGATTTTAAACAGTTTATGAACATATTTACAGAACAATCTTTTAACAATACTTTTTTTCAAAAATAGTTATTAAATATTTAGCACCATCAAAAAGGCTGTTTCTTTAACACATAAAAAAAATAACTTTTCCAGTGTATAATAAAAGTGTCTATGTAATTTATCGGAATAAAAAGGCGATCCCGGCGGCCATGACACTGGACAGTCCAACCAAGGCCAGGAGGGCGTTCCTCGCTGTGGTCTGAGGGTCAGTTTTCTCAAAGAACTCCACAAAACCATCCTGAAGACACGATGAATATACAGTTGATATGATGGGGGAAAGTCACATGACTTATCAGCCATGACTTACCCAAGAGTTGTGCACCACCAGCCACGTGCGATGGTGTGACAGAAGATACTTGGAGATCTCCCGTGCCACCTTCTCCACGCAGGAGCCTCGCCCGTTGTTCTTCAGGTACAGGGACACCACGGCGCCAAAGGCCACCAGTGTGGCAACGCGACCCCAGTTGGTGGTTCCGTCAGCAAACAGACTCTGGGCCACGTCCTGAATGAAGGCCATGTTGTCCCCTTTTTGCTCCAATGACAGTTGCTTGATGATGCCTTCAAAGAATCAAAAAAATTCTATAACTTTCTGTTTGTACTAACATAAACATATGTGCATTCAAAAGAACGCATTAACAGTTCATAAATTATAATATTTAATGACTTAGTATTCATAAACGCTCATCATAACCGTCGCTAACGGATCAAATCAACGTTTAAACGATAAGTTATGAACATAAAACACAAACTTACCATTGAATTTAAACCTGTGCATGTCCACCAACTCCACCACGACCTTCTGCATCGTGGACTGAGCTTTACTTTGCATCCACTCAGCCGTGGACAGCCCGGTAAAGTCGGTGAGACAACGGCCGATGAGGCGCCTTGTGTCGCCTTCCAGGTCGTCGTCCATCCCGGGGGTGTGGAGCTCCGGAGGACACAACAGGATTCGGGATGCATCACCGCTGTCGGGGAGATGACTTCCATGTTGTGAGTCGCCCTGGAGCATCACTTTCAGTCCGACAGGTCGCTGTTTTTGCGGGATGCTGCGGTTAACGGCTCCAGTCGCGACAACCGGCACGGCGCTTTCTCCAACTGCACTTGAACGCAACATTAAAGTGCCCGGAACTCCGCTCTTCTCCATGTCCGTCGCAATTATCGCCAGATAACGAGTGGGAAATTCGGGTAAGGTTGCTAGCTTAAACAACACAAAGATGGAAGTTTTCCTCAACGCGTCCGCTCACTGTCCCGGCAAGTTTAACGTTCAAAGATGCTCTGTTTCCAGCTTTATAGTGAATTGGTATGGTGACGTCACTAAACTTCCGCTACAGCTTCCGGGTTGCGTTCCCTCCATTCATCCATTTCCTGTGTCGCTTATCTTCAGTTTATCTCAGCTTACTTTAAACGAATTTGTCGCCACGGGTGTCCCAAATTTAAGAAAATAAATCACAAGTAACTTGATTTTGTTTTTTGTAAATTACGGCCAAGTCTTGTTAACACGTTGTGTGAGTCCAGCCGTGTTCTTAATGGGTTTTTAATGTTAGCATCTGTTAGCTTGCCACAACATTGGGCTGTGTTGGACCTCACACTTCCTGGTTGTGTCACGTGGTCTCATGTTTACCCTGACAGTATTATACTGTATTTGTGTTATGTACAAGATTAATGGTGGAGGTTTTTTTGTATAGATATCATTGAGAAAGAGTATTTTATAGTATTTGTTATGATTTTTATTGAATTCATAAAGCTTTGGCTCCATTATGAGCAACGTAGGTGAGAAAAACTATTGATTTCAAGAAATAAGTCATTGAAAAACCGGAAGTTAGTGTTTGTGTGGTGTATTTGGAAATAGCATTTTTGGGTTTCTGGAATAAATTAATTGGATTTACATTATTTCATATATTCATATGTAAGTTCCAGACCTTCTGGAAAGTATTAATAACAAAGGTTCTACTGCATGTTTAATAGTACCAAGCAGATCTACGCTCCAAAACAGTGTGGTATCGTGTATAAAAACACATAGGAAAGAAAGAGAAACACTGCCATCTGGTGGATATAAAGGGTTACTGTCCCTCCCATAGACTTTGACTGAATGAATATTTTTCGTGATCCTTTTTTTTTTTACTGTTGAATAGCTTTATTGATAACAAATTGATAACACAACAAATGTTTACAGCTTAGCCACTCCAACCAATTTGGTTGTATACCTTTAAGAGTTATACAAAACTTCCGGGTTGATGTTGCTGTGGTAACCAGAGATGACTAGCCCCGCCCCTTAGGTTTGCCCCAGTCGGCGCTCAGTTAAATTCCACCACTCTCACACATGCCACACTTTAAAAAAAAAAACCTCCCACGTCAAAAGTTCCACATTGATACCGAACAAATCAACCAACAGCGGAGACGGAATGCACACTAAACCCCTATAACACTGGTACGTACAAATCTTAGTTATAGCTAGCATGTTGTAGCTAAAAGAACAAAAGTTTGAGTTAGCTTCATATTAGCTAACATTGTACGTCGACGTTTATGTACACAAGGCAGCGATGTCAATAGACATGCAGCTGTTGCACAAAGTTCGACTAAATGTTGGGTGAGGAAGTGCTTTAACTGCTTTTAGCTTCGTAATTAGCCATGCGGAGTGTCCTTGAAGGCATCACTCCTCTCAAAAACATGTGAAGCGTGTTTACTTCCGGATTCAATACGCTGTAAAAAGTAGTACTATGTTGTTGTTGTTGTTGTTTTGTTTGCTAGTACATTCGTGTTACATTTTGTGCTATTTTGGGCACCGGAAACACTGAAATAAGTAATATTATTATTATTAAATACACCTGATTCATGGTTCTTGGAGCCCTATGTCAAATTAAAAGTTTAATAATCACTTTCTGTTGAATGAATTACTATTTGATGTTAAAGTGTGCTAAAGGTGTTAGCTCAGTATCACAGTGACTGTGCAAAGAGTAGGTTTTCCTCCAGTCAGTAAAGTACACACTGTGAGAGATGAGACAACATGTTGTATTGAAGAGACAACATGCAGTTCCTCTTCCTGTTTCCTGTTCGACACGCAAACCACTGAGCTTTTTGTTGTGGACGCTCATGCTTGCAAAAGGTTGCACAATGTCGAAGCATGATTATGACACAATGTAGCATTTTGTTGTGATGTCACATATGATTTAATGAAGCAGAGTTATGGTCTCCTGTAGAGCAGCTACACACAATAACCGGCATAGGAAACTTTTTAGATTTAGCAGAATCTGCACCTAGCTGTATTTTTTTTTGATTGGTGCTTCCTGACAAAATGTTCTGTTTTAATTGCCTCTGGGCATGCAAAATTTTTGCCTCTTTCTGGGTATGTTGGTATGTATTCAAAAAATATAATATGTCAATATATCAAAAATTTCGGTAGCATAAAACCCGGAATGACAGGAAGGAGCCTTCCACTCATACCACAGGTTTCTATTCAGTTTTGGGATAACTTAAATAAATAATAATAATAATAATAATAATAAATATTATATTTATATATTTATAAATATTTATATATTTTTTATATTTTATATTTATTTATAAAATGTATATATATTTTATTTATAATAATAATAATAATAATAATAATAATAATAAATAATACATTCTCAGCATGAGCAATGTTCCTTGGAGTGAAGGTCCGAAAAAAAAATATATTTTGTATTATTAAAAAAAAAAAATATTTATTTTTAATTAAAAAATGTATTTATTTATTTTTATTTATTTATTTTTATTCACAATAATAATAATAAATAATATATTCTCAGCATGAGCAATGTTCCCTGGAGTGAAGGTCTGAATAAAAACAACAACATATATATATATTTTTTTTCTTATTATTAAAAAAGTATATATATATATATACTTATTTTTTTAATAAAAAAAAATATTTATTTCTTTTTTATTTTTATTCGGACCTTCACTCCAGGGAACATTGCTCATGCTGACAATATATTATTTATTATTATTATTGTGAAGGTCCGAATCAAAAAAATAAATAAAATAAATAAAATGAATATATATATATATCTTTTTAATTAAAAAATAAATATATATATTTTTTTTAATAATAAAAAAATATATATATATTTTTTTCGGACCTTCACTCCAGGAAACATTGCTCATGCTGAGAATATATTATTTATTATTATTATTATTATTATTATAAATAAAAATATTATTATTATTAGTTATTATATATATATATTATTAAAAGTTTTGAGAATGAGAGTATTGCCCGTCGCCAAGTTTGCTGCTTCAGTATTTTTAGATCTCTCTGTCAGATGATAACGTGTTACTATGTTGTTCCCACGCTACTTTGTTATCACTTTCGCCTTTCGCCTACTGTTAGCATGACACAGGACGAATTGTAACAAACACTCAACTTTTCTTTTCTGGATGCATCAAACAATCAGAAAAGGAATTCATAAGAGAAAATGTGTTTGTAAACAATGATGTTTTTGCAGGGGAAGTGTGAACTAAACATCCCATCTCATTTCCAGCTTCCAGCAACCAATGAAACACGTGGTTGCTAAGCGATGATACGTGGCATTGCTGAAAGCCTCTGATGCTCCCCAGCCGGCGGCGCAACTTCTTTTCAGATCCGTCTCCGCCGCACCTCGCTCATGTGAACGACGGCTCGGACGTTCGTAATACCATGGCGGCCGTAACTGGCCCCTGCGCCCTCAACAACGCTGAGGTCAGTACGCCTCAGAGAAGACATGGGAGCAGCGAAGAGGATATTAAATGTGAGAGTGCACGGAGGAAAAGGGAGAACACGATCCTGGAGAAAACCCATGAATTCTTCCAGGTGTGCGACATTGAGAAAAAGGGATTCATTACCCGATGGGACATGCAGGTAAGAAAAATTCTTATGTATTGTTTCTCTGGAGTTGTTTATACTTTAATTATTCTTTATGCATGTAAGGGGGTCTTTATTTTAATTTTAATTAATTTAATAAAAATAAATAAATTTTTATTAGGTACGTGGCTTTAAATTTAATTTAATAAAAACAATTAAAAAGTTCAAAAAATTTAAAATAATTTAATTTAAAAAATAAAGAAAAAATATAACAAGTGTATAGTGACATGAGATTTTTATGGATTTTTTTTTTAATGGTAAAAACAAAATGTTAACTTTTCACCATATTTTTGGAAAATATTATTTTGTGTTTTTTTCCGCTAGGGGTTCTATTATATTATTTATCTTATTTTTTTATTAAATTAAATTAAATTTAGATTTTTAATTTAATTTGAATTTAATTTAATTTAAAGTCGCAGGACTTATTTTGTATCTTATTTATCTTTTGATCTTATTTTTTTAATTAAATTAAATTAAATTAAATTAGGAAAGCAGGAAGTGAACAAATGTAACAGTCAGTGATTGTTAGTGATCAACTTTTTCTTGAATATTGCATATCTTGTGTTTTCCCATTTATTCCATTGAATTAAGTCAGAACTTCTATAATGTTAATAAGACTAATATGTTTTTTCCCCACAAAATTAAACAAAAAAATATAACAAAAGTGTATAGTGACATGAGATTTTTATGGATTTTTTTAATGGTAAAAACAAAATGTTAACTTTTCACCATATTTTTGGAAAATAGTCCATATTTTGTGTGTTTTTTCCGCTAGGGGTTCTATTATATTTAAATATTTAGATATTTATTTAAATTAAATTAAATTAAATTATTTTTATTTTTATTTTTATTTTTATTTTTATTTTTATTTTTATTTTTATTTTTATTTTTATTTTTATTTTTATTTTTATTTTTATTTTTATTTTTATTTTTATTTTTATTTTTATTTTTATTTTTATTTTTATTTTTATTTTTATTTTTATTTTTATTTTTATTTTTATTTTTATTTTTATTTTTATTTTTATTTTTATTTTTATTTTTATTTTTATTAAATAAATTTATTAGTTTTATTAAATAAATTTATTTATTTTTTAATTCGGTGCTTAAATTAAATTAAATTAAATTAAATTAAATTAAATTAAATTAAATTAAATTAAATTAAATTAAATTAAATTAAATTAAATTAAATTAAATTAAATTAAATTAAATTAAATTAAATTAAATTAAATTAAATTAAATTAAATTAAATTAAAAGTTAAAAATTAAAATTAAAAATTAAAAGTTTGTGGTTTATTACGTTTGCGGGTGTAACAGCTCGTCTGAAACTGCAAGCATCGGCCTCATTAGAACCGAGTGTGATATCAAAGCTCCACTCTAACTTGTTATGGCCCACAAGTGCTTCATCAATGGATCTGAGGACCAGGTGAATCTGCACAATAATGCGAGTGGGGGGGGGGGGGTTGCATCACAAAGCATCCGCGTGGCCATCTATTATCAGCTCTTAGCGCCTTCCCCTTTCAGTCTTTATTATGCAGCTTTGAATAAAGCATGTGGGTCCCCGCCATGTCCTGTTCAGCATCACTGATAAGAGAACGGGCTGTCCTTATTGCACACTTGGGATAAATAAATAATAACATTGTCATGAAATAGCATGAAAATACAAAGAGTATTGATATTTTCTAACACAGACTAGCACTATTAGTAAACCTTTAAAGGGTCCCTGTCATAATTCATGAACTTTAGTTAAATATATTATATAGTGTTTGTAATAATTAACATTGTTTGAGGGTAAATTTGCAAAAATTACATTTACAGTTCATGGCGAACTAGCTCTCGCAGTCCAGACTCATTCAGCAAACGCAGAATAAACAAACACTTCAGGGTTAATAGGAGTCATGTTGTGTTGCTGCTGGATGTTCATCGTAAATGTGATACTGTAATTTTGTTTTCTTTTCTAAAAGAGAAAGTTTTAACTCAACAATGGATGATTGGATGTTACCCCTAGTTTACAAGAAGTATTTGGCTTGAAAGTATGATAAGAAAAAAGATACAATTTTCTGCCAGTACACGGGAAAAATTAAAATTAAAATTAAAATTAAAATTAAAATTAAAATTAAAATTAAAATTAAAATTAAAATTAAAATTAAAATTAAAATTAAAATTAAAATTAAAATTAAAATTAAAATTAAAATTAAAATTAAAATTAAAATTAAAATTAAAATTAAAATTAAAATTACATATAATAAATATTTAAATATAATTGAACCCCTAGCGGAAAAAAAACACAGAATATGCACTATTTTTCAAAAATACAGTGAAAAGTTAACATTTTGTTTTTACCATTAAAAAAAATCCATAAAAATCTCATGTCACTATACACTTTTGTTATATTTTTTTGTTTATTTTTTTTCAAGTGGGGTAAAAACATATTAGTCTTATTAACATTATAATAGAAGTTCTGACTTTATTCAATGGAATAAATGGGAAAATATGCAATATTCAAGAAAAAGTTGATCACTAACAATCACACACTGTTACATTTGTTCACTTCCTGCTTTCCTAATAGAGTTTAAGTTTTTTTGTTTTATTTATTTTAATTTATTCATTCATTTTCTACCGCCTTTTCCTCATGGGGGTCGCGGGCAGTGCTGGAGCCTATCCCAGCTGTCTTGGGGCGAGAGGTGTACTGGTGGCCAGCCAATCACAGGGCACATATAGACAAACAACCATTCACACTCACATTCATACCTATGGACAATTTGGAGTCGCCAATTAACCTAGCATGTTTTTTTTTTTGGAATGTGGGAGGAATACCGGAGTACCCGGAGAAAACCCACGCATGCACGGGGAGAACATGCAAACTCCACACAGAGATGGCAGAGGGTGGAATTGAACCCTGGTCTCTTAGCTGTGAGGTCTGCGCGCTAACCACTAGACCGCCATGCCGCCCTAATTTAATTTAATTTAATTTAATTTAATTTAATTTAATTTAATTTAATTTAATTTAATTTAATTTAATTTAATTTAATTTATTTTATTTTATTTTATTTTATTTTATTTTATTTTATTTTATTTAATTTTATTTGATTTGATTTGATTTGATTTGATTTGATTTGATTTGATTTGATTTGATTTGATTTGATTTGATTTGATTTGATTTGATTTGATTTGATTTGATTTGATTTGATTTGATTTTATTTTATTTTATTTTATTTTATTTTATTTTATTTTATTTTATTTTATTTTATTTTATTTTATTTTATTTTATTTTATTTTATTTTATTTTACATTCAAAGCTGCAGATTTGTATTACGTTTGTGGGCAGTTATTACGTTTTGCGGGTGCAACACGCGTCCTGACGTAATAGATGTGTTTTCCTAGATAACATACACTACAAAAACAGCTGCGACTCCGACATTGAACACATCCTTTTCACACCCTGGATTATATGGATGGCTTTTGTCAACAGTGGCAACAATGTAAACATAGCCTAGTGTGGCTATGTTGGCTTTTGTGATGTCACGAGTTGTTGCATCACCTTCTTGGAATTAATGTTTAGTTAAGAGCCCCTCCCGTGTCAACAGTCTCGTTGGATTCTTGGATTCTTTAAAGAATTCACTGTTAAAAAGTTACATTAATGAGATATGAAAGTCATATCTGTGAGATAACATGTTGAAATTTTGAGATCCAGCTCTTAAGGTGTCTGGGAGTGAGGTTGTCACTCGCCCTGATGCCTTCTTCATCGAAACTGAACCTGAACTGAAATGGTTGGTTCCTAGTGCGGTCCAGTGGTTAGCGCGCAGACCTCACAAATTTTTGCTTGCATTTAAAAAAAATAAGACTCTTTTTTTTATTTTTATTTTTTATTTTTTTGTTTTCTCATGTCAGTTTTTTTTTCAGAGAGAAAAAAAAGTTTTATTTAAAAAAAAATGTCAACTAGCGTACTTTGTACATTCGCCATCCGCATTCATGACCTAGCAAATTTTTGCTTGCATTTTTTTTTTGAAAATAAGACTTTTTTTTGTTTTCTCTTAAAAAAAAGTCTTATTTAAAAAAAAATATATATCAACTAGCGTACTTTGTACATTCACCATCATCATCATCCTGGCAAATTTTTGCTCGCATTTATTTTGAAAATAAGACTTTTTAAATTATTTATTTTTTTTATTTTCTCTGGAAAAAAAGCATGTAGGTTTTTTGTAAGACTCTTTTTTTTGGGGGGGGGGTTTCTCTGAAAAAAAAAAAATTAAAAAAAAATGTCAACTAGCGTACTTTGTACGTTCACCATCAGCATTCATGACATGGCAAATTTTTGCTCTTATTTTTTTTGAGAATAATACTTTTTTTATTTTTTATTTTCTCTGGAAAAAAGCATATAGGTTTTTTGTTTTCTCTGAAAAAAAGAGTTTTATGTAAAAAAAAAAAAAGTTAACTAGCGTACTTTGTATATTCGCCGTCAGCATTCATGACCTGGCAAATTTTTGCGCGCATTTTTTTTCGAAAATCAGACTTTTTTTTTGTTTTTTTTTTTTCTCTGAAAAAAAAAGCATGTAGGTTTTTGTTTTCTCTGGAAAAAAGAGTTTTATTTAAAAAAAAAAATGTCAACTAGCGCACTTTGTTCAATCGCCATCAGCATTCATGACCTGGCAAATTTTTGCTCACATTTTTTTTGAAAATCAGACTTTTTTTTTTTTCTCTGAAAAAAAAAAGCATGTAGGTTTTTTGTTTTCTCTGAAAAGAAAAAGTCTTATTTAAAAAAAAAAAAAGTCAACTAGTGTACTTTGCACATTCGCCATCAGCTATCATGACCTGGCAAATTTTTGCTCGCATTTTTGGGGGGAAAATAAGACTTTTTTTTTTCTCTCTGAAATTTTTTTTTAAAAAAACTTCTCATTCACCCTGTATTGGTAATAATTTATAAATACATGATAGTCCAGGTAAAATAATAGCATACACCGACTACTGTTTCCATCTCCTACTAACGTGTCTTTACAGCTACTCAGTAGTCAATCATTAAAGACTGACTTGTACGTCTACTGGGAAGCTACCACATGTTATTATCCCGTGTACCTGTGTATTTTACATGTATCTATTTGACTTCCTATCAACGGAAAGTTCATTTTATTCCGGTAATCCAATAAACCAAATAATAATAATAATTATTATTATTATTGTCACATGCATAATGGTGTTCTTGTATACTAAACAGCGTTTGTACGGCGAACTTCCTCTCAATGCGGACGAGTTGGAGAAAGTATTCGACACGCTTGATAGTGACAGCAATGGATCTCTCACCCTGGATGAGTTCTCCACTGGCTTTAGTATGTTCGATTCTTTGTTCTTCTCCTATCCACTCCACCATGCAGCGACAAGACTCACATCCTCAATCTTCAATTTTTAGGTGAATTTCTTTACGGCAGGAAGATATCGATAAGTGAAAACATGGAGGAAAATAACCTCCACGGTATGAAGTCTCCAGAGGTTCTGTACCACAATCAATGGGATGAGAACTTGGTAACCTCTGAAGATGAGGAGGAGAAACATTTTTTCATGCTGATGGAGAGTCTCGGAGCCAGGAATGTCTTTGAAGAGTGAGTATTGTCTTATTTCCTCAATTTCATTAGTAACTAACTTTTATTCGGACTTGAACGCATCAACAGCAGAGTACACAGTAAACGTAGTATTTCCAAATGTCTTTACTCCATGATATACTCGCCAACCAGACCTTTTATCTGCATCAGTCCAGCAGAGGTACGCAGTTTGTGGGCGCAGCTTCGCCGCGATGAACCGCACCTTCTTTCCAATTTTGAGGACTTCCTGGCAAGAGTGACGTCCCAGATCGTTGCGGCGAATCGGGAGAAGAGCGAAATGGAGAACGCTCTTCAACGGTGAGGCGATATGTTTTGGATAAGAACCCATAAGAACACATAAATAGCCTACTGAGCTTTAAGGATTTATAATACTAATAATAATTACAGTACTAAGTACAGTATCTTCAACGGGTGCAGTATTTGATAAGTATATAGTTAATATAGTTCACACTAAAAAGATGCTTTGATGGTAATAGATTGTCCTTGAACCTAAATAAAACTAAAATCATGCTGTTTTTTTTTGGGGGGGGGGGGGGGGTGTTTTCTCTGAAAAAAAAAGGCTTATTTAAAAAAAAAAAAGTCAACTAGCGTACTTTGTACATTCGCCATCAGCATTCATGACCTGGCAAATTTTTGCTCGCATTTAAAAAAAAAAAAAAAAATCTTTTTTTGGGGGGGGGGGTTGTTTTCTCTTTACCTTATTTAAATTAATTTTAATTGTAATTAAATTGAAACAAAAAAAACTTAAACTATATTAGGAAAGCAAGAAGTGAACAATGTTAACTTTTGACCATATTTTTGGAAAATAGTGCATAGTGTGTGTTTTTTCCCGCTAGGGGTTCTATTATATTTAAATATTTAAATATTTATTTAAATTAAATAATTTTAATTTTAATTTTAATTTTAATTTTAATTTTAATTTTAATTTTAATTTTAATTTTAATTTTAATTTTAATTTTAATTTTAATTTTAATTTTAATTTTAATTTTAATTTTAATTTTAATTTTACACCAAATTAAATTAAATTAAAACAAAAAAAAGCTTATACTATATTATGAAAGCAGGAAGTGAACAATGTTAACTTTTCACCATATTTTTGGAAAATAGTGCATATTTTTCGTTTGTTCCCGCCTGGGGTTCTATTATATTTAAATATTTATTTAAATAATTAAATATTTATTTAAATAATTTTAATTTTAATTTTAATTTTAATTTTAATTTTAATTTTAATTTTAATTTTAATTTTAATTTTAATTTTAATTTTAATTTTAATAAATTAAACTATATTAGGAAAGCAGGAAGTGAACAAATGTAACAGTTACTGATTGTAAAAGTACCAGATGGAGGGGTAGGACTTATTAAGCTTTGCTTCTTCCTACTCCTTTCGTACATGTGGAACTGGGAACTGATTATGGGATGCACTCAATCGTACGTAATCTGATGCATGTTGAAATGAAATCAAACCATTACCATTACCATTACCAAGTATGTCCCTAATAGGAAAGCAGCCACACATGACAATGAGATCCAGCGCCTTTATGAGGAAATGGAGCAACAAATCAAAAACGAAAGAGATCGAATTGTCATGCAGGTAAAATCAAATATATTCCCAGCTTTAAAATTCTATTAAGCGATTCTTCTCACGTCGTATGTCGCCTTCTCTACACTGAAGGACTATAAAGGGTTTGAATCTCGTAGCCAAGACCTGGAGAAACAGCTGACCACTAAGGAGAAGGAGTTGGACCTGCTTTTTCAGAAGCAGAGGAGGGTGAGCCATTGAGCATATTTTCCCACAGACTCCGACAAAGACGAGTTAATGACAAGTAGTAATTAACTTAACTGTTACTACCTTTTTTTCATTTTTTGTGACTCAACTTGAATTGCCGCATTAAATCAATAACGTCAACAAATGACACAACATTTGAACTGCCTTGTGCAAAAAGTTCGATAAATAAACTTTAATTGCTTCTGACAAATAACCAACCTCATGTGGAAGGACACAAATGCTACACATTCATTTTTATTTCAGTATAATTTATTTCATTTTTTTTTCACTTTTGTGATACCTTTAATTGTCATGACAGTAATTGCCATTTCTCCTGAGCATAATAATAATAGACAGAAAATTCCCGCGGAAATTTTGATGGGCTTGCCACCTGTGCTGTGAACCTCGGGCCCGGTGTGCCAATGGCTACCATGCTAGCACCTAGCAAGAAAGCCTCAAGTACCGAAAAGGTTGATGCAGTCCCATAGTGTCCCCACATCTTGCCATGTGTCTATTTGCATTTAGACATGAGTAAATTAGCTTAAATGCTAACATGCTAACGGCTACCATGCTAGCACCTTGCAAGACAGCCTCAGGTCCGAGAAAAGTTTGGGGCAGTCTCACAGTGTCCCCACATCATGCCATGTGTGTATTTGCCTTTAGACATGAGTAAAATAGCTAAAATGTTAACATGCTAACAATCACCATGCTAACACCTAGCAAGACAGCCTCAAGTCCAAAAAGTGTCCAGGCAGTCCGATAGTGTCCCCACATCATACCATGTGTGTATTTGCCTTTATATATGAGTAAATTAGCTAAAATGCTAACATGCTAACAGTCATCAACCTTCCATAAGTGGGTCAAAAATGACCCGGTCAGGTTGTTTTCTTGAAATATCTTCGTAATGAAAGATTTTTTATCATTTCATATTCCAGCTATTTGAATTTAGACATTAATAAATTAGATTAAATGCTAACATGCTAACGGCTACCATGCTAGCACCTTGCAAGACAGCCTCAGGTCCAAGAAAAGTTTGGGGCAGTCTCACAGTGTCCCCACATCATGCCATGTGTGTATTTGCCTTTAGACATGAGTGAATTAGCTAAAATGCTAACATGCTAACATGCTAACAATTACCATGCTAACACCTAGCAAGACAGCCTCAAGTCCAAAAAGTGTCCAGGCAGTCCGATAGTGTCCCCACATCATACCATGTGTGTATTTGCCTTTATATATGAGTAAATTAGCTAAAATGCTAACATGCTAACAATCACCATGCTAACACCTAGCAAGACAGCCTCAAGTCCAAAAAGTGTCCAGGCAGTCCGATAGTGTCCCCACATCATACCATGTGTGTATTTGCCTTTATATATGAGTAAATTAGCTCAAATGCTAACATGCTAACAGTCATCATGCTAGCACCTAGCAAGAGGGCCTCAAGTTTAGAAAGCCCATAATAAACATTACATAAATTATACAACAAATGTGTAAACATGTAGTCTTAAAAGCGACATCGTCTTGGGAAAAACATATTTTTATTCCCGCTAATTATATTAGCATATTGTTATTGCTCATCAGGGATGCATACTATTGAATAAAACATGCATCCCACAGCTTGAGCATCAGTGTCAGGAGCTTCACAGTGAGCAACACGTAACCAAGGTGGAGAACGTGAAGCTGAAGAAGACCAACGATGATCTAGCAAAAGAACTGGATCACACCAGTCAGGAGCTTCTCTTGGCTCAGGAACAGCTGAGTCTGCTCCACCAGCAGTCCAACCGCATCCATGAGGAGAAGGAGATGTGAGTAATAATCCTGGAGGTCTTTGAACGTATCGGAAAAAAGGCACAACATGGAATGTTGTTCTTGTGCTCAGGGAAATATACAGACTGACAGAGGGACTGCAACGGGAGCGAGCGAGTCTTCTCAAACAGTTGGACCTCATGAGGTTTGAATTATTGCTCGAAAAACATCGACCTGTTTTAATTTTAAAACATTTTAAAAATCAGGAAAAGTCAGGAAACTCTATTTCAACAAAATAAAACCAAAAAAAAATTTTTTTACTACATTTTAAAATGGTCTGGTTGAAATTATGACTACTGTATTGTTAGGGTCGGTTTAAACACGGTTATAATAATATGATTATAAAGCAATATTTTGAGACACATTTTAAGAAATTTTTGTTTTTGTGTTACTGGTCAAAAATTACCCGGTCAGGTTGTTTTCTTGAAATATGTTCATAATGAAAAATTAGTATCATTTTATATTCCAGGTATTTCCTCAAAAAACATGTTTTTGATATCATGCCATTCACATTTTTAATGTATTTTTTATACATTTTAAGAAATTTTAGTTTTTTTGTTACTACCCCAAAAATGACTCGGTCAGGTTGTTTTGTTGAAATATCTTTGTAATAATTTTTTTTAATCATTTCATATTCCAGTATTCCTCAAAAAACATGTTTTTGATATCATGCCATTCACATTTTTAATATATTTTTTATATATTTTAATAAATTTTAGTTTTTGTGTTACTACCCCAACCTTCCATAAGTGGGTCAAAAATGACCCGGTCAGGTTGTTTTCTTGAAATATGTTCATAATGAAAAATTTGTATCATTTCATATTCCAGGTATTCATGCCATCACTGATTTCTGTCTTGGGTCTTATTTGTTTTCTTGCAGGGAAATGAACAAACATTTACAAGATGAAAAAGACATTTTCTTTCAGGTTTGTGATTTTTTTGTTTACTGCTGTCAATGCCTGGCTAAATTAAATTAAATTAAATTAAATTAAATTAAATTAAATTAAATTAAATTAAATTAAATTAAATTAAATTAAATTAAATTAAATTAAATTAAATTAAATTAAATTAAATTAAATTAAATTAAATTAAATTAAATTAAATTAAATTAAATTAAATTAAATTAAATTAAATTAAATTAAATTAAATTAAATTAAATTAAATTAAATTAAATTTTGAAATTTAATTAAAAAAATAAGATAAATAATATAATAGAACCCCTAGCGGGAAAAAAACACAAAATAATTTTCCAAAAATATGGTGAAAAGTTAACATTTTGTTTTTACCATTAAAAAAAATCCATAAAAATCTCATGTGACTATACACTTGTTATATTTTTTTTCGTTATATTATTTTTTTTGTGGGAAAAAAAAACAAATTAGTCTTAACATTATAGAAGTTCTGACTTTGTTAAAAGGGGAAAACACAAGATATGCAATATTTATATAAAGTTGAGGTGGAAAATATTACTTTTTACCCTTTTTTTTTTATCAAAATGGTCCCTCATAAATCTTGATATACTTGATATATAAGGTTGAGAAGAAAGAAATCAATGAAAGTGATTCTCATGTTTTACCTGCAGAAACCAAACAATTGTAAGAAGACGGGATTCCAACCAACGCCTGAACTTAATGATGGGACACACACTTACTTTAGAAGGTAAAATCATTAATTGCAGGTCTTTTATTTTTATGTAAATTATGAGCTCAAGCATGTTCTCTTCAACATATAGTGAAGCGGAGAACGAGGATGGCTCTGAGAGGCAGAACCCAACCAATGGGTCCCCAACCAGAGGTTCCCTTCAGAGGATCATCTCCATTGAGGAGGACCATCTCCCCCACTTGCTCCAGAATAGTCTCCAGCCCCAAATTCCTCTTGAACCGCTTCCCGAAAAAGAGGAATCAGAAGAACATATGGACTTGATGATGAGCGATATTTACCCGACTTACGCTCAGCCTCGGAGGTCAGAGGGCATCGGAGATATGAGTCAAACTCCCACGTCTCCGAGAGGCGAACCCGTGGGCAAGGAGGCTAGCATAAATGTAAGTAGATGTTTTGTTTTTTACCCAGCAAATTAATTTATCACATCTCTACTCTTGAGAAGGACGGTCCTCCGTCGGCACCCGACCGCCTATTTAAGATCGTTCTGGTGGGGAACTCCAGCGTGGGAAAGACCTCCCTCCTGAGACGGTTTTGCGATGACTGCTTTCATCCAGACACGTCCGCAACCGTCGGTATGAATATTCACACTTTTTTTCATAGGTTGGCTGTTTCTGCAACTTATACTCCAGAGCGACTTATGTATGTTTTTTTCTATCTAATTATGCATTTTTGGCCTTGTGCGACTTATACTCTGGAGTGACTTATGTATGTTTTTTTCTACCTAATTATGCATTTTTTGCCTTGTGCGACTCATACTCCGGAGCGACTTATGTATTTTTTTTTTTTTTTACCTAATTATGCATTTTTGGCCTTGTGGAACTTATACTCCGAAGCGACTTATGTATGTTTTTGTCTACCTAATTATGCATTTTTGGCCTTGTGCGACTTATACTCCGGAGCGACTTATGTATGTTTTTTTTCTACCTAATTATGCATTTTTGGCCTTGTGCGACTTATACTCTGGAGCGACTTATGTATGTTTTTTTTCTACCTAATTATGCATTTTTGGCCTTGTGCGACTTATACTCCGGAGCGACTTATGTATGTTTTTTTCTACATAATTGTGCAATTTTGGCCTTGTGCGACTTATACTCCGGAGCGACTTATGTATGTTTTTTTCTACCTAATTATTCATTTTTGGCCTTGTGCGACTTATGTATGTTTTTTTCGACCTAATTATGCATTTTTGGCCTTGTGCGACTTATGTATGTCCACCTCATTATGCATTTTTGGCCTTGTGCGACTTTTACTCCGGAGCGACTTATGTATGTTTTTTTTTACCTAATTATGCATTTTTGGCCCTGTGCAACTTATACTCTGGAGCGACTTATGTATGTTTTTTTTTACCTAATTATGCATTTTTGGCCCTGTGCAACTTATACTCCAGAGTGACTTATGTATGTTTTTTTTCTACTTGCCTTCCAAGAGGACGTAATGTAAAGTAGTTTGTAAAATAAATTACCGGCAAAAAATGTGACTTATACTCCAGTGCGACTTATGTATGTTTTTCTTCCTAATTAGGCATTAAATTAAAATAAATAATTAAAATAAAAATGATTATTATTAAATTAAAAATAATTCTGCCATTGTGTGACTTATACTCCGTAGCGATATAGCTTATATTCCAGAATATACGGTATTTACTTAGACTTGATAAGCAGTTTATCTTTGTTATTGATGTGATATTTCCATTTTTCATCTGTTCGTAGGCATAGACTACAGTGTGAAGACAATAATAGTAGATAACAGCCAGGTGGCGCTGCAGATCTGGGATACAGCAGGACAGGAAAGGTAACCCAAGCATTGAGTCATAAAGTCTTCTTAAGAAGTCTTCTACTTTGTCTTCTTTTGTCGATGTCTAGATATCGAAGCATCACCAAGCAGTTTTTCCGCAAAGCTGACGGTGTCGTTGTGATGTACGACATAACGGTGGAGCAGAGCTTCACTGCTGTCAGACAATGGCTGACCAGTGTAAAGGTTGGAGATAACTTCATAATTTATCTTCTCCTCTTCACATCCATGTTGAAAATTCAGACTTTTCTCTTCCGTTCCCAGGAAGGTGCAGGAGATGCCATCACTCTCATGCTGTTGGGGAACAAAACAGACGTGGAGATTGAGAGAGAAGTTGCCAAATCTGTGGGGGAAAGACTCGCAAAGGTACGTGTTGTCTAGCTTCCTTTGTGTTGACTTGACTTCCATGACCTACAGAGGGAGGACAATGGGAGGGCGTGGCCGTATTATGGGTTTGAATCCCAGCTGTATATTTCTATTTTTATTTATATGTATGGAAAACCTGTTTAAACTTGAAATTATTATGATTTATTGGAAATGATTTACATTATTTGTGAAATTTACTGTTTATGCTTTGCATTGTTGTTTATGATATATTTGATGTCATCTGTTTATTCTCTATCTATCCATCTAGCCTTCCTTCCTTCCTTACTTCCTTACTTCCATCCATCATTCCACCCTTCCTTCCTTCCTCCCTTCCTTCCTTCTGTCCATCCACCCTTCCTTCCTTCTTTCCTTCCTTCCTTCCTTCCTTCCTTCCTTCCTTCCTTCCTTCCTTCCTCCGTTCCTTCCTTCTGTCCATCAACCCACCCTTCCTTCCTTCCTTCCTTCCTTCATTCATTTCTCCCTTCCTTCCTTCCTTCCTTCCTTCCTTCCTTCCTTCCTTCCTTCCTTCCTTCCTTCCTTCCTTCCTTCCTTCCTTCCTTCCTTCCTTGCTTCCTTCCTTGCTTCCTTCCTTCCTTCCTTCCTTCTATCCATCCACCCTTCCTTCCTTCTATCCATCCACCCTTCCTTCCTTCCTTCCTTCCTGCCTTCCTTCCTGCCTTCCTTCCTTCTTTCCTTCCTTCTATTCATCCACCCTTCCTTCCTTTCTTTCTTCCTTCCTTCCTTCCTTCCTTCCTTCCTTCCTTCCTTCCTTCCATCCTTCCATCCTTCCATCCACCCTTCCTTCCTTCTTTCCATCCATCCATCCAGCCTTCCTTCCTTCCTTCCTTCCTTCCTTCCTTCCTTCCTTCCTTCCTTCCTTCCTTCCTTCCTTCCTTCCTTCCTTCCTTCCTTCCTTCCTTCCTTCCTTCTATCCAGCCGGCCGCCCACCCTTCCTTCCTTCCTTGCTTCCTTCCTTCCTGCCTGCCTTCCATCCTTCCTTCCTTCCTTCCTTCCTTCTATCCATCCACCCTTCCTTCCTTCCTTCCTTCCTTCCTTCCATCCATCCACCCACCCTCCCTTCCTTCCTTCTTTCCATCCATCCACCCTTCCTTCCTTCCTTCCTTCTTTCCATCCTCCCTTCCTTCTTTCATTCCTTCCATCCATCCTTCCTTCCTTCCTTCTTTCCATCCTTCCCTCCTCCCTGCCTCCCTCCCTTTCTTTCTTTCTTTCTTTCTTTCTTTCTTTCTTTCTTTACTTCTTCTTTATTCCTTCCTTCCTTGCTTCTTTCCTTCCTTCTTTCCTTGTTTCTTTCTTTCCTTCCTTCCTTGCTACTTTCTTTCCTTCCTTCCTTGCTTCTTTCCTTCCTTCCTTCCTTCCTTGCTTCTTTCCTTCCTTCCTTCCTTCCTTGCTTCTTTCCTTCCTTCCTTCCTTGCTTCTTTCCTTCCTTCCTAGCTAACTAGTTAGCCTCGATTTATTTAGTCTAAACTTAGGGTTTGAAACAGAGTTGTAAAGAAGAGCAACAAATTAAAAAATTAAAATACCACTTCCACATGGATTGGGAGACCTTAGCAGTGCAAGTTAATGTAATGTCCCATCAATGTAAGATTATTGATGCCTAGTTGACCAGTCTAGAATACAAACTGTGATTAATTATTAATAAAAAACCGTCATGTGACATGTGCGTCTTTTCCAGGACTGTCAGATGACTTTCTTCGAGTGCAGCGCCCGCTCGGGACATCATGTCAAGGAGGCCATGTTTCATCTGGCCAGGTCAGCACATAAAACATGTCATGACTTTTACACGTCTGTTCTAAGTTCTTGCTTGGTGTCTCTCAGAATCCTGAAAGAGCAGGAAGACCAGGAGAAAGAGAAAACCGTGCGTCTGGTCTGCAGCCCTTTGGAGACCAAGAACTCCTGCTGCTAACAGATAACACACACACGTGCACACCAGCGTTTGTTCTGTGGGTTCCATCTATCCATCCATCCATTCATCCATCAGGAAGGAAGGAAGGAAGGAAGCATCCATCCATCCATTCATCCATCAGGAAGGAAGGAAGGAAGGAAGCATCCATCCATCCATGATCAGGAGCTGCTAACAGATAACACCCACACTTGCACACCAGCGTTTGACAATATGACACGTCAAATTATTACCCAGAAATGTTATTTCATGAGACAAATGTTACAAATGATGTCAAAATAACTGAATAGCTGAACATTTGTTTAAAATGTCAGCTTTTAACGATGTGGTGTATTTATGGAATAATTTAGGTTTGTCACATGATTGTCTTCATCATTTCAATACAACGTGTCCAATTTAACAACTTTAGTGTATCCTTGGTTGGTTCCTTCCTTCCTTCCTGCCTTCCTTCCTTCCTTCCTGCCTTCCTTCCTTCCTTCCTTCCTTCCTTCCTTCCTTCCTTCCTTCCTTCCTTCCTTCCTTCCTTCCTTCCTTCCTTCCTTCCTTCCTTCCTTCCTTCCTTCCTTCCTTCCATCCATTGAAGGAAGGAAGGAACCATCCATCCATCAGGAAGGAAGGAAGGAAGGAAGGAAGCATCCATCAGAGAGGAAGGAAGGAAGGAAGGAAGGAAGGAAGGAAGGAAGGAAGGAAGGAAGGAAGGAAGGAAGGAAGGAAGGAAGGAACCATCCATCCATCCATCCATCAGGAAGGAACGAAGGAAGGAAGGAAGAAAGCATCCATCGGGAAGGAGGGAAGGAAGGAAGGAACCATCCATCAGGAAGGAAGGAAGGAAGCATCAGGAAGGAAGGAACCATCAGGAAGGAAGGAAGGAAGGAAAGAACCATCAGGAAGGAAGGAAGGAAGGAAGGAACCATCAGGAAGGAAGGAACCATCAGGAAGGAAGGAAGGAAGGAAGGAAGGAAGGAAGGAAGGAAGGAAGGAAGGAAGCAGGAAGGAAGGAATGAACCATCCATCAGGAAGGAAGGAAGAATGGATGGATGGAAGGAAGAAAGGGTGGGTGGGTGGATGGATGTAGGAAGGAAGGAAGGAAGGGTGGGTGGGTGGATGGATGAAAGAAGGGTGGGTGGAAGGAAGGAAGGAAGGAAGGAAGGAAGGAAGGGTGGGTGGGTGGATGGATGGATGGATGTAGGAAGGAAGGAAGGAAGGGTGGGTGGGTGGATGGATGGATGAAAGAAGGGTGGGTGGAAGGAAGGAAGGAAGGAAGGAACCATCCATCCAGGAAGGAAGGATGGATGGATGGATGGAAGGAAGGAAGGGTGGGTGGGTGGATGTAGGAAGGAAGGAAGGAAGGAAGGAAGGAAGGAAGGAAGGAAGGGTGGGTGGGTGGATGGATGTAGGAAGGAAGGAAGGAAGGGTGGGTGGGTGGATGTAGGAAGGAAGGAAGGAAGGAAGGAAGGAAGGAAGGAAGGGTGGGTGGGTGGATGGATGGATGGATGTAGGAAGGAAGGAAGGAAGGGTGGGTGGGTGGATGGATGGATGAAAGAAGGGTGGGTGGAAGGAAGGAAGGAAGGAAGGAAGGAAGGAAGGAAGGAACCATCCATCCAGGAAGGAAGGATGGATGGATGGATGGATGGAAGGAAGGAAGGGTGGGTGGGTGGATGTAGGAAGGAAGGAAGGAAAGAAGGAAGGAAGGAAGGAAGGAAGGAAGGAAGGAAGGAACCATCCATCCATCCATCCATCCATCCCAATACAACATATCAAAGCATATCATTGGCCGGTTCATCCATACGCTACCATGACAACATGTACCATCTGCTGCTGCTGTTTAGTTGTAAACTACTTTGGTTGCCATGGTTTCTTGCTCCCGGTGTAGCCTGTTTCCTATTCTATTGTCTTGACTGCCATTTTGTCAACGTTTGCCATCATGTCAACTATTAGACCATTTTAGAAAACAATTACTTCTTCTCCAAAATGGACCAAATGGGGTTGATTTATAAAATCATAAAAAAGATATTACTTTTTATTATTAATATTACTGATTATATCACATCATAATATCATACCAAGTAACGTGTATGTAATTTGAGAGGTCAGAGGCACTATTACGGGGTTACTACCACTATTTTGCACACTTTAATGTATAGATATTTCATAAAAAAATTAATAAATTGTTCATTGTTCCACGCTTTTGTGTGGTTTTACACTTTTACAGTTTATTATCATTACAAGATATGAAACGTTACAGAATACACATGCTGTGTATGTGTTATTAGTCACATTCCCGAGTTGTCGATAAATAATACAAGTTATGACCTGTAAATAATTAAAAACTTAAATGTTACTTTCAATAATAATATTGAAAAGGCAGATAATTGCTCCTTAATTATGGGTATTATTATCGCCATGCTTTATAAATTATGTATTTAAGCATCTCGGAAAATGCAGTTAGCATCGTTAATTAGTTCCAGAAGTCCGACCTCGACCTGAAACTGAATTTTTTCCCATAAAAATTATGTAATTCCAATTAATCATTTCCATCAATGTAATACATGAAATCAACAGAATGTAAACTGAATCGTGTTTACGCTTAAAAGGACTTAAAAGTAGATGCAGCATTGCAGAATAGAATCAGGAACACTTGGGATCTTGGTAAAGGCATTAAGCATGGGATCAACGTTCCCGAAAAGGAAATCCATCCATGACAAGACCTGTATTAACCCTTAAATGCACCAAAGACTGGACCCTACACTCTTCCATAAGTGGGTCAAAAATGAGTTAAAAATAAGTTAAAAATGAGAATGGCATGATATCAAAAAAAATGTTTTTTGAGAAATACCTGGAATATGAAAAATAAAAAAATTAAAAAAAATTAATTAAGAAGATATTTCAAGAAAACAACCTGACCGGGTCATTTTTGGGGTAGTAACACAAAAACTAAAATTTCTTAAAATTTATAAAAATAAGTTAAAAATGTGAATGGCATGATATCAAAAACATGTTTTTTGAGGAATACCTGGAATATGAAATGATAACATTTTTTAATTACGAACATATTTCAAGAAAACAACCTGACCGGGTCATTTTTGACCCACTTATGGAAGGTTGGGGTAGTAACACAAAAACTAAAATTTCTTAAAATGTATAAAAATAAGTTAAAAATGTGAATGGCATGATATCAAAAAACATATTTTTTGAGGAATACCTGGAATATGAAAAATTAAAAAATTAAAAAATTAAAAAATTAAAAAATTAAAAAATTAAAAAAATAAAAAATTAAAAAATTAAAAAATTAAATTATTAAAACATTAAAACATTAAAACATTAAAACATTAAAACATTGAAAAATTCAAAAATTAAAAACTAAAAATTAAAAATTAAACAAATTCTTAAAATGTATAAAAAATAATATAATAATTATATATTTTATAAATATATATACTTATTTATTGATATATAATTATTATTAAAATTACAAAGATATTTCAAGATTTTTTTTGGGACCCACTTATGCATTTAAGGGTTAAAAAAATCCTTTGCAAAATGAACAATAGTCATAGTACCTTAGAAGTTGAGATTGATAAAGCTCTTGTATTGGATCCTGTTAGCTTACACACACGTACGTACTCTGCAACAACTGGACCTTTAACACCATTCATCACACACACGGCATTAGTACAACAACTACTAACCAAGAAGTTACCTTTTCATGTAATACACATATACATACAGTACAGTAGAGTACTTTTCCTTGGCTGTGGTGCTCGGATTCTATTTCTACCATTTCTCAGCCTAAATTCAACAGTTCACTAACCACAGGCGGAGTGGAAATCAACCCACGGAACGAGAAACAACCGGTACGTCACTCCATTCCACGTACAGAATCACAGCAAGAATCACGAACTGACGACATGTTGTCTTTTTCAGGATTACATTCAGAGTTGCGTTTTCCAAGAGTCTGCACCAATGGGCTTCCAGGAAGGGTCTTTGGAGTCCAATTCTCTTTGCGGCGAGGGACGGAGGAGTGAGGCGGTTCAAAGCTAAATTTATCGCATCTTGTAGTCGTGGGATATAGCCGCCTCGCACAGTTGTCCTTTGAAATCCAGCTCAAAGGTAAAGTCCAAGTCCCGCTGTGCCGAGGAAATAAATGGTTGTGAGTACAATTCTACGATTTGGATTGATGTTTGTCACTCATTGAAAAAAAAAAAAAAAAGTCCGATGCTGTTATAACACTTACAACGTTTTTGTCATTCGGCTTCATTGCGATGCTGCCGGTGATTTCCTCCCCTCTTCGCACCGTCAGATAGTCCTCCAGGTAGAACACCGTCTGCTTCCAGTGGGTGTAGGCAGCATCCGGAGCTGGGACACATACAAGAAGCAGGGGGGGATTCAAACCTTTTCCAGGTAAGGGCCACAAAGTGAAAAATTGAAGTAAAATATGCTAAGAAGTGATATCATTTGGGAAAGTATTATATGGATAAAGTTATACAATTCCTAGAAGAAAATTGATCCAGAAATTATTCCTTTCTCTTTAATATTCTCATAAAAATACAGCAGTTTTTATTTTGTTTTTGTAGATTTTGTTATAATTATTTTTGACTTTTTACTTAAATTTTTTTTTACCTTTTAAAAAAATCCCAAAACTGTATTTAATATTTATTTATGTATTTATTTATTTATTTATTTATTATGAGCTAAAACGCATATTTAAAAAAATCTCACTGCTACTAAAATGATATTATGTTTGCTCATAATATTACAAGTTTATTCTTGTTAGCAAAATACTTATAATAATAAAATAATACAAAATAATACAAAAAATATTTTTATAATATTTAATATTCTCATAAAATTACAGCTGTTTTCTTTCCTTTTTGTAGAGTTTGTTGTCATAATTATTTTGACGTTTTAACTTTTGACTTTTTTATTTTATTTTTGACCTTTTTAAAAAAAATCCCCAAATCTGTATTTAATATTTATATATTTATTTGTGTATTTATTTATAAATATTTATTTATTTATTTATTATGACCTAAAACGTATATAAAAAAAATCTCATTGCTACTAAAATGACATTATGTTTCCTCATTATATTACAAGTTTATTCTTGTTAAAAAAACACTTTAAAAATATTTTTATAATATTTAATATTCTCATAAAATTACAGCAGTTTTTATTTCTTTTTTGTAGATTTTGTTGTCATAATTATTTAGACTTTTTAGCTTTTTTTTTTAAAAATTTTTGACCTTTTAAAAAATGTTTCCCAAAATCTGTATTTAATATTTATTCATGTATTTATTTATAAATATCAATTAATTTATTTATTATGACCTAAAACGCATATTTAAAAAAATCTCATTGCTACTAAAATGACATTATGTTTGCTCATAATATTACAAGTTTATTCTTGTTAGCAAAATACTTATAAAATACTACTACTAATAATAATTTTTATAATATTTAATATTCTCATAAAAAGATTTTATTTCCCAACTATTTCAATTTCCTTTTTGTAGATTTTGTTGTCATTATTATTTTGACTTTACCTTTAATTTTTCCCCCCCAAAACTATATTTAATATGTGTATTATTTCTTAATTTATGTAAACGATTGATATATTTTATATTTAATATTTTATGTTGCTATAATTAGTTTTAACAATATTCCAACGGTTAGTTTAATAAAATTACAACTTTTCTCTTAATATTTTGACTTTATTTTTGTAAACTTACTGCTGATTTTTCACTTTTCTGTTTAATTTGTATTTTTAGAATGTTGAGCGGGCCAATGACAGAACAGTTAAATATGCTAAAATTTGTTCTATAAATATGCACATGATATATTAAAATGTTTTTAAAGTGTTTTGGCGGGGGACCACTGTGCAAGGAAAATAAAACGTCTAAAGGTTAGATACTTATTTGGAATTTTTAAAAGTGACAAATCCATCAAGACTAGTATTATAAAGTATAAAAACAGCAGTTCTAAAATATGTTAATTCGCTCTATCACCACTAGAGGTCAGCCAAACACTACAATCACTCACATCCTCATTTCATTTCATTCATCCTGTTGTGTTAATCATTCTATTAATAACAATATCTGAGATATTACAGTATTATGCAAATAATGATTGCAAGTATTTATAGTTTCTAATGCTTTAACTCCAAACCTCAAGTTAAAGTAAAAATGGCGTCCCCTTACCGGTGGAGAAACCAGTCTTTTTGTGACATTTGGTGAATTCGATGTTGAAGTAGGTGACCAGTGCATGAATGTAATCATTTCTCTGGATTTGCAGGCAGAAGGCTGACATGAAGGAAAGGTCTTCGGTCTTCACCGTGTAGATGTCCACTTCCTGCAAGCATGAAAGATTGACCTCTGACATACGCTGTATCATCTCAAAGGTAAGAGGGGTCATGGATCTGATGTAGATTTGATGACTATGGACTTGACTTCATATAAGACTTCAATTAATTCTGTTTTGATGACTTTGGACTTGACTTCATGTCAGACTTCAAGTCAGTTTTGATGACTATGGACTTGACTTCATATCAGACTTCAAGTCAGTTTGTATGACTTTGGACTTGACTTCATATCAGACTTAATTCAATTTTGATGACTATGGATTTGACTTTATATCAGACTTCAATTCAGTTTTGATGACTTTGGATTGACTTCATATCAGACTTGAAGTCAGTTTTGATGACATTGGACTTGACTTCATATCAGACTTCAATTCAGTTTTGATGACTATGGACTTGACTTCATATCAGACTTCAATTCAGTTTTGATGACTATGGACTTGACTTCATATCAGACTTCACGTCAGCTTAGATGACTTTGGACTTGACTTCATATCAGACTTCAAGTCAGTTTTGATGACTTTGGACTTGGCTTCATATCAGACTTCAATTCAGTTTTGATGACATTGGACTTGACTTCATATCAGACTTCAATTCAGTTTTGATGACATTGGCATTGACTTCATATCAGACTTCAATTCAGTTTTGATGACATTGGACTTGACTTCATATCAGACTTCAATTCAGTTTTGATGACTATGGACTTGACTTCATATCAGACTTCACGTCAGTTTAGATGACTTTGGACTTGGCTTTCTATCAGACTTCAATTCAGTTTTGATGACTTTGGACTTGACTTCATATCAGACTTAATTCAATTTTGATGACTATGGACTTGACTTCATATCAGACTGCAAGTAGGTTTTGATTACTATGGACTTGACTTCATATCAGACTTAAATTCAATTTTGATGACTATGGATTTGACTTCATATCAGACTTCATGTCAGTTCTGATGACTTTGGAATTGACTTCATATCAGACTTAATTCAATTTTTATGACTATGGATTTGACTTCATATCAGACTGCAAGTCAGTTTTGATGACATTGGACTTGACTTCATATCAGACTTCAAGTCAGTTTTGATGACTGTGGACTTGACTTCATATCAGGCTTCAATTCAGTTTTCATGACTATGGATTTGACTTCATATCAGACTTCAAGTCAGTTTTGATGACTATGGACTTAACTTCATATCAGACTTAAATTCAATTTTGATGACTATGGACCTGACTTCATATCATACTTCAATTCAGTTTTGATGACTATGGATTTGACTTCATATCAGACTTTAAGACAGTTTTGATGACTTTGGACTTGACTTCATATCATACTTCAATTCAATTTTGATGACTATGGATTTGACTTCATATCAGACTTTAAGACAGTTTTGATGACTTTGGACTTGACTTTATATCATACTTCAATTCAATTTTGATGACTATGGATTTGACTTCATATCAGACTTGAAGTCAGTTTTGATGACATTGGACTTGACTTCATATCAGACTTCAATTCAGTTTTGATGACTATGGACTTGACTTCATATCAGACTTAATTAAATTTTCATGACTATGGATTTGACTTCATATCAGACTGCAGGTCAGTTTTGATGACTATGGACTTGACTTCATATCAGACTGCAGGTCAGTTTTGATGACTACGGACCTGACTTCATATCAGACATCAATTCAGTTTTGATGACTATGGACTTGACTTCATATCAGACTTCACGTCAGTTTAGATGACTTTGGACTTGACTTCATATCAGACTTCAAATCAGTTTTGATGACTTTGGACTTGACTTCATATCAGACTTCAATTAATTCAGTTTTGATGACTATGGACTTGACTTCATATCAGACTTCAATTCAGTTTTGATGACTTTGGATTTGACTTCATATCAGACTTCAATTCAGTTTTGATAACTATGGATTTGACTTCATATCAGACTTCAAGTCAGTTTTGATGACTTTGGACATGACTTCATATCAGACTTCAATTCAGTTTTGATGACTTTGGATTTGACTTCATATCAGACTTCAATAAATTCAGTTTTGATGACTTTGGACATGACTTCATATCAGACTTGAAGTCAGTTTTGATGACTATGGACTTGACTTCATATCAGACTTAATTCAATTTTTATGACTATGGATTTGACTTCATATCAGACTGCAGGTCAGTTTTGATGACTATGGACTTGACTTCATATCAGACTTCAATTCAGTTTTGATGACTATGGACTTGACTTCATATCAGACTTCACGTCAGTTTAGATGACTTTGGACATGACTTCATATCAGACTTCAAATCAGTTTTGATGACTTTGGACTTGACTTCATATCAGACTTAACTCAATTTTGATGACTATGGATTTGACTTCATATCAGACTTCTAGTCAGTTTTGATGACTATGGACTTGACTTCATGTCAGACGTCAAGTCAGTTTTAATGATTATGGATTTGACTTGATATCAGACTTAATTCTATTTTGATGACTATGGATCTGACTTGACTTCATCATATCAGATTCCAATTTAGTTTTGATGACTATGGACTTGTCTTCATATCAGACTTCAATTCAGTTTTGATGACTATGGATTTGACTTCATATCAGACTTCAAGTCAGTTTTGATGACTTTGGACTTGACTTCATATCAGACTTGAAAACAAGCTTTTGTTGAATCTGTCTTGCTGCATTTTGCTAAACACTAAACAGACTTCTAAGGACTCGAACATTTTAAGCCTACGTGTCCGGTTTTGACTTGACTTCATCACCGACGTCCAATCATAATGACTTTTAGTGAAGCTGCAGTCGGATATTATAGTGGGAAGCGCTAGCTCTCTTTTCCAAAAATCCAAAAATAGACCGCGATCCAAGCTGCATTCATTTATTTTTCTTTTTTTTATTTTTTCTCCCCAAAATGCCACAGGCTCTGCAGAATCCCTGTGTGATATTTCACAATTAGCGTCAAACACGGGTTTAAATCAAAGAATAGAAAAGGGCGCCTGGCAACCAGCAAGTTTTGGAATGATGGAATAATCACACAATAATAATTCTCCCGTCTCCGTGACAAAAGTGAAAATGGGCTGAGACAATTGCAGAACTGATACGTTTAAGCGTGACATGCGTGGCATAGCCAAGAGATGAAGCTACATGATTGTTCCTATCTTCTATACGATTATACTGGAAAGACTGTTATATTTGACTTGGGTGGACTATGGACTATGGTGGTAGCATCTGACGTACCTTGACCTTAAAGTTTCACGTATTTGTTACAATCTAGACAGAACTAGCCATGGTGGTAGCATCTGACGTACCTTGACCTTGACCTACAAGTTTCACGTTTTTGTCACAATTTAGACGGAACTAGCCATGGTGGTAGCATCTGACGTACCTTGACCTAAAGTTTCGTGTTAGCATCTGATGTACCTTGACCTAAAATTTCGTGTTAGCATCTGACGTACCTTGACCTAAAATTTCGTGTTAGCATCTGACGTACCTTGACCTAAAGTTTCGTGTTAGCATCTGACGTACCTTGACCTAAAATTTTGCGTTAGCATCTGACGTACCTTGACCTAAAGTTTCACGTATTTGTTACAATCTAGACAGAACTAGCCATGGTGGTAGCATCTGACGTACCTTGACCTAAAAGTTTCACGTATTTGTTAAGATCTAGACAGACATAGCAATGGTGGTAGCATCTGACGTACCTTGACCTAAAATTTTGCGTTAGCATCTGACGTATCTTGACCTACAAGTTTCACGTTTTTGTCACAATCTAGGCGGAACTAGCCATGGTGGTAGCATCTGACGTACCTTGACCTAAAGTTTCGCGTATTTGTTACAATCGAGACGGAACTAGCCATGGTGGTAGCATCTGACGTACCTTGACCTTGACCTACAAGTTTCACATTTTTGTCACAATCTAGACGGAACTAGCCATGGTGGTAGCATCTGACGTACCTTGACCTTGACCTACAAGTTTCACATTTTTGTCACAATCTAGACGGAACTAGCCATGGTGGTAGCATCTGACGTACCTTGACGTAAGGGTTTCACATATTCGTTACAATCTAGACGGAACTAGCCAGGGTGGAAGCATCTGACGTACCTTGACCCAAAGTTTCGTGTTAGCATCTGACGTACCTTGACCTAAAGTTTCGTGTTAGCATCTGACGTACCTTGACCTAAAATTTCGTGTTAGCATCTGACGTACCTTGACCTAAAATTTCGTGTTAGCATCTGACGTACCTTGACCTAAAGTTTCGTGTTAGCATCTGATGTACCTTGACCTAAAATTTCGTGTTAGCATCTGACGTACCTTGACCTAAAGTTTCGTGTTAGCATCTGACGTACCTTGACCTAAAGTTTCGTGTTAGCATCTGACGTACCTTGACCTAAAGTTTCGTGTTAGCATCTGACGTACCTTGACCTAAAGTTTCGTGTTAGCATCTGACGTACCTTGACCTAAAGTTTCGTGTTAGCATCTGACGTACCTTGACCTAAAATTTCGTGTTGGCATCTGACGTACCTTGACCTAAAGTTTCGTGTTAGCATCTGACGTACCTTGACCTAAAATTCACGTTTTTGTCACAATTTAGATGGAATTAGCCATGGTGGTAGCATCTGACGTACCTTGACCTAAAGTTTCGTGTTAGCATCTGACGTACCTTGACCTAAAGTTTTGCGTTAGCTTCTGACGTACCTTGACCTAAAGTTTCGCATATTTGTTACAACCTAGACAGAACTAGCCATGGTGGTAGCATCTGACGTACCTTGACGTACAAGTTTCACATATCCGTTACAATCGAGACGGAACTAGCCATGGTGGTAGCATCTGACGTACCTTGACCTAAAGTTTCGTGTTAGCATCTGACGTACCTTGACCTAAAGTTTTGCGTTAGCTTCTGACGTACCTTGACCTAAAGTTTCGCATATTTGTTACAATCTAGACAGAACTAGCCATGGTGGTAGCATCTGACGTACCTTGACGTACAAGTTTCACATATCCGTTACAATCGAGACGGAACTAGCCATGGTGGTAGCATCTGACGTACCTTGACCTAAAGTTTCGTGTTAGCATCTGACGTACCTTGACCTAAAGTTTCGTGTTAGCATCTGACGTACCTTGACCTAAAATTTTGCGTTAGCATCTGACGTACCTTGACCTAAAGTTTCGTGTTAGCATCTGACGTACCTTGACCTAAAATTTCGTGTTGGCATCTGACGTACCTTGACCTAAAATTTCGTGTTAGCATCTGACGTACCTTGACCTAAAATTTCGTGTTAGCATCTGACGTACCTTGACCTAAAGTTTCGTGTTAGCATCTGACGTACCTTGACCTAAAGTTTCGCGTATTCGTTAAAATCTAGACAGAAATAGCCATGGTGGTAGCATCTGACGTACCTTGACCTAAAGTTTCGCGTTAGCATCTGACGTACCTTGACCTACAAGTTTCACATTTTTGTTACAATTGAGACGGAACTAGCCATAGTCGTACCATCTGACGTACCTTGAACTAGAAGTTTCACGTTTTTGTCACAATCTAGACGGAACTAGCCATGGTGGTAGCATCTGACGTACCTTGACCAGGCAGGAGTTGGTCACCACCTGTTTAGGGTCCACTACGTCAACCAGAGGCTCCTTCATTGCCACATCGCGGATACAAGTCATGTCAAAGCCGTACACGTTCTCCCACCCTGGAAGAACAATAGAAGAACAATTCAGTTCAGTCATCGAGCGCATATAAAAATTATGCAAATGTCCATGGTGTTAGTCAGTTTTGATGACTATGGACTTGACTTCATATCAGACTTCAAGTCAGTTTTGATGACTATGAACCTGACTTCATATCAGACTTCAATTCAGTTTTGATGACTATAGACTTGACTTCATATCAGACTTCTAGTCAGTTTTGATGACTATGGACTTGACTTCATATCAGACTTCAGACTTGACTATGGACTTAACTTCATATTAGACTTCAAGTCAGTTTTGATGACTATGGATTTGACTTCATATCAGACTTCAAGTCAGTTTTGATGACTATGGACTTGACTTCATATCAGACATCAAGTCAGTTTTGATGACTTTGGACCTGACTTCAAATCAGACTTCAATTCAGTTTTGATCACTATGGATTTGACTTCATATCAGACTTCAAGTCAATTTTGATGACTATGGACTTGAATCCATATCAGACTTCAAGTCAGTTTTCATGACTGTGGATTTGACTTCATATCAGACTCCAATTCAGTTTTGATGACTATGGACTTGACTTCATATCAGACTTCAAGTCAGTTTTAATGACTATGGACTTGACCTCGTATCAGACTTCAATTCAGTTTTGATGACTATGGACATGACTTCATATCAGACTTCAAGTCAGTTTTCATGACTATGGACTTGAATCCATATCAGACTTGAAGTCAGTTTCGATGACTGTGGACTTGACTTCATATCAGACTTCAAATCAGTTTTGATGACTATGGACTCGACTTCATATCAGACTTCAAGTCAGTTTTGATGACTATGGACTTGACTTCATATCAGACTTCTAATCAGTTTTGATGACTGTGGATTTGACTTCATATCAGACTTCAAGTCAGTTTTGATGACTTCAGACTTGGCTTCATATCAGACTTCAAGTCAGTTTTGTACTCACAATGGATCTTGAAGTCTTTATACTGCCTGTCCTCGATGGCCAAAACGTACAAAGACGCTCGATCGGGAAACATGAATCCACCTGGTTTCTATTTGAAAAATAAATGAAGAATAAATGAAGTTATGCATACTCAAAGTTCTTAAAAAAGTTTCACTTACTTAAGTCGAGTTCATTTAACATGTTGTTCCATTTTAAGTACTTTTAATTAATATGTTTTGATTAAATTGAACTATGGCTATATTAAGTAAGATGAACTTAAAAACATAGTTTACATACAACTTAAGCGACTGTAAATCCGATTGCTCGAAATAATTAATTGGTATAAGTATAGTTAACTTAAAATTTTCTTTAAATTTCTTTAAAAAATTTTGATTAATATGAACTTTTTGCAGATTTGTGTAACCTACTTAAAATAATTGGTAGTTACTTATAAAAAAAATTATCTACACTGTAAAAGTCGATTGTTCAAAGTACTTAAATAAATGAAGTTATGCATACTTAAAGTTCTTTAAAAAGTTCTAATAACTTAATTATGTCAAGTTCTTTTAACATGTTGTTCCATTTGAGTACTTTTAATTGAGTACTTTTAACTAATAAATCTAGTTAAATTAACTAGTGAATCAAAATGCTCAAAATAATTAATTGGTAAAAGTATAAAATTTTAAATAATCATTACTTATTAATATTAATTAATTAATATATTTTTTAAATTAATAAATAATTAATAAAATTTTCTTAAAAGTTCTACTTATAAATGTTGTTTGCCACTTGCATTATCTGTCTTTTCTGTTTATTTAACTTGTAATTTTTTGATTAATATGAACTTTTTGCAGATTTGTGTACCCTACTTAAAATAATTGGTAGTTACTTATAAAAAATTATCTACACTGTAAAAGTCAAATGTTCAAAGTACTTAAATAAATGAAGTTATGCATACTTTTAAAAGTTCTTTAAAAAGTTTTAATAACTTAATTATGTCAAGTTTATTTAACACGTTGTTCCATTTTGAGTACTTTTAACTGAGTGCTTTTAACTAATAAATCTAGTTAAATTAACTAGTAAATCAGATTGCTCAAAATAATTAATTGGTATAAGTATAAAATTTTAAATAATAATTAATTATTAATAATAAAAAAAATAGTAAATTAATAAAAAAAAATTAAGTTCTACTTATAAATGTTGATTGCCAGTTGCATTATCTGTCTTTTCGGTTTATTTTACTTGTAATTTTTGATTATGAATATAATAGTAGTAGTTACTTATAAAAAAAGTAATTATTAAACATGAAAAAATCAAACTTAAGAATCAATGAAGAATAAATCTATTGCATCAGATAGATAAATAATTATGGTGAACATTAATAATCTGCTTTTACTGTATGCAATCCTGCGTACCAGCCACTTGTCCCTGGCAAAGATAACCGTGTTGAGCATGGATTCGTAGAAGAGACAGTAGCCCATCCACTCGGATATAATGATATCAACCTTCTCCACCGGAAGCTCCACTTCCTCCACTTTTCCATTGATGATAGTGATCACTGAAACACAGATTGATAGGATCTGATCAAATGTGGATTCTGTGAATGGGAAAATATTATGACTTTATTCCCATAATATTATAAAGTTCTTTATTATTAAATGATTAAATAATTAAAAATAATTAAAAATAATTAAAAATAATTAAAAATAATTAAAAAATAATTAAAAAATAATTAAAAATAATTAAAAAAAAAATTTAAAATTATTTAATTATTTACAATTATTTACAAATATTTACAAATATTTACAATATTTACAATATTTACAATATTTACAATATTTACAATATTTACAATTATTATTATTTAAAATTATTTAAAATTATTTACAATCATTTAAAATTATTTACAATTATTATTATTTAAAATTATTTACAATTATTATTATTTAAAATTATTTAAAAATATTTAAAATTATTAAATGATTATTAAAATCTTTACTCTTTGATATTTCAACTTCAACCCTGGTTTAATCATTTCCAAAAACTGTCTGTCCTAACCATGCGTTGCGTTCATTGTTACCAGAAAGATAAGCAAAGTGGATCTTACCGCTGTCGAGATGGTTGGACTTGATGATTCTTTCGGAGTATTCGGAAATACTGGAACATTCAATCTGGGGGTGGAAAACAGAAAGAAGTTTTCGATTTCGATTCGATTGAGAAGTCTTGCACTATTAGGAAGAGTTGTGGGACATTTTTAGAAGAACAGGAGGTCCATGTGGTGGGAATGAAGACATCAGAAGTATGAACTCTTAATGCAGGAGATGTCAAACAAAAGCCAATGGAATTCCTCTGGTTGGAACGCATGGAAAAGTATGTATTTCATTACTGGGGACAATGGAGATATCATTTGGAGATTATTATTGTTGATCAATAATTGAATCCTCATGTTGTGGTCAGTGCATGTCTAATGTTGTGTTCCTGGTCGGAGGCCGGGGGTTATCTTGGTTCCTTTTTCCCGTGGTGGCAGCTGACTGGATTACTATGTGATTATGTGTTCCAAATGACATCTGGACTTGTTGGAGAGGGAACGCCACAGGGAATTTCAACTGCCTTTGAGACACATTTGGAGACAATCTGGCAGGATTTGATGTGGCTTGCCTTTTTCGAATTTTATTTTTTTTATTTTTATAGACAAAAACTATTTTCAGACATTTTTTGTTGTTTCTTGTTAATATTTTTCTTGTTTCTTGTTAATCTTTATTTTATTTTATTTTATTTTATTTTATTTTATTTTATTTTATTTTATTTTATTTTATTTTATTTTATTTTATTTTATGTGTTTTTTGCAGACAAAAAATATTTTCAGAGATTTTTTGTTGTTTGTTTACCAAAAATTCTCAAATTTGCAGGGTTGTGAATACTAAATTGCGAATGTGGAAGGATCCACTGGACTTCCCGGCGACATCTGTGGCGGTCTCCATCCACTGATTGAACCACACTCGACGTAAGTAATTCATGTTTTAGCATTTGTTGACAGGATGTACATGTGGCCTTAATATGGAATCCAGCACTCGTATTTTATCGGTACGCCACAGTATCATTTTAGTTCCCGTTTTTGTTATTATTATTATTATTTTTCTCTTTTTAAAAAGGCACATTATTTTATTTTATTTTATTTTATTTTATTTTATTTTATTTTATTTTAGTTTAGTTTAGTTTAGTTTAGTTTAGTTTAGTTTAGTTTAGTTTAGTTTAGTTTAGTTTAGTTTTTTGCTGACAAAAACAATTTTCAGAGATTTTTTGTTGTTTCTTTACCAAAAATCCTCAAATTTGCAGGGTTGTGAATACTAAATTGCGAATGTGGAAGGATCCACTGGACTTCCCGGCGACATCTGTGGCGGTCTCCATCCACTGATTGAACCACACTCGACGTAAGTAATTCATGTTTTAGCATTTTTTGACAGGATGTACATGTGGCCTTAATATGGAATCCAGCATTATTTTATTTTATTTTATTTTATTTATCGGTACGCCACAGTATCATTTTAGTTCCCGTTTTTGTTATTATTATTATTATTTTTCTCTTTTTAAAAAGGCACATTATTTTATTTTATTTTATTTTATTTTATTTTATTTTATTTTATTTTATTAAAAGTTACGTTTGTTCACTTCCTGCTTTCCTAATTTAATTTAATTTAATTTAATTTAATTAATTAAATTAGGAAAGCAGGAAGTAATTAAATTTAATTAAATTTATTTAAATTAGGAAAGCAAGAAGTGAACAAATGTAACATTTAATTTAATTAAATCAAATAAAAAAAATAATAAATTAAATTAAATTAAAAAAAATTAAAACAAAAAAACTTAAGCTATTTTAGGAAAGCAGGAAGTAAACAAATGTAACAGTTAGCTGTTGTAGATAATATCTCGAACCGAGTGGGTAAATATTCCATTCCTAACAATCTCATCAACATGGTTCCAGCTTATGGAGCATACTCCATTTGGGGATTAATTGTTCCCGATGAACCGAATGAATAATTTTTCATAATTTCACAGAATGAAGCACATTCCATCAAACTCTCACAGAATATATGCATTTTTAACAAATCCTAAACTAATTTCTTACATAAGTTGTTGAATAGATATAAAGTTTTTATTTTATTTTATTTTATTTTATTTTATTTTATTTTATTTTAGTTGTTAGTTGTTATTATTATTATTTTTCCCTTTTTAAAAAGGCACATTTGACAGGGTGGTCTTTCTGCCAGCCTCTTTCCAAGCAATTCCAGTTAATATTCCTACCCCGAAGGAAGCTAATATATGCTGTCCGGGTCATGTACCAAAGCCAGATACATGTGCTTATCCCGAGCTAGCGGTGTGTATCCTCCAACATGACCTGACTACCAATTACTGGTGACAAGAAAGGGCTCTGATGTCGTTATGGCCGCCATGTGTACAAGCGGCCATGACGCTTTCATCACGGGAGTCCTGTAAGATTAGACTAAGCCTCGCCTACGGTTCACTGGTTCAAAAATATACGTCCATGTATACAAGGAACAAGTCACTTCCAGTCACAGACCGTGGACTCTGTCAAGATGAGCTCCAGCCTGGATTTAGACCCCGATAAAGATCCATGGGCGTACTTACCCCGTACACGTGCTTGGCTCCTGCTTTGGCTGCAAACATGGATAAGATCCCGGTACCGCTTCCCACATCCAGAACTACTTTATCCTTGAATACGTGCTTGTTGTGGTACATGGCGTTGCGGTAGGTGAGGGTCCTCACTTCGTCCTTGAGCATCTCCTGGTTGAAGACAAGGTCGGAAAAATGGCCGTTCATTTTCCATATTCATTCATTTTCTACTGCTTATCCTCACAAGGGTCATGGGGGGTGCTGGAGCCACAGTATCATTTTATTTCCCGTTGTTGTTATTATTATTATTATTTTTCCCTTTTTAAAAAGGCACATTTATTTTATTTTATTTTATTTTATTTTATTTTATTTTATTTTTATTTTATTTTATTTTATTTTATTTTATTTTATTTTATTTTATTTTATTTTATTTTATTTTATTTTATTTTATTTTTATTTTTATTTTTATTTTTATTTTTATTTTTATTTTTATTTATGTACATGTGGCCTTAATATATCCCAGCTGTCTTCAGGCGAGAGGCGGGGTCCACCCTGGACTGGTGGCCAGCCAATCACAGGGCACATATAGACAAACAACCATTCACACTCACATTCATACCTATAGATAATTTGGAGTCGCTAATTAACCTACCATGTTTTTTTCTCCGGAGTACCCGGAGAAAACCCACGCCTGCACGGGGTTCAAACTCTGCACAGAGATGGCCAAGGGTGGGATTGAACTCGGGTCTCCTAGCTGTGAGGTCTGCACGCTAACCACTCAACCACCGTGCAGCCCAAAAAAAATAAAAATAAAAAAATAAATAAATTCTTGAATATTTTAAATAAAATTAATTAAAATTTAATTAATAAAAATATTAAATATTATAATATTATTAATATAATATTAAATTAAAATATTACAAATTGACTTTAGTTAGAATAAATCTTTTTTCTTTTAATATTTTAAATATTTTTTATCTTGTAAATTTTTATGTAAATGTTTTATTCTCATTATGTTTTCAACTTAGTCCCATAATCAGGTCACTTAATATTTTATATTTAATATTGGGATATTATTCTTGTCAAATTACAGATTTTTTTCTTTTTTTCTTGTTGAATCATTTATATTTTATATTTTATATTTTATATTTTATATTTTATATTTTATATTTTATATTTTATATTTTATATTTTATATTTTATATTTTATATTTTATATTATTTTTACAATGTGCTGCATTTTAGAGGATTGTGACTGGTCTTTAATGGCACATAGAGTCTTGGGTCCTAGGATTATATAATCAGGAAACATAACAAAGATCATAACTTAAGTTTGACTATATATTGACATGGAACCAACCAATTTTTTTTGCGCTAAACGTTGACATTTCAAAATGTGCGTGAGACTCCAGCAGCGATGGAATCCGCCTTACGCGACACGCATGGATTTTGGAGAAAGTTCAAGGAAGCCGGAAATATGAATAAAATGCATCAGGAGAAAAATAAAAGTCGATGGAAGAAAAAGGTCAGCGTCATTCATAAACAAACGGGTGCCAAGCCATGATGCCGCCCGCCACTGCAGAAATGCCAGGTGAACTTATTCACCTTAAACTCTGAAGGAAGGAACGTAAGAACAGCTCAACAGGAACAGGAACGCTATCCTGCTTTCCTAATATAGTTTTAGTTTTTTTTAATTTAGTTTTTATTTAGTCTTTTTTATTTAGTTTTTTATTTAATAAATTTTAATTTTAATTTTAATTTTAATTTTAATTTTAATTTTAATTTTAATTTTAATTTTAATTTTAATTTTAATTTTAATTTTAATTTTAATTTTAATTTTAATTTTAATTTTAATTTTAATTTTAATTTTAATTTTAATTTTAATTTTAATTTTAATTTACATGGAGTACTAACGCTTATAATTGTGATTTTTTTTGTGTTGATATATTTAGTTTTCTGGAAGAAATTATTGGATTTCCATTATTTTGTTATTTCTGGAACGAATTGATGCTAAGCTAAGTTCTACTGCATCGGAGTGTAATGTTTTAATTTCATTTGAACCTGCATCAGATTACATGTCCAAAAGGAGTAGGAAGAAGCAAAGCTTATTAAATCCTACCCCTCCATCTGGTGCTTTTACAATCAGTAACTGTTACATTTGTTCACTTCCTGCTTTCCTAATATAGTTTTTAATTTTATTTGGACTGGTCTCCTTTTCCATATTACAACAAAAAATTTTAAATTCTTCAAATATTACAAGTTGATTCTAGTTAGAATACATATTTTTTTCTTCATATTTTTCTAATTCTAATTTTCTATATTTTTTTTCAAATATTTTTTATCTTGTAAATTTTGTTCTCGTAATGTTTTATTCTCAAAAGGAGGAGGAAGAAGCAAAGCTTATTAAATCCTACCCCTCCATCTGGTGCTTTTACAATCAGTAACTGTTACATTTGTTCACTTCCTGCTTTCCTAAAATTTAATTTAATTTAATTTAATTTAATTTAATTTAATTTAATTTAATTTAATTTAATTTAATTTAATTTAATTTAATTTAATTTAATTTAATTTAATTTAATTTAATTTAATTTAATTTAATTTAAAATATTACAAGTTGATTCTAGTTAGAATAAATATTTTTTCTTTATATTTTTCTAATTCTAATTTTCTATATATTTTTTAATATTTTATATCTTGTAAATTTTGTTCTCGTAATATTTCATTCTCATGATGTTTTCACCTTAGTCCCATAATCAGGTCACTTTATAATATTGGGATATTATTCTTGTCAAATTACAGATTTTTTTAGTTTGTTCTTGTTAAATCATATTTTTACAATGTGCTGCAGGTAGGCTGAAAATGGCCCCCAGCCTGCAATTTGGACACCCCGGGGCTAACCGAATGAATATGAAGCTAAGAAAATTTTTATTTTTATTTTTATTTTTATTTTTATTTTTATTTTTATTTTTATTTTTATTTTTATTTTTATTTTTATTTTTATTTTTATTTTTATTTTTATTTTTATTTTTATTTTTATTTTTATTTTTATTTTTATTTTTATTTTTATTTTTATTATTTAGCACCGTGTTCATGTCTGTCACACCAACATACCTCATGGATACCAAAATGGGCGTAAGAGTCAAAGTAGTAGTCCTTTGAGGTCATCTCTTCAGGGTTACACAGCTTGGCCATCTTGCCCCGCCCGGGGCAGCTGGGAAGGCTGGCGGCATGCGGCGTGTGAGGCGGGAGAACGGGTCTTGGGGTGGGCGGGATGCAAGGCACAGGCTTCGGCAAAGAGGTGGGCTGCGCCGATTGTGATGGGATGATGCAGACCTGCTGCGGTTGTGGCTGCTGTGGAAAAAATATAAAGTCAAAAACATAAATTGTTGAACTTTTTTGTTGTTATTATTATTATTATTATTACTGTTTTTAAAGTCTACATTGTTGGTGACTGGACTGTTTTTGGATGCCCCCAAAGTGCCCCCATTCTGCAGCTAAATCGACTTTTAGAGACGGTCCATACACTTGCTGGACTTTCTAGGGCGCACCAACGCCTCCTTCAAAACAATTGAATGCCTCTTATTGAAGTTCTTTATGATCTGATAAGTGGTTGGTTGAAGTGCCATCCTACTAGCAACAATATCCTTGCAGGTGACCATAACAACACAATAAAAATGAAAGCTTATTAAATCCTACCCCTCCATATGGTACTTTTACAATCATTAACTGCTACATTTGTTCACTTCCTGCTTTCCTAATATAATTTTATTTTTTTTTAGATTAGATTAGATTAGATTTTATTTTATTTTATTTTATTTTATTTTATTTTATTTTATTTTATTTTATTTTATTTTATTTTATTTTATTTTATTTTATTTTATTTTATTTTATTTTATTTTATTTTAATTTTAAATGAATTAATTTTAATTTTTATTTTTATTTTTATTTTTATTTTTATTTTTATTTTTATTTTTATTTTTATTTTTATTTTTATTTTTATTTTTATTTTTATTTTTATTTTTATTTTTATTTTTATTTTTATTTTTATTTTAAAATTCTTATTTTAAAATTTTTATTTTAAATTTTTATTTTAAATTTTTAATTTTTACAATTTTACATTTTAAATTTAATTTTATTTAATTTTTTGATTTAGACCTTTGAACCCAGCGGCCTCAAGCAAGAGACCCAATACGGCAGCCCCCAAACCAAAACCCCCCAATGCCTTGGCTGCATTCTGTCCATAAAAGGTAATGGTTTTATTTAATTTGAATATGCATCAGATTACAATTGAGTGCATCCCATAATCAGTTCCCAGTTCCACATGTCCAAAAGCTTTCCTAATATAGTGTAATTTTGATTTAATTTGATTTAATTTAATTTAATTTATATTTTATTGTATTTTATTTTATTTTATTTTATTTTATTTTATTTTATTTTATTTTATTTTATTTTATTTTATTTTATTTTATTTTATTTTATTTTATTTTATTTTATTTTTAAGGAGTAGGAAGAAGCAAAGCTTATTAAATCCTACCCCTCCATCTGGTACTTTCACAATCAGTAACTGTTACATTTGTTCACTTCCTGCTTTCCTAATATCATTTAAGTTATTTTTTATTGTTTTTTTGTATTTGTATTTTTATAAATAGAATAAAAAAAATATAATAAAATAAGATCCTGGTGCTGCTTCCCACATCCAGAACTACTTTACTTGCAGGTGACCATAACAACACAATAAAAATGATAATTTCTAGCAATTAGTTGCTATTCATCTTATGACTCTTCATAATTTTGATGTGTTTTGACGTTTGTCAACACAAGGCAAGGTATAGACATAATGCCCTGATTATCTGCTCCAGGGCCTGGCGGGGGTGGGGGGGGGGGGGGGGGGGGGCTGTCAGACTGTGCCTTTTGTGAGTGAGTGAAACCGAGAGGCAGGGATTCAGACGTGGATGCAATGAAGCGCTAAGCCATTCTTGTGTTTACACTGCTTTTGACCCAAAGGCCTTGGACCTTAATTGTCACCAACGGCAAAAGCAATACGTTGGTTTGAGAAGGAAAAGCTGTCGAGTGTGACAGTGCTGTATTTGCTCACGTTCATGCTGCAGCATGTCGACGCTCGGTCATGTCAAATTCACTCATTGGATTGTGGCAAATTCACACCAAAGCCTATGGTAATGGTAATGGTAATGGTAATGGTTTTATTTCATTTGAACATGCATCAGATTCCAATTGAGTGCATCCCATAATCAGTTCCCAGTTCCACATGTCCAAAAGGAGTAGGAAGAAGCAAAGCTTATTAAATCCTACCCCTCCATCTGGTACTTTTACAATCACTAACTGTTACATTTGTTCACTTCCTGCTTTCCTAATATAGTTTCAGTATAAAAAATACATTTTTAAATTTTAATTCTTATAATTTATAGCACATGATGACTTAATTTTAATTTTTTAATTATAATTTCTAATAATTTTATTTGACAAATTATAAATTAAAAATTGAAAATAAAATTGAAAAAAAAATAAAATTTATAATTTATAATTTATTTTATGAATAAAACTTAAATAAATAAATGTTAAATTTATATTATTATTTTTTTATTATTTTTTTAATAAAATAATTATAAATTATTAATATTAATATTATTACTAAATTATAAATTTAACATTTATTTATTTAAATTTTATTTATAAAATAAAGTAATTTTATAATTTATAATTTATAATTTATAATTTATAATTTATAATTTATAATTTATAATTACTTTATTTCATAAATTATAAATTTAAAATAAAAAAAATTTAAAAAAAATATAATTTATAATTATTTCATTTTATAAATTTATAATAATTTTATAAATTAATTAAATAAATTAATAATTATATAATAATTTATAATTTATAGTTATTTTATTTTACAAATGATAAATTATTCATTTTTATTTTTTTCAATTTTTGCCTTTTTCCATTTTTAATTTTTATTATTTATTTTTGTCATGCCATAATGGGTACCATAGTGCGTGTCAATATAGTGATATATATAGCACATCATGACTGGTTCAAGACTCTTCATCCTTGTATTTAGCAAACATCAACTGCTTGTATTGTTTCTTGAATTGGCTCATCGTTGTGCATTGTTTGATTTCCTTACTCAATCCATTCCCTAGTTTGATTCCACATACTGAAATGCTATGGCTAGCATAACGTAGTCCTAGCATAGAAGTGTTTCAAGAGGAATCCTCTTGTTGGCGTTTGTGTCTTTTTGACGACTAGTCTGGATCCAGCTGATATTGCTGGGGGGGGGGGGGGGGGGTGGGGGGGTGTATTTCCGTGGTGCAGTGAGTGAAACTGAGAGTCCCTGACTCATGCAAGATAAGGTGGCCTGCGTCCTTGCTGCCTGTCCCTTAGGATACATGAGCTTCCTTATTGCCTTGATCCCTGTCTGTGCTAACAATAATACATCATTGACATCCGGGTAGTACTTCTACATGTACAAAGTACATGTTGTACTGCTTGTTAGGATAAGACCCACTATGACCCAGATATAAAATATTCTCCCGATACATTATCACTAACGTGTCCTTGGATAGGGTGACTCCCATTACTGCCATCGTAGGTTGCCTACAGCCACAGTGTATATAATCACTTGTGGTCACTACTTTGATGGGTTAAATTCAGAGGTCAGATTATGTTTATTCATTCATTCATTCATTTTCTACTGCTTATCCTCACGAGGGTCGCAAGCATGCTGGAGTCTATCCCAGCTGTCTTCGGGCAAGAGGCGGGGTACACCCTGGACTGGTCGCCAGCCAATCACAGGGCACATATAGACAAAAAAAATCATAATTTTAGACACTGAGTGGGGAAGAAAGGCAAAATAAGAAGGCAAAAATGTACCACTTCCACAAGAAATGTGAGGATAATTTGGACACCAAACGTGATGGATGCCAAACGTGATGGACACCAAACGTGATGGACACCAAACCTGATGGACACCAAATGTGATGGACACCAAAACGTGATGGACACCAAACAAACGTGAAGGACACCAAACAAACGTGATGGACACTAAACGCGACATGATAAGAAATATGAGGATAATTTGGACACCAAAAGTGATGGGCGCCAAACGTGATGGACACCAAAACGTGATGGACACCAAACAAACGTGATGGACACCAAACAAACGTGATGGACACCAAAACGTGACGGACACCAAAACGTGACGGACACCAAAACGTGATGGACACCAAAATTTGATGGACACCAAAATTTGATGGACACCAAAACGTGATGGACACCAAACAAACGTGACGGACACCAAAACGTGACGGACACCAAAACGTGACGGACACCAAACAAACGTGACGGACACCAAAACGTGACGGACACCAAAACGTGACGGACACCAAACAAACGTGATGGACACCAAACAAACGTGATGGACACCAAACGCGACATGATGGACACCAAAACGTGATGGACACCAAGCAAACATGATGGACACCAAGCAAACATGATGGACACCAAACAAACGTGATGGACACCAAACAAACGTGATGGACAACAAACAAACGTGATGGACAACAAACGCGACATGATGGACACCAAACGCGACATGATGGACACCAAAACGTGATGGACACCAAACAAACGTGATGGACACCAAGCAAACGTGATGGACACCAAACAAACGTGATGGACACCAAACGCGATGGACGCCAAATGCGAACGTGATGGACACCAAACAAACGTGATGGACACCAAACGCGATGGACGCCAAATGCGAACGTGATGGACACCAAAACGTGATGGACACCAAATTGTGATGGACACCAAAACGTGATGGACACCAAAACACGATGGACACCAAACAAACGTGATGGACACCAAACAAACGTGATGGACACCAAACAAACGTGATGGACACCAAACAAACGTGATGGACACCAAACAAACGTGACGGACACCAAAACGTGACGGACACCAAACAAACATGACGGACACCAAACAAATGTGATGGACACCAAACAAACGTGATGGACACTAAACGCGACATGATGGACACCAAAACGTGATGGACACCAAACAAACGTGATGGACACCAAGCAAACGTGATGGACACCAAGCAAACGTGATGGACACCAAAAAAACGTGATGGACACCAAACAAACGTGATGGACACCAAACAAACGTGATGGACACCAAACAAACGTGATGGACACCAAACAAATGTGATGGACACCAAACAAATGTGATGGACACCAAACAAACGTGATGGACACCAAACGCGATGGACGCCAAACACGAACGTGATGACACCAAAACGTGATGGACACCAAATTGTGATGGACACCAAAACGCGATGGACACCAAACAAACATGATGGACACCAAACAAAAGTGATGGACACCAAACAAACATGATGGACACCAAACAAACGTGACGGGCACCAAACAAACGTGATGGACACCAAAACGTGATAGACACCAAACAAATGTGATGGACACCAAACAAATGTGATGGACACCAAACAAACATGATGGACACCAAACAAACATGACGGACACCAAACAAACGTGACGGACACCAAACAAACGTGATGGACACCAAACAAATGTGATGGACACCAAACGCGACGGACACCAAACGTACGGACACCAAACGTGACGGACACCAAAACGTGACGGACACCAAAACGTGAAGGACACCAAAACGTGACGGACACCAAAACGTGACGGACACCAAAACGTGACGGACACCAAAACGTGACGGACACCAAACAAACATGACGGACACCAAACAAACGTGATGGACACCAAACAAACGTGATGGACACCAAAACGTGATAGACACCAAACAAACGTGATGGACACCAAACAAACGTGATGGACACCAAACAAACGTGATGGACACCAAACAAACGTGATGGACACCAAACAAACGTGATGGACACCAAACAAATGTGATGGACACCAAACGCGACGGACAACAAACGTGATGGACACCAAACAAACGTGATGGACACCAAACAAACGTGACGGACACCAAACAAACGTGATGGACACCAAACAAACGTGACGGACACCAAACAAACGTGATGGACACCAAACAAACGTGATGGACACCAAACAAACGTGATGGACACCAAACAAACGTGATGGACACCAAACAAACGTGATGGATAACAAACAAACGTGATGGACACCAAACGTGACGGACACCAAAATGTGATGGACACCAAACGCGAACGTGATGGACGCCAAAAGGTGATGGACATCAAACGTGATGGACGCCAATACGTGAAGGACACCAAACGCGACGGACACCAAACATGACGGACACCAAACATGACGGACACCAAACATGACGGACACCAAGCAAACGTGACGGACACCAAGCAAATGTGATGGACACCAAACCATAACCAAAATCCATCATCTCCCTCCACTTTTAAGAGAGTCGTCGCTAACGCGGTTGCTTAAGTTTTCTTTCTCGTCATGAAGGCGAACCTCTGACCCCCCCCATGTACATATACGCCCCCCCACCCTTCCATAAACATAATTTATAGCTCAAAAATACAATTTTATAATAAATACTTTAGTGACCTTGCTTTAAAGCGATGTTCCCTCTGATGCTGCAGTGTTCCATAAGCTGCTGCAGTACCATGGACAGCGCAAGTGAATATACTTATATCAATAGATACAGGACAGACAAAGTACCTTGATGGAAATATGGAAATACTACTACAATACTGCTATTAATAGGGTATTTTAAATAGAAATACTACTTTTTAGTGGTTGCAGCAACATTTTTTTTTTTTAATTTTTTTTTAGTTTAAGTATTTTATCTGCAACTTTCACACATCCGGGCATCAGGAATCGAACTACTAAGTGTGATGAAAAATCCACTTACTCACCTCATTGCTGTCAGAATCCGCCATTTTTCTCCTAAGGAGCATGCAACGGGACGAGTGTTTAATTCCCATAAGAGCCAGAAAAAAAAATATTTTTTTTTGACACAGATGAGAGGAAAAAACTGCAACAGCGTCCACCTTCCCCGTGTTTGAGTCCCCTTTAGTTATTTGTTATTCAAATGCAGCGTGAAAAAAAAAAAAAAAAACTACACCGGCTTCCACAGCAGTGTTGCCGCCATGAAGTGGTCCAGATTCCACGGAGGAAAAAGTTTCCCATGCGCCAGTACCCCCCCCCCCCAGACCCCCCCACAATCCATCACTTCATCCGCAAACCCGTCAAGCAACATCCTGTCCCGAGTGTCTCACCATGATACGCGGATCCGAGTCGCACTCGAACGCATCAGCGCCACACGCCGGCGAACGCCATCCCCTGCTTTTGATTGATTCCACTACCGCAACGTTGCTTCTAAAAATAGTAACAGCGCTGTTACCTCACATGGCGCACACCCACCCACCCGCCCGCCGCCGCCGTCGCCGCGACTACATGCGCGGAAATCATAATGAGTGGCTTCCACGCCGGTTATGGTTGCCAGTCTTCCTCGCAAGTTCACTTCAAGTGAATACACGCAGGGGCGGATGTATGAGTTGGCAGTCCCCGTGGGTTGGGGGTGGGGGTAGCGGGGGGGGGGGTATTGCACCCTAGTTTTACCCCCACTCTCTTAATAAAAAAAAACAAAACCAAGGTGGGTAGGTAAGTGACTGACTGACTGCTAAATAGGTCAAAATAATTATGCTAACTGGTTTGTGACAGTTAGCTACATTGACCAAAAGTACTACTACTAATACTACTACCACTACTACTACTTTCACTGAGCTGCAGCTAGTCGGCAGTTGAGGCAAAGCAAAGTTTTACGGTGTAAAATTAACGAATGTGCTGGGATTTAATGTAAAAAAAAACATGTAAACGTGATATATGAGATTGCCCTAAGTGGGGGTGTGTCAGTACCCCCCTGTTTTGTTTAAGACAGAGGGAAGGATGGAACATGAGATCATCCAAATTCTCTAGCTTTCATATTTAAAACTGGATTACTAAAATACTGCTGCATTGAGTACTTCCTGCCACACATCTGGTGATCTGGTGATGTAGTGATCTAGTGATGTGGTGATCTAGTGATGTGGTGATCTTTTGATCTAGTGATGTGGTGATCTAGTGATGTGGTGATGAGGTGATGTGGTGATCTGGTGATGTAGTTATCGGGTGATCTTCTGATCTGGTGATGTAGTGATCTGGTGATGTGGTGATCTTCTGATCTGGTGATGTGGTGATCTTCTGATCTGGTGATGTGGTGATGTAGCAATGTAGTGATCTGGTGATCTAGTGATGTGGTGATGTAGTGATCTGGTGATGTAGCGATGTAGTGATCTGGTAATGTACTCTACAGGCTCGTGCAACATGATGTGGTGATCTTCTGATCTAGTGATGAGGTGATGTGGTGATCTGGTGATGTAGTGATGTAGTGATCTGGTGATCTAGTGATCAGGTGATGTGGTGATCTGGTGATGTAGTGATCTAGTGATCAGATGATGTGGTGATCTAGTGATCTAGTGATGTGGTGATCTAATGATGTAGTGATCTGGTGATGTGGTGATCTTCTGATCTGGTGATGTGGTGATGTGGTGATCTTCTGATGAGGTGATGTGGTGATCTGGTGATGTAGTGATGTAATGATCTGGTGATCAGGTGATCAGGTGATCTGGTGATGCAGTGATCTAGTGATCAGGTGATGTGGTGATCTAGTGATGTGGTGATCTAATGATGTAGTGATCTGGTGATGTGGTGATCTTCTGATCTGGTGATGTGGTGATCTTCTGATGAGGTGATGTGGTGATCTGGTGATGTAGTGATGTAGTGATCTGGTGATGTAGTGATGTGGTGATCTTCTGATCTGGTGATGTAGTGATGTGGTGATGTAGCAATGTAGTGATCTAGTGATGTGGCGATGTAGTGATCTGGTGATGTAGCGATCTGGTAGTGTACTCTACAGGCTCGTGCAACATGCTGACATCTTGTGTTGCGTCAGGTGCTCCATCTTTTGGAGGCAGGTCGCCGATAGTGCTGTGGATGGCTTACTTTTGTGCTTGGGATCGATTCCCACTTAGAACCTGAGTAAGAATGGCGTGTCTGTGTTTGACTGGCGGCCGGTTACAGAGTGTAGCCCAGTTTTTTTTTTTCTTAAGTCAGCTGGGATAAGCTTTAACTCTCAACAGGATGAGATCAACTGGATAGATGGATGGAAACCAAACTAAAGAAATACGACAAAGGCATTTCAGAATCATAAGCAATGAATATTAATGATTAGGATTCTACCTTTTATGATTCAGTGGGAACATGATTCCGTACTCTTATTATCCTGCAGATACTCTGCAGTACTGGCGCTCCTGTATCTCGCCTCTCTGAACTACTCGACTTTTGCAGTGGATGGGAGTCTATTTTAAGTCGAGGCCATCCCTCTTTCCCCGCCCACACCACTCACCACTTGTTTCATTATTCAGCAGAGAGACTAGGCAGACAATCACCAGGCAGGAAAACTGCAAAAGCATTGAAAAGCGACCCCCGCTGCTCCTATTCTTGACCCATCGTATGTACGGTGAAAAATAATGTCAGTAAAGAAAATAAAGGAATACGTTCATGTCAGGTAAATAAAATGAAAAAGTGATGAACTAATTTGCCTTTGTCACCTTTTTTAGTTTTTTTTATCATCGCACGGTTTTAATTTAGAAATTCATTGCTTCTGTCACATTTAGGCCTTCCAGCAGGCTTGCTTAGTGACCAAAGCTGATTGGTCCAGGACTACAGCCTCTTACACAATCTTGATTGTATAAAAGGCCGGGCAGGGAAAGGAACGGTGCTTTTTTTTGTTGCAGCTGCGCTGTAATAAGACCCGCTTACTTGTAGGAATACAGGGACTGCAGATAAACCTGGACGTCTGTATTCGGTATTGTTGTCAGGGATAGATAATCTGGAAGCAAGGACAGTGACGAAAGCTGATTGGTCCTGGACTCCAGCCTCTTACACAATCTTGATTGTATAAAAGGCTGTGCAGGGAAAGGAACGGTGCTTTTTTTTGCAGTTGCGCTGTATTAAGACACGCTTACTTGTAGGAATACAGGGACTGCAGATAAGCCCGGACGTCTGTATTAGGGTCTTGATTGTATAAAAGGCCGTGCAGGGAAAGGAAGGGTGCTTTTTTTTGCAGCTGCGCTGTAATAAGACCCGCTTACTTGTAGGAATACAGGGACTGCAGATAAACCCGGATGTCTGCATTAGGTATTGTTGTCAAGAATAAATAATCTGGAAGCAAGGACAGTGACGAAAGCTGATTGGTCCTGGACTCCAGCCTCTTACACAATCTTGATTGTATAAAAGGCCGTGCAGGGAAAGGAATGGTGCTTTTTTTTGCAGCTGCGCTGTATTAAGACACGCTTACTTGTAGGAATACAGGGACTGCAGATAAGCCCGGACGTCTGTATTAGGGTCTTGATTGTATAAAAGGCCGGGCAGGGAAAGGAAGGGTGCTTTTTTTTGCAGCTGCGCTGTAATAAGACCCGCTTACTTGTAGGAATACAGGGACTGCAGATAAACCCGGATGTCTGTATTAGGTATTGTTGTCAGGAATAAACAATCTGGTTCTCATTCTATAATTTGGTTCTTTAAGGAAGGGTGCTTTTTGCAGCTGTGCTGTAATAAGACCCGCTTACTTGTAGGAATACAGGGACTGCAGATAAACCCGGATGTCTGTATTAGGTATTGTTGCCAGGAATAAACAATCTGGTTCTCATTCTATAATTTGGTTTTTTAAGGCTGGGTGCTTTTTGCAGCTGCGCTGTAATAAGACCCGCTTACTTGTAGGAATACAGGCACTGCAGATAAACCCAGATTTCTGTATTCGGTATTGTTGTCAGGAATAAATAATCTGGTTCTCATTCTATAATTTGGTTCTTTAAGGAAGGGTGCTTTTTGCAGCTGCACTGTAATAAAACCCACTTACTTGTAGGAATACAGGGACTGCAGATAAACCCGGATGTCTGTATTCGGTATTGTTGTCAGGAATAAGCAATCTGGTTCTCATTCTATAATTTGGTTCTTTAAGATTCCCTTATTGTCTATTCGTAACCGACTTAGAGTCCTCAGGGGGAGGATTGCTACAGTACGCGGTTTCGAACACAACCTCTCATGTATTATGAAGCTGCCAGGAGATTTCCCTTGATGGAAACAAATAGGTGACACATTTCTAACGACTGTTCAGGGCTCACAAAAGAAATGCCGCTTTCAGTATTAATGCATTAATGAGTAACTACATTTCATTATGACTCATTATGAGCTTTTATGTGTTTTCTAAGAGATTGTGTGTGTGTGCTTGTGTATCATCGCCGAGCTCATTAAAAGGGAAGCACAAAGCACCAACCTTCTAAGGTTCATCTTGTAAACCAGCAGAGGGTTAGTGTAGATCACGCAAGCAGATGGAGCATACATAATCCAAATGTTACAAAGCAAACGTTTAATAGTATTTAATACTGCAGACTGGCTGTCGGTCTGAAAATGATACTATTAGCTACCTTCCACTGATCAAAAGACCAACATAAAAATGTAAGATATACGACAGGAAATACAGCAAAATACCTACACATAATGAATCTCTATTGATATAATGATTACAATCATAATATTCATTCATTTTCTTATATATTCATACCTATGGACAATTTGGAGTCGCTAATTAACCTAGCATGTTTTTTTTTGGAATGTGGGAGGAAACCGGAGTACCCGGAGAAAACCCACGCATGCACGGGGAGAACATGCAAACTCCAAATAAAGATGGCCAAAGGTGGTATTGAACTCCTAGCTGTGAGGTCTGAGTGCTAACCACCCGACCACCGTGCAACCCAGAATCATCATTCATTCATTTTGTACCGCGTATCTTCATGGGGGTTGCTGGAGCCTATCCGAGGTGGGGTACACCCTGAACTGGTCGCCAGCCAATCACAGGGCACATATAGACAAACAACCATTCACACTCACATTCATACCTATGGACAATTTGGAGTCGCTAATTAACCTAGCATGTTTTTTTTTTGGAATGTGGGAGGAAACCGGAGTACCCGGAGAAACTCCACAGAGAGATGGCCGTGGGTGGGATTGAACTCTGGTCTACTAGCTTAGAGGTCTGAGCGCTAACCACTCGACCGCCGTGCAACCCAGAATCATTCATTCATTCATTCATTCATTTTCTACCGCTTTTCCTCACGAGGATCACGGGGGTTGCTGGAGCCTATCCGAGGCGGGGTACACCCTGGACTGGTGGCCAGCCAATCACAGGCCACATATAGGCAAACAACCATTCACACTCGCATTCATACCTATGGACAATTTGGAGTCGCTAATTAACCTAGCATGTTTTTTTTTTGGAATGTGGGAGGAAACCGGAGTACCCGGAGAAAACCCATGCATACACGGGGAGAACATGCAAACTCCAAATAAAGATGGCCGAAGGTGGTATTGAACTCCTAGCTGTGAGGTCTGAGTGCTAACCACCCGACCACAGTCCAACCCAGAATCATCATTCATTTATTTTGTACCGCGTATCTTCACGAGGGTCATGGGGGTTGCTGGAGCCTATCCGAGGCGGGGTACACCCTGGACTGGTCGCCAGCCAATCACAGGGCACATATAGACAAACAACCATTCACACTCACATTCATACCTATGGACAAGTTGGAGTCGCTAATTAACCTAGCATGTTTTTTTGGAATGTGGGAGGAAACCGGAGTACCCAGAGAAACTCCACACAGAGATGGCCGTGGGTGGCATTGAACTCTGGTCTACTGGCTTAAAGGTTTGAGCGCTAACCACTCGACCGCCGTGCAACCGAGAATCATAATAATGATTTCAAAAGTAAGACAAAAACAGCAATATGCAACGTAATATTTACGTAGTTTGATATCCCAACTATTAATATCCATCCAGTTGTCTTCTTCAACTTATCCGAAGTTGGGTCACGAGGGCTGGAACCGAAGCAGGGAAGCTACTAGACCTATCTCGATGCGTTGCCAGGCTAGTTGAGAGACGGTCTCTCCAACATGTCCTGCGTTCCTACAAGTTGGAGGGACCCTGAACACCTACCCAGAGATTTGTACGGGAGACATCCTGACCAGATACCACGTATCTGACTCCTCCTAATGTGGAAGAGCAACGTTTCTACTCATAGCTTCTCCGAAGTCTCCTAAGAAAGAGCCTGTGATCTTGATTTTTCAGATTTCACGACCAAAGGTGACGGTAGGAACAAAGATCAACTCGTAAATTGAGGGATCCTCACGAGGGTCGCGGGGGGTGCTGGAGCCTATCCCAGCTGTCTTCGGGCGAGAGGCGGGGTACACCCTGGACTGGTCGCCAGCCAATCACAGGGCACATATAGACAAACAACCATTCACACTCACATTCATACCTATGGACAATTTGGAGTGGCTAATTAACCTAGCATGTTTTTGGAATGTGGGAGGAAACCGGAGTACCCGGAGAAAACCCACGCATGCACGGGGTGAACATGCAAACTCCACACAGAGATGTGCCGAGGGTGGGAATTGAACCCTGGTCTCCTAGCTGTGAGGTCTGCGCGCTAACCACTCGACCGCTGTGCCGCCCGCCCTTGGAATATGGTATTCATTAATCGGAATGAATTCCATGACTCATGGAGTGTAATTCCCAAGAGCGGATCATCATACCGGATTGTCGTACAGTAAACCTCGGATATATTGGACTCGGATATATCGGAAATTCGCTCACAACGGAGAGATAAAAAAGAACCGATTTTTCTGTAATGCATTTCCAATAAAAATTCATTGCATATATCGGATTTTTTTTATAACGGATTTCGCCTATTTCGGACAAAATCTCCAGTCCCGTTCCAATGCATTTCCATTAAATTTCCCTCGCATATATCGGATGGCCGCATCGTGGCGCTCCGATTCGCCGGAAACATTGGAAACATAGTCAAGGAAGTGCCTTTTTATAACGGATAAAATCCGATTTACGCATATACCGGATATAAATCTGATATATGCGTAAAACGGACATTTTCCGGTATACGCATATAACGGATTTCGCTTATATCGGACAAAACCAGTGGGAACAATTGAATCCGATATATCCGAGGTTTACTGTAAAACGTCTGAAAACCGAAAAGATCTCGATATGTTTACATGCAACATAATGTTTCATTCAATGTACCTGTCAGAAACGCTTACCGGAGTACCCCCCTTCTATTCGGTGCCCCCCCCCCCCCAATGCTTTTGTCATTCCATTTTGTTAGCATTGCTAAATGAAGCCTTCGGACTGTGATCATAACCCTGCTGTTGTGATGTAGAAGCTCCAAAATGTAAACAGACATCCGTCGGGCACAGAGAGCCAAACGGGGGCTGTTTGGTATGCAGGAGCACCGCGGAGGTGGTGGGGGGTGGGCGTGGGGATGGGGGGGGGCAATAAAAAGGCTCATTGCAGGTACATCCTTCTCAGGGCACTCATCCGACATAAAGGCTGATAGCTCATTCATTCCGGAACGCCGATTCATATTCATTACTCTTTCACGTCCGTGTGACGGGACAGCTTGACAAAAAGTGGCTAAAAATGAAGACCCAAAACTCGGTTTCTCGGTGACTCGACTTTGTGAGGTAACTCACAAGGGTGGGGAGTCATTGTTGGTATAACAATGCAAGATAATTCAACGAGAGTAAGATGAGTTGTCACTCTGATTATTGGTGTCGGGAAGTCGAATTGTTGACCCTGTTACGCGGTGTTGCAAAAAACTCGAAAACATTTGGTAATGGTAATGGTTTTATTTCATTTGAACATGCATCAGATTACAATTGAATGCATCACATAATCAGTTCCCAGTTCCACATGTCCAAAAGGAGTAGGAAGATTAGGAGTAGGAGGATTAAATCCTAATCCTCCATCTGGTACTTTTACAATCAGTAACTGTTACATTTGTTCACTTCCTGCTTTCCTAATATAATTTAAGTTTTTTTTAGTTTTAATTTTTATTTTTTTAGTTTTTAAGTTTTTTAAATAAAATAAAATAAAATAAAAAAATACAATTAAATTAAATACAATTAAATTAAACGTATTTAATTGTCACATATTTAATTGTATTTAATAGTATTTAATTGTATTTTATAGTATTTAATTGTATTTAATTGTATTTAATTGTATTTAATTTTGTCACATTGTCAAGTTTTTTTTGTTTTAATTTTTATTTTTTTATTTTTTAAGGTTTTTAAATAAAATAAAATAAAATTAATACAAAAAATAATAAAATTAATAAAATTAATATTAAATACAATTAAATTAAATACTATTAAATTTTATTTTTTGTCACGTATTTAATTTTATTTAATTTTATTTATAAAATAAAATTAAATAAAATCAAATAAATATAAATAAAATTGAATAAAATTAAATAAAATTAAATAAAATTAAATAAAATTAAATAAAATTAAATTTTTGTCACGTATTTAATTGTATTTAATTGTATTTAATTTTATTAAATTTTATTGAATTGTATTTAATTTTATTTAATTTTATTGAATTTTAATTTTGTCACATACCAAAGTACGAGGTGATATGAGCATCCAATGACATAATGTGTACCATAGTAAGTGTCAATATAGTGATATATAATACACATCATGACTGGTTCAAGACTCTTCATTCTTGTATTTAGCAAACATCAACTGCAATGAATGAATGCTTTTGCAACCCAAACAAACTTGATTCGATTCCTTCACAACAAAGTGTAAAGCTGGTCGGATTGTTTTTTTTTTTTAATTCAGATCATAATTTTTTCCTATTCCTATTCATTTCTGATTCATTGTTGTATTTTCTTCAACATTTACAATATACCGATTAATTTTAAACCCCCCCTTTTTATTGCATATGGCGTATATCCAGCCATAAAAACAGCCAAGAGTTACGTATCCATCTTGGCACTCAGGTAATAACATCTGTCATTGTCAGTGGATAGTAATCTATACTACGATACAAGCTGTACTTTGGCAAGATACCCCTTTCTATAGTATTGTCCCTGGGGAGGAGATACTGAAATAAAAATGGCGACTGAAACATGAAGGGTTATGGAAGCCATATTGGCGTTGTCCTTATCGGTTCTTAAAGTATCAACGTGTTTTTAGCTGCTGGAGGTCAGATGTCCTTGGAGCTTCAGCCATTGATTCAGCGGGCGTACTCCTCTTTTATGAGCGCCGTTATCTTGGGAGGGGGGGGGGGGCTTTTCATTGAAGCTCACAACACCCAGATCAGATTAGAGAGTCATGGAGTAGAATTTTAACGTGGAAAAGGTGAATGATCACATTTCATGGGGAAACGTTATTTGTCTAAGAGTAGGAAGCACTCTCACAAAATGGATTGGGGGGGGGGGGGGGGGGGGGGGGCAGGAGAAAATGTCCAGTAAGTCTAAAGTCTCTCAGTAAAATGTATTAACCTAAAATGCATTTTCTGGGATCTGTCTATTTCAGAACCCGAGGAGACCCTTTCCCTGGAACGCTGATCTTCCTGGTATGGAAAATCCATAATAATGATCCTTGAGGTTTACCGTCCAAGTAATGACTGCAATTAGGAATGTTTATCGCGCCGTTGTAGGTGTTTGATTTCTCTTGTAATTTTATGTACTATGGTAACTCTAAAGTTGAAAACCAACAAGTTTTAAGTGATTTTAAGATAATAATAACCAACTATAGTCATAGTCATTCCAGCCCCCCCCCACCCCCACCCCGCCCCACCCCCCCATCCCCCGGCTACTTGGTACAGACCCCGAGGGGTTCAGTATGTAAACTGTGGGTGGCTGCATACCGGTTTTCGTGAACTAGTCGTGGATGTACCACAACTTATACCGAAATAAACGTGTCTCATAGCAAATGAATGGGATAGCCCCCCCCCCCCCCCCCCCACACACACCTCTTGGAATAAGTTTGGGGGAATTCCCACGTTTGTGAATTTCTATTTTCTTTGGGCGAGAGGCGGGGTCCACCCTGGACTGGTGGCCAGCCAATCACAGGGCACATATAGACAAACAACCATTCACACTCACATTCATACCTATGGATAATTTGAAATTGCTAATTAGCCTAGCATGTTTTTTTGGAATGTGTGAGTAACCGGAGAAAACCCACATATGCACGGGAAGAACATGCATACTCCAGGGATGGAGGGTGGGATTGAACTCGGGTCTGTGCGCTAACCACTCGACCACCGTGCAGCCTCACTCATTTATTCATTTTCTACTGCTTATCCTCACGAGGGTTACGTGGGTCCTGGAGCCTATCCAAGGCGGGGTCCACGCTGGACTGGTGGCCAGCCAATCACAGGGCACATATAGGCAAACAACCATTCACACTCACATTCATACCTATGGACAATTTGGAGTCGCTAATTAACCTAGCATGTTTTTTTTTTTTGGAATGTGGGAGGAAACCGGAGTACCCGGAGAAAACCCACGCATGCACGGTGAGAACATGAACTCGGTTCTCCTAGCTGTGAGGTTTGTGTGCTAACCACTCGACCACCGTGCAACCCGGTCGCAAAAACAACCCCAAAGTCACCTCCAAACTGACCAGTTTTTTAAACAATACCATTAGTGTCTACCATGGAAAATCCTGGTCCAAATGTAGTTGAGGACCCCTTCCCCGGCAGCGCCCCCCCCCCGGGTTTCCAGTAGATATGAAGGCAGCAGATGGCTCCGAATACCCAATGCTTGTCGTGTCATCTCCATGTTGACGCATCATTTCACATGACGTAGCTTGCTTGCTATCGCTAACGAAGACCGCCGTTTCCTGTACATAATAGAACCCGTTCATCATTCCGAGTAAAGTAAAGCAATCGTGCTAACCACTCGACCACCGTGCAGCCTCACTCATAATTAATGACTTCATATAAATGTTTCCCAGGCACACATGTTCCTTTTAAAATTAGAAATACATACATTTAATTTTAGCATTTTTAGCATCGTATTTATTCTGCTGAGTAGCTTAGCATATGACGACGTAATTATTATGATTTCTAAAAATACTATGCATGCTTTCCGTTTGATGAATTAAACACTTAATGTTGATTGTACACAATTATAGCTATCATCGGAGGGGTTCTAATGAGTCGGCCATTGCTGAGTGATTAGCATCATTAACCTCGACTTCCACTGCAGGCTTCTGCTTCGGCTTTTGGAAAAAAGTCATATTATGTTGTCATAACTCAGCTGGTTGCCAGGGAATTAAAGAAGAACATAAATCAAGTTTGACGATAAAGTGGTTACGGTGAAATTATTTATTTTGTAAGCTATATCAGAAGTCGTAACAAAAGGTGGAAAAAGGAAAAATAACAAGGAAAACAGGAAGGAATACTTCAGACTGGCACACCTTCCATAAAGGAAGTAGTTACTCCGGAGAAGTATTTTTTTATGTGTGCATAATGTATGCAAAACAAAACGTGTACTTAAACCGAGGCAAGTTTTTGACCTTAACCAAAAAACACGCTAACTGGGGTGTGCGCTAACCAAGGTTCTGTTATATATATATATACATGTTTTTAGATGATTAGAGAACCCTGAACTGCACACATATTATATTTTATTATATAATTTAATTTTGTTAGCAAGTGAAGGTTGCTAACAAGGATGTTTGTTATAAAAATACACAAAAATCACACATTATAATAATAACACGACAAGATATTTGCATAATGTACGCTAAACAGAACGTGTACGCAAACCAAGGCAAGTTTTTGACCTTAACCAAAAAACACGCTAAGTGGGGCGAGCGCTATCCAAGGTTCTCTGTACTTAAACCGAGGCAAGTTTTTGACCTTAACCAAAAAACATGCTAACTGGTGTGGGCGCTATCCAAGGTTCTCTTATATATGTACATGTTTTTAGACATTTGGAGAACCCTGAACTGCACACATATTATATTTTATTATATAATTTAATTTTGTTAGCAAGTGAAGGTTGCTAACAATGATGTTTGTTATAAAAATACACAAAAGTCACACATTATAATAATAACACAACAAGATATGTGCATAATGTACGCTAAACAGAACGTGTACGCAAACCGAGGCAAGTTTTTGACCTTAACCAAAAAACACGCTAACTGGTGTGGGCGCTATCCAAGGTTCTCTTATATATGTACATGTTTTTAGACATTTGGAGAACCCAGAACTGCACACATATTATATTTTATTATATAATTTAATTTTGTTAGCAAGTGAAGGTTGCTAACAAGGATGTTTATGGTTTAAAAATACACAAAAATCACACATTATAATAATAACATGACAAGATATGTGCATAATGTACGCTAAAAAGAACGTGTACTTAAACCGAAGCAAGTTTTTGACCTTAACCAAAAAACATGCTAACTGGGGCGAGCGCTATCCAAGGTTCTCTGTACTTAAACCGAGGCAAGTTTTTGACCTTAACCAAAAAACATGCTAACTGGGGTGGGCGCTATCCAAGGTTCTCCTTATATATGTACATGTTTTAGACGTTTTGGAGAACCCTGAACTGCACACATATTATATTTTATTATATAATTTAATTTTGTTAGCAAGCGAAGGTTGCTAACAAGGATGTTTGTTATAAAAATACACAAAACTCATACATTATAATAATAACACGACAAGATATGTGCATAATGTACGCTAAACAGAACGTGTACGCAAACCGAGGCAAGTTTTTGACCTTAACCAAAAAACACGCTAACTGGGGTGTGCGCTAACCAAGGTTCTCTTACTATATATGTACATGTTTTTAGACATTTTGGAGAACCCAGAATTGCACACATATTATATTTTATTATATAATTTAATTTTGTTAGCAAGTGAAGGTTGCTAACAAGGATGTTTGTTATAAAAATACACAAAAATCACACATTATAATAATAACACGACAAGATGTGTGCATAATGTATGTTAAACAGAACGTGTACGCAAACCGAGGCAAGTTTTTGACCTTAACCAAAAAACACGCTAACTGGGGCGGGCCCTATCCAAGGTTCTCACTATCTTCTCTTAAACGGAGGTCATTCCAGTGGCTCCACCTTGTCTGCTGCACTTTTTTTTTTTACCCACGTTGCATCCGACCACATCAGGTCAGCATGTCGCATCTTCGTTCTGGTTACAGTACAACAGACAGACACATCGACAGGCGCCGGTTTGCAGGTCCCTGATAGCATAGAAAACTCCACATGGGCCACCGGCTGATAAATGAGCTGACAAGCCTTCTTTCTTCGGCTCGTTCTCCTCCTGAGGCAGACACAGAAAAGGGAAAAAAAAAACGTTCATCTTATAAAAGACGGAAAATAAGGAAATGACTATGCAACTGAGCTATTTATAGAACGCCTGTAATGCGTTCTGCTACTTTGAGAGGGTATCAAGGGGTGAAGAAAGATCGATGACAAGAGCTTTAACGATAATGAGCTGCATAACCTCCTCAAACTGAATTCCTTTCAGTGTATAAACCCTAACGGTACTTATCAAAGGTCTGAATCTACTTCCCACGTAATAGTGGGAGGACTTGGCCCCCTTTCCTTTGCACCGTTGTTCCCTCAACACAATCCATCCTGCAATTATTCTGTGGTTCAGAGGCAACGGAATTGGATATACAGTATTTACTGCCAGTTCTGTTTCAGACATCATTCCATCACATACGTTTGGCTAGTTTTTGTACGTAGTAAGATTAATAAAAGAACCTTTCTCGCACTAAAGCTATTTGCTCTCTGCAGATCTGAACATGTAAAACATGAGGCTGACAAAGTGTGTGATGAAGAAATTATGAGGCCGTTCAATTATGACACTGAAACTAGCTCATAGCCGGACCGGACAATACAGAGAGAAACAAGAACAAGAACACCACAAACTGTTTTGAGATGAAAGCGACAACAGAAGGGAGGCTGACAAAGTGTGTGACAAAGAAATTATGAGGCCGTTCAATTATGACACTGAAACTAGCTCATAGCCGGACCGGACAATACAGAGAGAAATAAGAAAAAGAACACCACAAACTGTTTTGAGATTAAAGCGACAACAGAAGGGAGGCTGACAAAGTGTGTGACAAAGAAATTATGAGGCCATTCAATTCCGACACTGAAACTAGCTAAAAAAATGCAGACCTTCCCACATTACTTGATATTTTATCGTTAAGCAAATTTGGAGCACCGCAAGCTGCTTTGAGATGAAAGCGACAACAAACGAGAGAGGCTGACAAAGTGTGTGATAAAGGAATTACAAGGCCGTTCAATTCCGACACTGAAACTAGCTAAAAAAAAATGCAGACTTTTCCACATTACTTGATATTTTATTGTTATGCAAATTTGGAGCACCGCAAACTGCTTTGAGATGAAAGCGACAACGAAAGAGAGAGGCTGACAAAGTGTGTGACAAAGAAATTACGACGATGTTCAATTCCGACACTGAAACTAGCTAAAAAAAATGCAGACTTTTCCATATTACTTGATATTTTATTGTTATGCAAATTCCGTGCACCGCAAGCTGTTTTGAGATGAAAGCGACAAGGAAAGAGAGAGGCTGACAAAGTGTGTGACAAAGAAATTACGACGATGTTCAATTCCAACACTGAAACTAGCTAAAAAAATGCAGACCTTCCCACATTACTTGATATTTTATCGTTAAGCAAATTTGGAGCACCGCAAGCTGCTTTGAGATGAAAGCGACAACAAACGAGAGAGGCTGACAAAGTGTGTGATAAAGGAATTACAAGGCCGTTCAATTCCGACACTGAAACTAGCTAAAAAAAATGCAGACCTTTCCACATTACTTGATTTTTTATCGTCATGCAAATTTGGAGCACCGCAAACTGCTTTGACATGAAAGCGACAATGGAAGGGAGGCTGACAAAGTGTGTGATAAAGAAATTATGAGGCCATTCAATTCCGACACTGAAACTCGCTCATTAAAATGCTGACCTTCCCACATTACTTCATTTTTTATTGTTAAGCAAATTTGGAGCACCGCGAACTGCTTTGAGATGAAAGTGACAACAAACGAGAGAGGCTGACAAAGTGTGTGACGAAGGAATTACGAGGCCGTTCAATTCCGACGCTGAAACTATCTTTTTACTGGATTTTCATTTTAGTGGCGACCTCAAAACCCAAGACAGAAAACTTTGTTCTCTGATTCTCCCTTCCAGCCACCTCAAAACTCGTCATCGGCACATGTTCAATTCCTGCAGCCCCATCTGGTAGCCAAATGGAAAAAGACGTGCTTAGATCCGTCCTTTATCACTGTTTCCACTGTAATTGGCCATTTGCTTTTCTCTCTCTCTCTTATAGAGTGCTTATTTTTTTATTCCCTCTGTCTGGCATGCAGGATGAAATCCAAATCCAGTAGTTCTGTGCTCCTATTTACTCATTGTTTACCTCATTGGAGGGCATCCAAGCTACACACGTCATAGTAATAATATTGATAAAACAAAGCTTCAATCCAATTCACCTACAGCGCCTCTTTTATGACGTAGAAGAAGAAATGGTCTATGCTTGTTTATGTGATTGGTATTGCTTGCAGGGGTCTCAAACTCAATTTACTTGGGGGACACTGGAGCTCGGGTCTGGGTGAGACTGGGCCGCATCAGGTTTTCCAAAAAAAAAAAAAAAAAAATTTTTTTAAACAAAAAATTTTTTTAAAATTTTTCTTTGGTTCCAATTTTCTACAAGAAAAGCTCTGATAAAACATTCCACTGTTCTCAAATATCTTAATTTTTATTTTTCTACACAAAATAAAATGAAAAATAAATAAATCAAGAATAAAGAAAATCAATCAATCAGTAATAAATAAATATAATAATAATAATAATAATAATAACCACATATAGTTGGTGGGTAGACAAATTATTTTTTTTACATTAATATGAACAAAGCATTATTAGAGCCCTGTAGACATGACAAAACACGACTATAGTCACATTTATACTTTTTTTTATTTACAACATATTGCGCAACTGCAGGGTCTTGAGACACATGCTAACTCGCAAACTCGACAGCTAGCGACCTAAACTGTAGCCTTGAAGTTATTTCCTTTAAAGTTAAATCGCCAAAAACTTACCACTTCCACACGCATATGGAGGATAACTATTAACAGTTATTTAATCTTTAACATGAACATTAAGATATGCCTTTATTCGTCCCTCAGTGGGGAAATTTGTATCTTTGTATTTGTATTTTTTAATCAAACGTAATATTTTTTTCTGGGTACATGATACCATACAGCATCCACATTAAACTTTCATATCAAGGCGGGGGCCTCAAAGTAGTGTCCTGCGGACCACATTTGGCCCGCGGGCCGCGTGTTTGAGACCCCTGTTCTAGAGGCTGGAATGTTAACTGCTGTTATACTCACACGATGTAATAATCCCCGATGGTGCAAAGGGAGAAAGTCACAGGCCGGAGATGAAGTGTTAAGTTCTCAAATAGAATTATTTGCAGCACTTTATTCATAATCCAAAGCACTGAAAGGCTTTAAAGCTGTTAAATGGAATAATACTGTGTAGATTTCCACTTTGTTGTAATCAATACCGAAAAAAACTTTATATCTATTCAACAACTTATGTAAGAAATTAGTTTAGGATTTGTTAAAAATGCATATATTCTGTGAGAGTTTGATGGAATGTGCTTCATTCTGTGAAATTATGAAAAATTATTCATTCGGTTCATCGGGAACAATTAATCCCCAAATGGAGTATGCTCCATAAGCTGGAACCATGTTGATGAGATTGTTAGGAATGGAATATTTACCCACTCGGTTCGAGATATTATCTACAACAGCTAACTGTTACATTTGTTTACTTCCTGCTTTCCTAAAATAGCTTAAGTTTTTTTGTTTTAATTTTTTTTAATTTAATTTAATTTATTATTTTTTTTATTTGATTTAATTAAATTAAATGTTACATTTGTTCACTTCTTGCTTTCCTAATTTAAATAAATTTAATTAAATTTAATTACTTCCTGCTTTCCTAATTTAATTAATTAAATTAAATTAAATTAAATTAAATTAGGAAAGCAGGAAGTGAACAAACGTAACTTTTAATAAAATAAAATAAAATAAAATAAAATAAAATAAAATAAAATAAAATAAAATAAAATAAAATAAAATAAAATAAAATAAAATAAAATAAAATAAAATAAAATAAAATAAAATAAAATAAAATAAAATAAAATAAAACAAAACAATATTTTATTTTATTTTATTTTATTTTATTTTAACAAAAAACTTAAGCTGTATTAGGAAAGCAGGAAGTAAACAAATGTAACAGTTAGCTGTTGTTGTAGATATCTCTTTAATTTAATTTAATTTAATTTAATTTAATTTAATTTAATTTAATTTAATTTAATTTAATTTAATTTAATTTAATTTAATTTAATTTAATTTTATTTTATTTTATTTTATTTTATTTTATTTTATTTTATTTTATTTTATTTTATTTTATTTTATTTTATTTTATTTGTTAATTTTATTTAATTTAGAAAGCAGGAAGTGAACAAATGTAACAGTTACTGATTGTAAAAAGTACCAGATGGAGGGGTAGGATTTAATAAGCTTTGCTTCTTCCTACTCCTTTCGGACATGTGGAACTGGGAACTGATTATGTGATGCATTCAATTGTAATCTGATGCATGTTCAAATGAAATAAAACCATTACCATAATTTGAGCGGTGGCTTTAACTTAGTCGACAGCATAGTCTGTGCCGCTCATTAGCAGATGTTAAATATCTAAGATGCTAAAGCGAAGCTATTGAGCTTAGTAAAGTAAATGTCAGCAAGTTACGACTGTTGTCCATTCAGTTTTAGATCCTTGAATATAATCAAGGATAATCCACCTCTAATTTGTTTGCCTCATTTAAGCCTTCATGAAGCGGTCTTCACGGAGGTCCCATGTCCTGACACCCGATTTTTACGAGCGAGTTTGCATGCGTGCGTGTTCCTAAATGCATGTGGATGCAGTTTTGAACATATGTTCATCGTATGTTTGGACTGTAAAGTCAGTCACGGTCGAAGGTATGGATTGTTAGGGCAGTCTAGACTCCATGAGTGAAGTTATAAATCTTTCAAACTATTTAAGGTATTCATATTTTATTACCCTCAATAAAATATATTCTTTTTACTCGAAAAGACTTTGGGACCGGAGTCAAGAGTCAAGTCTAAAGTTAGCAATCTCTGCATCAAAGTCACGGTTGACTTTCATGCACACTGCAAAAACTGAACTACGAGTATGATGTACTCAAGTAATAAGTACTTATCGAAGTCAATATGACAATAACATGGAAATAGAAAGTACCTGGTAAGAAAAATATATGGTACAGTAAACCTCGGATATATCGGATTCAATTGTTCCCACTGGTTTTGTCCGATATAAGCGAAATCCGTGATATGCGTATACCGGAAAATGTCCGTTTTACGCATATATCGGATTTATATCCGGTATATGCGTAAATCGGATTTTATCCGTTATAAAAAGGCACTTCCTTGACTATGTTTCCAATGTACCTGGACGCGCAGGCAACGCTGCAAACGCTGCAAATGACGTCGTATAGCGATAGCCTGTCACGATTCGGCGAATCGGAGCGCCACGATGCGGCCATCCGATATATGCGAGGGAAATTTCATGGAAATGCATTGGAACGGGACTGGAGATTTTATCCGAAATAGGCGAAATCCGTTATAAAAAATCCGATATATGCAATGAATTTTTATTGGAAATGCGTTACAGAAAAATTGTTTTTTTTTTTATCTGTCCGTTGTGAGCGAATTTCCGATATATCCGAGGTTTACTGTATTAATAAAAAAGTAATAATTTCCGGTATTGAACCTTGCTTAGCGTTTGCAGTGCAGCCAGTGTAGTTTAAGTGTCCAGTCAATAATAACGTCAACTTAAGTGTAAACGGTTGTTTGTTTACACGTCCATCCGTCTGTTCGTCCATCCATCCCACCATCCGTCCATCTGCCGTCCGTTCATCCATCCATCCGTCCGTCCATCCATCCATCAATCCATCCCACCATCTGTCCAGCTGTCGTCAATCCGTCTGTCTGTCTGTCCATCCATCCATCCCATCATCCGTCCATCTGTCATCTATCTGTCCATCCGTCCATTCATCCATCTGTCCGTCTGTACATCCGTCCATCCATCCCACCATCCGTCCATTCATCGTCCATCTGTCTGTTCATCCAACCATCCATCCGTCGTCCGTCCGTTCATCCATCTGTCTATCCATCCATCCATCCATTCCACCATCCATTCATCCATCTGTCCGTCCATCCGTCTGTCTGTCCATCCATCCATCCATCCCACCATCCGTCCATCTGTTGTCCATCCAGTTTTAGATCCTTGAATATAATTAAGGATAAACGCCCTAAAGGTACAGTGGGCGTTTTATATTTTATTTAAGTGGTATACTTTGGTCAGAATTTACTGCAATCTTTCATAACTTGTCATCTAAGACATCCCTACCCTTGACAGGTCAATTCATATTCTTAAATTTGAAGAGAAGACAGTGTGGTTTCAGGTTGAATTCCCCGTCTCAAGGTTGTTTTCCTGCCGCTGCCTGATCGTGTGCCTTGGACGCAGGCAGTCGTGATCAGTATTCATGTCAGGGATTTAGAAAACTACAAACCATTAAGTCTGAGAGATGCCACATTTTTTTGTCTACGGTTACGTTGCTTTCACTGAATACAGATGAAGACTTGGAATATACGGATATCATTCCCAGGAAATAAGGTTCAAAGATGTAGTCGATGTCGGAAAAGATAACATACAGAGATGAAAAACAGCTTCGGGGGGCCCGCAAGTCTCGGTTTTGCGGACACCCGTGGAGACGCAGTCGGTTGAAGCCGCTGGGCTTCCCCAGCAGTCAGCCTGTCGGCACTGACCGTATTCAACGATGTCTGGTTTACTCAAACACACACATGCCCCCGCCCCCCATCCCCCCCCCCCCCCCCCCCCCTGCCATGACTCAACGTGTTGCCCCCTAAAAGAAGTGTTTTGTTTCTTTTCTTTCTTTAAATCATTTTTTTACCAAAAAACTCCTGGGAAGACTCTTATGCATTGGTGTGGGGACTTTTGTGACCTATTGGATCTTGGGGTAATTTTGGTTCCAACTCCTGGGAAGACTGTTAAGCGTCGGTGTGGGGACTTTTGTGACCTATTGGATAAGAACTCTTGGGGTAATTTTGGTTCCAACTCCTGGTAAGACTCTTACCCGTTAGTGTGGGGACTTTTGTGACCTTTTGGATAAGAACTCTTGGGGTAATTTTGGTTCCAACTCCTTGGAAGACTGTTAAGCGTCGGTGTGGGGACTTTTGTGACCTTTTGGATAAGAACTCTTGGGGTAATTTTGGTTCCAACTCCTGGGAAGACTCTTATGCGTCGGTGTGGGGACTTTTGTGACCTATTGGATAAGAACTCTCGGGGTAATTTTGGTTCCAACTCCTTGGAAGACTCTTACGCGTCGGTGTGGGGACTTTTGTGACCTATTGGATAAGAACTCCTGGGAAGACTCTTACGCGTCAGAGTGGGGACTTTTGTGACCTATTGGATAAGAACTCTTGGGGTCATTTTGGTTCAAACTTCTGGGAAGACTCTTACCCGTTGGTGTGGGGACTCGTGTGACCTATCTTTTGTGACCTATTGGATATGAACTCTTGGGGTAATTTTGATTCCAACTCCTGGGAAGACTCTTACCCGTTGGTGTGGGGACTTTTGTGACCTATCTTTTGTGACCTATTGGATAAGAACTCTTGGGGTAATTTTGGTTCCAACTCCTTGGAAGACTGTTAAGCGTCGGTGTGGGGACTTTTGTGACCTATTGGATACGAACTCTTGGGGTAATTTTGGTTCCAACTCCTGGGAAGACTCTTACGCGTCGGTGTGGGGACTTTTGTGACCTATTGGATAAGAACTCTCGGGGTAATTTTGGTTCCAATTCCTTGGAAGACTCTTACGCGTCAGTGTGGGGACTTTTGTGACCTATTGGATAAGAACTCCTGGGAAGACTCTTACGCGTCAGAGTGGGGACTTTTGTGACCTATTGGATAAGAACTCTTGGGGTCATTTTGGTTCCAACTCCTGGGAAGACTCTTACGCGTTAGTGTGGGGACTTTTGTGACCTATTGGATAAGAACTCTTGGGGTAATTTTGGTTCCAACTCCTGGGAAGACTCTTACGCGTGGTGTGTAAGAACTCTTGGGGTCATTTTGGTTCCAACTCCTGGGAAGACTCTTACACGTTAGTGTGGGGACTTTTGTGACCTATTGGATAAGAAATCTTGGTTCCAACTCCTTGGAAGACTGTTAAGCGTCGGTGTGGGGACTTTTGTGACCTATTGAATAAGAACCTTTGGGGTCATTTTGGTTCCAACTCCTGTGAAGACTCTTACGCGTTGGTGTGGGGACTTTTGTGACCTATTGGATAAGAACTCTTGGGGTAATTTTGGTTCTAACTCCTGGGAAGACTCTTACGCGTTGGTGTGGGGACTTTTTTGACCTACTGGGTACGAACTCTTGGGGTCATTTTGGTTCCAACTCCTGGGAAGACTCATACCTGTTGGTGTGGGGACTTTTGTGACCTATTGGATAAGAACTCTTGGGGTAATTTTGGTTCTAACTCCTGGGAAGACTCTTATGTATCGGTGTGGAGACTTTTGTGACCTATTGGATAAGAACCTTTGGAGTAATTTTGGTTCCTACTCCTGGGAAGACTCTTACGCATTGGTGTGGGGAATTTTGTGACCTATTGGATAAAAACCCTTGGGGTAATTTTGGTTCCAACTCCTGGGAAGACTCATGCGTTGGTGCGGGGACTTTTGTGACCTATTGGATAAGAACTCTTGCGGCAATTTTGGTTCCAACTCCTTGGAAGACTCTTGCGCGTTGGTGTGGGGACTTTTGTGACCTATTGGATACAAACTCTTGGGGTCATTTTGGTTCCAACTCCTGGGAAGACTCTTACGTGTCGGTGTGGGGACTTTTGTGACCTATTGCATAAGAACTCTTGGGATAATTTTGGTTCCAACTCCTGGGAAGACTCTTACGCGTGGTGTGGGGACTTTTGTGACCTATTGGATATGAACTCTTGGGGTAATTTTGGTTCCAACTCCTGGAAAGACTTTTACGCTTTGGTGCGAGGACTTTTGTGACCTATTGGATAATAATTCTTAGGGTAATTTTGGTTCACAGTCCTGGGAGGGTTCACCACTGTTTTTGTAATTTGTGGATAATGGCTCTCACTGTGGTTTGCTGGAGTCCCAAAGCTTTAGAAATGGCCTTTATTTCCCACTTGAACTCATGTGTCCATAAACCACAGTTAAGGTGGGGGGGAATCTTATTATATTTATTCTTATAGATTCATATCTGTTTAATGTCTGACCAAAACTGTTAATGTTACCTTAGATCTAAAAATAAAGTCTTGCCTCAGAGATGAAGAGAATAGAAGATGAAGAATTTATTATTGCGTTTTAGGGTCGGCAGATTTTTGAGTGTTGGTTATAATAAAGCGACTCAGCCTGAAGTCATTCAAGTTTGATGGCTTCAATGTGAAAGAAATAATTGGTACTGAACGCAACGCTCCGTATTTCATAAGAGGAAGCAGGCGGGCGTCTCCTAACGTGAAAATGTCACGAGCAGACGGGGTTTGAGCTGCTTCATTAATCTTCCTTCAGGTGCAGCAGATAATTACGCACGTTAATTGGAGTTTGAGGACTCTAATAAATAAAATTCAGTCACATGATCTGAAATATGACTTGTTCGGAGCGTTTTTTTTCACATAAATCATGGAGTCACCCGGTTGGAATGGATTTTGTTGATCACTTCCACATTTACCACTGAAGCATGAGAGCGTTGTTGTTGTTGCTATGTTTTTTTTTTTTTATTGCTGTTAAAAACACTTTCAAGTAATTGGAAGCAGATCTTAAACATAAAAATAACGTGTTGAATTCATCAAAGCGCTTGCTTCATCGTCATGGCTGTCATTTTTCATAAAAACTACCAAAAAGTGGTAGACACAGTAGACAGAAGATGCACACATATGGCAAAATACACACCGAATAAAATAACATGTTTGTAGCCAGATGCTAAGGAATAAGACAATAATAAGAAGAAGAATAATAATCATCATCATCATCATCATCATCATCATCATCATAATATTATGATTTTGATGATGATGATGATGATCATAATCATCATCATCATCATCATCATCATCATCATAATATTATGATCATGATCATCATCATCATCATCATCATCATCATCATCATAATATTATGATTTTGATGATGATGATTATGATGATGATTATGATTATGATCATAATCATCATCATAATCATCATCATCATCATCATCATCATCATCATCAGAATCATCATCATAATATTATGATGATGATGATGATCATGTTCATAATATTAATATAATCATCATCATAATCATCATCATCACCATAATATTATGATCATGATCATCGTCACAATATGATGATGATGATCATGATCATAATATTATGATGATGATTATTATGATTATTATTATTATTGTCTTATTGTCTCATCATCATCATAACATTATGATGATGATGATGATTATGATTATCAATAATATTATGATGATGATTATGATTATTATAATATTATATTTATATTACTATATTATAATAATAACTATATTATTATTATTATTTATTATATCATAATATTATTATAAAAATATAATAACAACACCGTGATAGACGAGAAGTCAAATCAAGTTTCGGTTAGCAAGTTCTCAGTTAGCATCCGTTTCGGTTAGAGTTGAACCTTCTGGAATGAATTAATGATGCTAAGGTTCCACTGTCCAATTTAAACAACACAAAAAAAACCCTCCCAAACAACAGCGGACTTGGACACAACACAGATGTCATTTTCCCGTTTTGTCATGAGTTATTTTTTTAATTTTAATAAATTAATCTGTGTGTCCACCTTCTTTATCAAAATGCTGGCTCCTCAAACTTGGCTCCATTTTGGGTGATTAATGTGAGAAAAGCTATTGAATCGAATCAAAAAAATCAAAATAAAAAATATCCAAAAATAACTCATGGCAAAACAGGAATTAAAAAAATGTCAAGCTATAATTATAAAACTATATAAAGTTTTTTTTTTAAATAAATTATTTGTTGTGGGTATTGATTTAGTTAGCATCCGTTTTGGTTAGAGTCGAACCTCCTGGAATGAATCAATGATACTAACGTTCCTCTGTCCAATTTAAGCAACAAAAAAAACAACAGCTGACTTGAATTTGAACCAAGGCGAATGGGACCCATACGGTACAAAGGGGTAACGGTTAGCCGCAGCTAAGAGTTCATTCTTTCATGGTTCAGCTCGCATCATAAAATTTGATTAGCTCGGTGTGCACTCCGCGATCGTAAAGCATTTTAGCAAATCAATATGTACTCAGATGCCGAGCGCCATATATATATTATTATATAATGCATCTTTAGCATTATTATACCATTAGCGGTCTATGTGATGTAATACAAGAAAGAGTAGCAATGAGAAAGTGTTTTCCTTTTGTTGCCCCTAAGTATTTAGCAATGAGAGACCCTAATCTAAACAACCGAGACCCCCCAGGTAGCTTCCGATAGCAATTACGAAGCCTTGCCATCTGTATCAGAAACAAGTTCGATTCTCGTTATTTACTACGTATACCCACACTACTGTATGTTTACACAGTGTGATTAGCACAAATGGTCTCCAACCTCTGCGTTCCACATGGCTGCCTCTGCAGATGCTCCTCATCAACCGCACTTTGACGCCACTTTGATGATGATGATGATCGCCACAGGAAGCGAGCCCCTGAATGGACACGCGTTCAATGTCTTCGGGTGCGTTACGCCGTGATAGCACTTATAGTAGACGACAGTGAGGTCATCACTGATTGGCCGGAAGGAAAATCAGCGCTGATGTGACCCCTTGACCTCAGCTAACATTCTGTAGGGAATCAGTTTGCCTATATTCATAGTATATATTATATTTGATATGTACAGATACTATACAGTATGCGTATACAGTACATTCCTCGTGAAAATGTTAAAAATACCGGTTGAAAACACAATTTTTTCAAACAAGTTTTCGAGTCAGGCTGCACGGTGGTCGAGTGGTTAGCGTACAGTTTGCATGTTTTCTCCGGGTACTCCGGTTTCCTCCCACATTCCAAAAAAAAAAACATGCTAGGTTAATTAGCGACTCCAAATTGTCCATAGGTATGAATAATGATAATAATAATGGTTTTATTTCATTTGAACATGCATCAGATTACAATTGAATGCATCCCATAATCAGTTCCCAGTTCCACATGTCCAAAAGGAGTAGGAAGAAGCAACGCTTATTAAATCCTACCCCTCCATCTGGTACTTTTACAATCAGTAACTGTTACATTTGTTCACTTCCTGCTTTCATAATATAGTTTAAGTTTTTTTGTTTTAATTTAATTTAATTTAATTTATTTTTTTTATTTTTTGTCATTTGTTCACTTCCTGCTTTCATAATATAGTTTAAGTTTTTTTGTTTTAATTTAATTTAATTTTTGTCATTTGTTCACTTCCTGCTTTCATAATATAGTTTAATTAAATTTTATTTATTTATTAATTTATTTATTAATTTATTTATTTATTTATTTATTTATTTATTTATTTATTTATTTATTTATTTATTTATTTATTTATTTATTTTATTTCATTTTATTTTTTGTCATTTGTTCACTTCCTGCTTTCCTAATATATATATATTTTTTAATTTTTTTTTTTTATTTACATACATAAAAACATAAAAAATGATATTTGGCGTGCTGAGGAAGACCATAAGGAAGGAAGACCAGAATATACTTCATGTTTTATAGCTGCTATGTTGTTAATACATTTGTAATAAGACACAATACATTTAGTGAATATTATAAACTGCATCCAATGTTAGCCTATGATTTAATGCTAATATGTCTGTGCATTATTATTGCCTATTAAAGATAAACCGGGTACTTGCAGTACATTGAACCACAATAATCATCAGTATATAATTTCCATGATATATGTAGTTGTAATAATAGCCCAATATGGTACACGCCAACACTAAGTACATAGTACATTGCGTACTTGCAGAACGTAACGTGATTCGATGCTAAGCCATTCCAGATATTATATGACCTGCCATGCTGAGGTGTCTTCTGAGATGTTCTATTAAAACCAAAGTCCCTCTCTACCTTGTAATCAACGGCTAGTCTGACACTTTAACGACCGAGGAAAAGCCTCACAGGCCCACTGGTGACAGCCGCCCCACAGTGGGAAACATTCTGGAACATTTTATTACATAAAATATGGCAATATTGTGTTTCTCAGTTTGAGTTCTTTTTAGTGGCTGGGATTTCCGTACATTGTTGGGGGAACCATAATATGACCCAGACACACTGCGATCCTGGATCCTTATCCCAGGGGCACTGTGGGGAGGGAACTAACCCACTTTAGAAAGATTTGCCCAATCATAGGGGCACCCCACCCTGCTTGAATTATAAAACATAACATTCCTAAACATATAAAAACATGTTTTTTATTATTTGTAACATTAACATGCAATTTGTTGAATCCATTTAAATATTTGCCCAATCATAGGGACACGCCACCCTGCTGTGACAAGGCTTGAATTATAAAACATAACATTCCTAAACATATAAAAATGTTATTTGTAACATTAACATACAATTTGTTGAATTCCATTCAAATATTTGCCCAATCATAGGGTCACGCCACCCTGCTGTGACAAGGCTTGAATTATAAAACATAACATTCCTAAACATATAAAAATGTTATTTGTAACATTAACATACAATCTGTTGAATTCCATTCAAATATTTGCCCAATCATAGGGGCACGCCACCCTGCTGTGACAAGGCCTGAATTATAAAACATAACATTCCTAAACATATAAAAATGTTATTTGTAACATTAACATACAATTTGTTGAATTCCATTCAAATATTTGCTCAATCATGGATGCACGCAACCCTGCTGTGACAAGGCTTGAATTATAAAACATAACATTCCTAAACATATAAAAATGTTATTTGTAACATTAACATACAATCTGTTGAATTCCATTCAAATATTTGCCCAATCATAGGGGCACGCCACACTGCTGTGACAAGGCTTGAATTATAAAACATAACATTCCTAAACATATAAAAATGTTATTTGTAACATTAACATACAATTTGTTGAATTCCATTCAAATATTTGCCCAATCATAGGGGCACGCCACACTGGTGTGACAAGGCTTGAATTATAAAACATAACATTCCTAAACATACAAAAATGTTATTTGTAACATTAACATACAATTTGTTGAATTCCATTCAAATATTTTCCCAATCATGGATGCACGCAATCCTGCTGTGACAATGCTTGAATTATAAAACATAACATTCCTAAACATATAAAAACATGTTTTTTTGTTATTTGTAACATTAACATGGAATTTGTTGAATTCCATTCAAATATTTGCCCAATAATAGGGGCACGCCACCCTGCTGTGACAAGGCTTGAATTATAAAACATAACATTCCTAAACATATAAAAACATGTTTTTTTTTATTATTTATAACATTAACATGCAATTTTGTTGAATTCCATTAAAATATTTGCCCAATCATAGGGGCACGCCACACTGCTGTGACAAGGCTTGAATTATAAAACATAACATTCCTAAACATACAAAAACACGTTTTTATTATTTGTAACATTAACATGCAATTTGTTGAATTCCATTCAAATTTTTGCCCAATCATAGGGACACGCCATTCTGCTGTGACAAGGCTTGAATTATAAAACATAACATTCCCAAACATATAAAAACATGTTTTTTTTGTTATTTGTAACATTAACATGCAATTGGTTGAATTCCATTCAAATTTTTGCCCATTCATAGGGACACGCCACCCTGCTGTGACAAGGCTTGAATTATAAAACATAACATTCCTAAACATATAAAAACATGTTTTATTGTTTGTAACATTAACATGCAATTTGTTGAATTCCATTCAAATATTTGCCCAATCATAGGGGCACGCCACCCTGCCGTGACAAGGCTTGAATTATAAAACATAACATTCCTAAACATATAAAAATGTTATTTGTAACATTAACATACAATCTGTTGAATTCCATTCAAATATTTGCCCAATCATAGGGGCACGCCACACTGCTGTGACAAGGCTTGAATTATAAAACATAACATTCCTAAACATATAAAAACATGCTTTTTTTTAATTATTTATAACATTAACATGCAATTTTGTTGAATTCCATTCAAATATTTGCCAAATCATAGGGGCACGCCACCCTGCTGTGACAAGGCCTGAATTATAAAACATAACATTCCTAAACATATAAAAATGTTATTTGTAACATTAACATACAATTTGTTGAATTCCATTCAAATATTTGCCCAATCATAGTGGCATGCCACTTTGCTGTGACAAGGCTCGAATTATAAAACATAACATTCCTAAACATATAAAAACATGTTTTTTGTTATTTGTAACATTAACATGCAATTTGTTGAATTCCATTCAAATATTTGCTCAATCATAGGGGCACGCCACCCTGCTGTGACAAGGCTTGAATTATAAAACATAACATTCCTAAACATATAAAAACATGTTTTTATGTTATTTGTAACATTAACCTGCAATTTGTTGAATTCCATTCAAATATTTGCCCAATCATAGGGGCACGCCACCCTGCCGTGACAAGGCTTGAATTATAAAACATAACATTCCTAAACATATAAAAACATGTTTTTTTTTTGTTATTTGTAACATTAACATGCAATTGGTTGAATTCCATTCAAGTATGTATATTTGATATTGAACACTATTGCTGTGGTATATGGTACTGCCTTTTGTGAAATCAATGTGTTCGATTCCCCAGCTTCCCAGACATTGGCGCGATCCATTGCTGCGGTGACCCCGCCCCCTTTTTGGGCTACTAGGTTAATGTTGTTGATTTTTCTGAAGTCCATCAGTTTTTTAATGCTGATCAGCTCCTTCAGTTTGGGGGATGGAACTCATCAATTAAGTCATCCGATGGAGGAACTGGTTGGAGAGAAAGCCTGCGGTGTTTTGGCCCTCCACTGACATGCTCTGTGGGGTGGCCATCTGTCTTGAGCGGTTGGGTTAAGGTAGAGAGATATGGTCTAGGGACAGATGGCGGATATAGTATAGAGGTTTTTGGCCGACCTGGGGAGGGACGAGACAACAACGGCCAATAGCCCCCTTATGGCAGGAACCACAGAAGACCAGTTACACAGGAAGGAGCAGGGGAGTGGACAAATAGAGTGGATGCAGCTCTGTTAAATTAAATTAAATTAAATAAAATTAAATAAAATTAAATAAAATTAAATTAAAATAAATTAAATTAAATTAAAACAAAACAAAACAAAACAAAACAAAACAAAACAAAACAAAACAAAACAAAACAAAACAAAACAAAACAAAACAAAACAAAACAAAACAAACCTTAAACTATATTATGAAAGCAGGAAGTGAACAAATGTAACAGTTACTGATTGTAAAAGAACCAGATGGAGGGGTAGGATTTAATAAGCTTTGCTTCTTCCTACTCCTTTTGCACTCAATTGTAATCAGATGCATGTTCAAATGAAATAAAACCATTACCATTACCATTACTTTTATGGACAGAATGCAGTCACGGCGTTGGGGGGTTTAATTTAATTTAATTTAATTTAATTTAATTTAATTTAATTTAATTTAATTTAATTTAATTTAATTTAATTTAATTTAATTTAATTTAATTTAATTTAATTTAATTTAATTTAATTTTACTTTACTTTACTTTACTTTACTTTACTTTACTTTACTTTACTTTACTTTACTTTACTTTACTTTACTTTACTTTACTTTACTTTACTTTACTTTACTTTACTTTACTTTACTTTACTTTACTTTACTTTACTTAGCTTGGTTCCCAGTTCCACATGTCCAAAAGGAGTAGGAAGAAGCAAAGCTTATTAAATCCTACCCCTCCATCTGGTACTTTTACAATCAGTAACTGTTACATTTGTTCACTTCCTGCTTTCCATAATACAGTTTAAGTTTTTTTTCTTTTTTTAGTAATTTAATTTAATTTAATTTAATTTAATTTAATTTAATTTAATTTAATTTAATTTAATTTAATTTAATTTAATTTTATTTTATTTTATTTTATTTTATTTTATTTTATTTTATTTTATTTTATTTAATTTAATTTTATTTTATTTTATTTTATTTTATTTTATTTTATTTTATTTTATTTTATTTTATTTTATTTTATTTTATTTTATTTTATTTTATTTTATTTTATTTTATTTTATTTTATTTTATTTTATTTTATTTTATTTTAATTAAGCAGGAAGTGAACAAATTTAATAGTTACTGATTGTAAAAGTACCAGATGGAGGGGTAGGATTTAATTTAATTTAATTTAATTTAATTTAATTTAATTTAATTTAATTTAATTTAATTTAATTTAATTTAATTTAATTTAATTTAATTTAATTTAATTTAATTTAATTTAATTTAATTTAATTTAATTTAATTTAATTTAATTTAATTTAATTTAATTTAATTTAATTTAATTTCCAACAATCAGTTCTTCCATTCATTGATTCTTATGCTCCTTTTTAGGGTCCGTTTTTGATAAATGATACTTTTCATGTGCCGCAGGAAGCTCGTTAATGAGACTGCGACTTTCATCTTGAGAGATGAACCACGGTTCTACCTGAGCTAAGCGGCTTCATACGTACGTATGAACATGTCTACCGGAGCATGTGGCGACATGATGGGTGTCATTTATTAACACGGCCTTGCAGGTTGCGTAATTAGTGCGGGTCTGTTTGTGGTACCCATGCTGGCTATTAAAGCCATTAGCCATTCCTCATGGTGGGTATATCGCCAGATTATAGCCCCTGCCGTGAGACCGTTTAGAGGTCACATCCAGATGCACCCCCCCACCCCCCGCTTATTATGCTAGAGGCTGTGGGACTGCATGACTTGTTGACTACAGAGTATTCCTGCTTGGCGATGTATGTTTTAGCTAAATCAGGGGTCTCAAACACGCGGGCCAAATGTGGCCCGCAGGACACTAGTTTGAGGCCCGCGCAAGTTTGATATGGATGCTGTATGGTATCATGTACCCAGAAAAAAATATTACATTTTTTTAATGTTCATGTTAAAGCTTAAATAACTGTTAATAGTTATCCTCCCTATCCGTGTGGAAGTGGTAAGTTTTTGCCGATTTAAGTTGAAAGGAAATAACTTGAAGGCTACCGTTTAGGTCGCTAGCTGTCTAGTTTGCGAGTTAGCATGTGTCTCAAGACGCTGCAGTTGCGCAATATGTTGTAAATAAAAAAAAAAGTATAAATGTGACTATAGTCGTGTTTTGTCATGTCTACAGGGCTCTAATAATGCTTTGTTCATTTTTATGTGAAAAAAATAATTTGTCTACCCACCAACTATATGTGGTTTCTTAAGTTTTTATTATTTGGTGTTTTATTATTATTATTATTATATTTATTTATTACTGATTGATTGATTTTCTTTATTCTTGATTTATTTATTTTTCATTTTATTTTGTGTAGAAAAATAAAAAGTAAGATATTTGGGAACAGTGGAATGTTTTATCAGAGCTTTTATTGTAGAAAATTTGAGTTTTTTTTAGTTTATTTATTTATTTTTAGTTTATTTATTTTTTATTTTTTTTATTTTTTTTTTATTTTTTTGTTTTTAATAAATGCGTTTTTTTTTAAACCTGATGCGGCCCAGTCTCACCCAGACCCGAGCTCCAGTGGCCCCCAATTAAATTGAGTTTGAGACCCCTGAGCTAAATTCATCGGAGAAACAAGATCCAGGAACACCTGGGGACCGGGGGGAGGGGGGGGGCACATCTGCTTTTTAAACTTTGAAATTTATGCTGTCAATTACAGCAAAATTGCCGAACTCGAACATGTGCAGGAGACAACGAGGGGGGGGGGGTTGGTTAATAGATGTAACAGCAGGAGCATCCACAGGCGACCCGTGATGAGCAACGGGGTCGTATTTCTCCCGTGTGTCCGTATCGGCACCGTTCTGAGATTTATAAATTAAAAAAAAATTGATGTCAAGGTCAAAGGTCAATGGGATCCCAAAGCCGCACATAAAAATGGAGGAATCTCTCCTTTCGCTCGTTTCATCTCGGCTACGAGTTGTGATGACAAGCACAAGACGAGCATCCATGGTGGGATTATTTCTTTGTGGAGTTTTGAATTTAACGACATGCAGCTGGAGTATGATATGATATGATATATTAATGCACAGTTATGAAGTATGAATGAGTTATGAAGTAAAGCGTTACTGGTTGTTTGTCTATATGTGCCCTGTGATTGGCTGGCGATCAATAATAATAATAATAATAAAATAAATAATAAAATAATAATATTTTAATCATAATAGAAATAATATTATTTTCTTTTTATTATGTATATTATTTTTTATTATAATATTTTTATAATAACAAGCATTGAAATGTTCATCAAACAACCATCTTTGTCGATTTTTTGAAAAGAATTCGGCCGGAGAACCGGTGAAGAAAAGTTGGAAAAATATTAAATATTGAATATATATAATTTATATTAAATATATATAATTTATATTACATATATTTAATTTATATTAAATATATTCGATTTATATTAAATATTAAATATTAAATGTTAAATATTAAATGTTAAATATTAAATATTAAATATTAAATATTAAATATTAAATATTAAATATTAAATATTAAATATTAAATATTAAATATTACATGTTAAATGTTAAATGTTAAATGTTAAATGTTAAATGTTAAATGTTAAATGTTAAATATTAAATATTAAATACATGTCAATTAAGAGTATATTTCAAGTGAAAGCTGAAATAGATTTTAATGACATTTTTAATTTTTTTTATTTTATTTTATTATTTTTTATTTTATCTATTTTCCCCCTTATATATATATATATATATATATATATATATATATATATATATATATATATATATATATATATATATATATATATATATATATATATATATATATATATATATATATATATATATATATATATATATCATAAACATAAAATGCCAGACGTATTACTGGAAGTAAATAAATATGTAGAAAATAAACTGAATACATTTATTTAAAAGAAAATTAAGAGTATGATACAGAGTATGTTGATTATTTTTTATTGCTGATTTTTTTTACATTTTTTATTTTATTTTATTATTTTTTTATTGTATCTATTTTTCCCATATATATATATATATATATATATATATATAAACATTCACACATTCGTATTACTGAAAGTGTGAAGAAAATAAACTGAATATATTTATTTAAATGAAAATTAAGAGTATATTTCAAGTGAAAGCTGTAATAGATTTTAATGACATTTTAAATTTTTTTTATTTTATTTTATTATTTTTTATTTTATCTATTTTCCCCCTTATATTTATTTCATAAACATAAAATGCCAGATGTATTACTGAAAGTAAATAAGTGTGTAGAAAGTAAACTGAATACATTTATTTAAAAGAAAATTAAGAGTGGAAAGCTGAAATAGATTTTAATGATATTTTTAAATTATTTTATTTTATTATTTTTGATTTTATCCATTTTTCCCCTTATATAAGGCATGTCAAACTGCATGATCTAATTATAAAATACACTGAACACAAATGGATGGATGTGCCAATAAAAACAGCCATGGGCCGCAAATATTCTCCGGGCCACACTTTGGACACCCATGGTGTATGCAATGATGGGGGAAAATAAAAAAAAATATATAAATATCTAAAAATAATTGTTATATATAAAATATTTTTAAATATAAAAATATATTTAAAAAAATATATATATTTTTTTGTATTTATTAAAAAAAATATTTAAAATCCCTTTCAGCTCCCCCGTCGCGCCTCTAGGAGTCAGTAAGAACTTCCCGTTTGTCCTCCAAGCTCTCCCATCACTTCCTGTTTGGCCAAGCACTCACGGATCCTGACTTTCATCATCAAGCAGGGAAGCGCGGGGGCCACCCCAAACCCCCAACCCCCCCAAACCCCAAACGGAAGACACCCCGGAGTTTCACCACCGGAGGCCACTCTTTCGTATTCGTGGGAATTTTCCCGGAAAGTTTTCGTGTGGAAGCCTGGAGTTTCTGTCGCGTGTGACAAGTTATTGGTGTCGCCAGGAACTTTGTAAAGGTAAGTGCTTTGTTTCCAACACTATGTTTGCGACGCGTTCACTTTCATTTCGCTGGCACGTTTATTTCATTTGTAGTGTTAATTTATCGTTTATTTATATTAAATGCAGACTTTTACGAATAGTAGGCTGTTGTTACGTCACTACGAGACACTCGGTGTGTATTTTGTCTTAGGATTTGTGTTGAAATGTATATTTTATTCCACATACACACACAGAACATCCAAAAATCCGAACTAATAACATTATTATGTCTTTTAAAGCGAAGGGACGCCACTGTTTCATAATTTTAATAATCTGTAAAATAGAAATTAAATGCTGTAAGAATCGTGTCACTGAAGGGAGAATAATTCATAATAAAGTCATAAAATGTTCAATTCATGTGGTTATGTTATTGATATTGTATTTGTGCATGTTATTCATGCACGTATGTACTTCCTTTTTTCTTTGTTTCTCTTTATTTAATTTTCTCCCATTATTGCATACACAATGGGTGTCCAAAGTGTGGCTCAGAGGCTATTTGCGTTACATGGCTGTTTTTATTGACACATGCATACATTTGCGTTGAGTGTATTTTATAATTAGTTAATGCAGTTTGAAAACATTATTGTGGGCTGACCTTATGCAAATAAAAAAATATCTATAAATACAAGGGGAAAATAGATACAATAAAAAATTTATAAAATAAAAAAAATTAAAAATGTCATTAAAATCTATTTCAGCTTTCACTTGAAATATACTCTTAATTTTCTTTTAAATAAATATATTCAGTTTATTTTCCACACACTTTCAGTAATACGTCTGGCATTTTATGTTCATGAATGTTTATGATTATGATTTTTAAGCATAAAATGGCAAATTGAAAAGACACAAAGATGTTGCTATGTTGTATTCTATAAATTCTATAAATTTAAGAAAAGTTATTATATTGTAAATTTAGGCATATTATTTTTTAATAGAGCTGCACAATGGTGGAGTGGTTAAAATGTTGGCCACACAGTCAAGACAATTGGAAGACCTGAGTTGGATTCTCTGTGTGGAGTTTGCATGTTCTCCCCGTGTGTGTGTGTGTGGGGGGGGTTCCTCCGGGTACTCCGGGTATTCCGGTTTCCTCCCACATTCCAAAAACATGCTAGGTTAATTAGCGACTGCAAATTGTCCATAGGTATGAATGTGAGTGTGAATGGTTGTTTGTCTATATGTGCCCTGTGATTGGCTGGCAATCAAGAATAATAATAATTAAAAATAAATAAATAATAAATACATTTTGCAATTATTTAAAATAATTTAACATTTTATTACCACGGCGGATAATAAATAATAAATAATAAATAATAAATTATTTAAAATAAATTAATTTTGCAATTATTTAAAATAATTTAATATTTATTATTACAATTATTTAAAATATTTAATATTTAATATTTAATATTTAATATTTAATATTTAATATTCCGCCTCCCACCCGAAGACAGCTGGGATAGGCTCCAGCACCGCCCGCGACCCTCGTAAGGATAAACAGTAGAAAATGAATGAATGAATGAATGAATAAAAAATAATATTTTAATAATAATTAAAAAAAAATAATATTTTATTTTTATTATAATAGTTTAATAATAATTAAAATACTAATAATAATTTATTTTATTATAATAATTTAATAACAATTAAATATTAAATGTTAAATATTAAATATATTATTGCCCGCCTCCCGCCCAAAGACAGCTGGGATAGGCTCCAGCACTGCCCGCGACCCTCGTAAGGATAAGCAGTAGAAAATGAATGAATGAATAAAAAATAATATTTTAATAATACTAATAATAAAAAAAATAATATTTTATTTTTATTATAATAGTTTAATAATAATTAAAATAATAATAATAATTTATTTTATTATAATAATTTAATAACAATTAAATATTAAATGTTAAATATTAAATATATTATTGCCCGCCTCCCGCCCAAAGACAGCTGGGATAGGCTCCAGCACCCCCACGGCCCTCGTGAGGATAAGCAGTCGAAAATGAATGAATGAATGAAAATGAGGAAATGAGAAAATTTCCCATGTACTACTGCATTTCATTAGTACTTTATTCCTTCTAAAAATGTACATTTAGCAACCAGAAGCGTACATAGTGCATTGATAACAGAAAAAAACACATTAAAAATGGATGCATTGTATATTGGCCTTTAACTTATATAACTTATAAACTTATATATTGACAGGAAAGAGCTTGATTACTGACTATTTTTTATGTTTATATATTATCACACCATTGCTCCGTACTCGGTTAGTACAATAAAACAATAATATATTGACAGATATGAAACCTAAATTAAATATGCGTATTGGATTTCAAACAATTGTAACTCTTGTGTGGAGTTTTTCCTGTGGGAAGCGCTGGCTGATTCTCCGCGGCGGGAAACAAAAGCATCAATGTGTTGCCCGTCACACGCCGTCACACGCCGGAGAGGTCGGCTCTGTTCTGACCTTTCCTGAACGTTCCTATTCTCTGAGCCCGCGGCGTTCCGATATCCGCACTGGTCTGGCTGGTCTCACAATAGATGGGCCTGTGCTGCTGTATCAACAGTTAGTCCTCTTTTTCACCCCCCTTGCCCCCCCCCAGGTTGGAATCACATACTTGTGGGCCTGTAGTAATTACTGATCACATTTTTTTTTCTATAAGTGCAACTTTTTGCTGTCTTTTTTGGCATTTTTGCTGTTTTTTTATGGACTATATTTCCAATTATTGATATTATTTTCATTCATTTTCTACTGCTTATCCTCACAAGGGTCGCAAGGGGTGCTGGAGCCTATCCTAGCTGTCTTCAGGTGGTGGCCAGCCAATCACAGGGCACATATAGACAAACAACCATTCACACTCACATTCATACCTATGGATAATTTGGAGTCATGCTAATTAACCTAGCATGTTTTTTTCCGGGGTACTCCGGTTTCCTCCCACATTCCAAAAAAAAAAAACATGCTAGGTTAATTAGCGACTCCAAATTGTCCATAGGTATGAATGTGAGTGTGAATGGTTATTTGTCTATATGTGCCCTGTGATTGGCTGGTGATCAATAATATTATTTAACATTTAATATTTAATACATTTAATTCATTTAATGCATTTAATACATTTAATATTTAATACTTGATGTTTGATGTTTGATATTTAATACATTTAATACATTTAACATTTAATAGTTGATGTTTGATATTTGATACATTTAATATTTAATATTTAATATTTAATATTTAATATTTAATATTTAATATTTAATATTTAATATTTAATATTTAATATTTAATATTTAATATTTAATATTTCATACATTTAATATTTAATATTTAATATTTCATACATTTAATATTTAATATTTCATACATTTAATATTTCATACATTTAATATTTCATACATTTAATATTTCATATTTAATACATTTAACATTTAATATTTAATACTTGATGTTTGACATTTAATACATTTAATACATTTATCATTTAATATGTAAAATTTAATATTTAATATTTAATATTTAATATTTAATATTTAATATTTAATATTTAATATTTAATATTTAATATTTAATATTTAATATTTAATATTTAATATTTAATATTTAACACATTTAATAGTTGATGATGTTTGATATTTAATGTTTGATATTTAATGTTTGATATTTAATATTTAATATTTGATGTTTGATACATTTAAGATTTCATATTTCATACATTTAACATTTAATATTTAATACATTTAACATTTAATATTTAATACTTGATGTTTGCTATTGATACATTTAATACATTTATCATTTAATATGTAACATTTAATACATTTAACATTTAATAGTTGATGTTTGATATTTAATATTTATTATTTAATATTTAATACATTTAACATTTAACATTTAATATTTAATACATTTAACATTTAATACTTGATGTTTGCTATTAATACATTTAATACATTTAATACATTTATCATTTAATATGTAACATTTAATACATTTAACATTTAATAGTTGATGTTTAATATTTAATATTTAATACATTTAATACATTTAATACATTTAATACATTTAATACATTTAATACATTTAACAGATTTAACACATTTAATACATTTAATAGTTAATATTTAATCTCCCCCTTAAATAAATCTCGCTTGAACACAGCTGGGATAGGCTCCAGCACCCCTGCGATCCCCCGAAAATGACAGTTTTCATAAAATTCTGACTTTATTATTTATTTATTTATTATTATTATTTATTATTATTTATTATGAGTTAAATTGCAGCTTTTGTGTCTTAATATTTTGAGAGTTTTTGTTGTTGTCGTCGTCGTCGTTGTTGTTGTTGTTGTTGTTGTTGCTGCGGCTCGCTAAAGTATGTTTTTTTTCAAAACATCATGTATCAACGTATGACCAAAGGATCCATGAATCAGATAACATGTGATCTTGTGCAACATGCGAGTAGAATCCTACTTCGTGTTTCCACGTCATATTTCACTTCAATAATCTGTGTAACTTTACTTCAAAGTACTCGATGTATGGCCTTGTCATGCGTACCATGCATGCTGAGCAAATCACTTTATGATTTTGATCATTATTTACGTGCTGGTATGGTGCTGATTATATAAAGCATGAAAAAATATCATAAAACATAACTGCATGCCAGGAAAATGATACCGCGTTCAAATACTGTAAATCATGTGGTGAAGGAGTACGGATCTTATTATCCGGCTGAATACTCTCAGTACATGGAAACCGAAATATAACTGGTAACAGAAGTACCACATGTTAATTATTGTGGTTGTAGTTTTCAGTCTAGTACGCTCCACTATGTCATACTTACTTACTTTAATATACTTTTTGTAGTATAAATAAATATCTAAATATTTTTTAACCGGCGTTACCTCATTACCTCAGTTAGCGTACTCCCTGCTTTGCATGTTTTTGGTTAGCTGTGGAGGTTTTGTCTTGGTTTGAGTACATTTTTCATTTAGCGCGTGTTGTTGTCTTGTTATTAGCATGTTAGCTTTCTATCACATGGAAACAGGAACCCGGAATAAGATCCGTCGCTTGTCTTTGACGTCATCGGCAGTTTAAAAAAAAAATAAAAAAAATCAAAAATTTTAAGTTGAGCCTTAAAATTTTGATTAAATCTAGCAAATTATTTCAGGTAATTTATAGTTCAAATAAACAAATATTTTTGTTGTATCAAAAAATAGAACTCAAGTCATCTCAACTGACTTTTTATTTAGTCTAACTAATTAGCTCAAATAAATTAAAAAAAAAATCCAAGTTGACTCAACTTAAATTTTTTTTTAACTTCGCTGACTTAAATTTTTTTAATTAAATCTAGCAAATTATTTTAAGTAATTTCAACTCACAAATAAGTTTCTCCAACTTAAAAGATCAAGTTCACGTGACTTTTGGGAACTTTGGTTTTTAGGTCAAAAAAAACAAATATTTTTGTTGTATCAACAATAGAACTCAAAAAATCGAAGTATTTTTAAATGTATTTCAAAGTTTTTTCTACATGTAAAACTGTACTAAAACGATAAAATATGTGTTTTGTGTTAAGAGTTTTGGCTTCCTAGACCCGATTAATTAATTTACATTATTTCTTATGGGGAAAATAGATTTGGTCAGAGTGCGTTTTGGTTAGAGTCCATGATTGATAACCAAGAGCAGTTGAAAGATTGCAAGAATTTACATTTTGAACTCTTGGATCTTCAATCCCAGCCATTTATCAGATGCACTTGTGGACGTTTTTATGTTTTTTTTTTTATGAAAGTTACCTCTTATCGTGTACTTTTTGCGAAATTTTTTTTTTTTGGAGCAAGCATTCGGGATAAAAAAAAACATAGAAATATGTTTTTGTTACTCAAGTTTTTCCAACTTAAAAGATCAAGTTCACGTGACTTTTGGGAACTTTCTTTATTAGGTCAAATAAACAAATATTTGAAGTATTTTTACATGTATTTCAAAGTTTTTTCTAAACTGTACTAGAACGATAAAATATGTGTTTTGTGTTAAGAGTTTTGGCTTCCTAGACCCGATTAATTACTTTACATTATTTTTTATGGGGAAATAAGATTTGGTCAGAGTGCGTTTTGGTTAGAGTCCATGATTGATAACCAAGAGCAGTTGAAAGATTGCAAGAATTTACATTTTGAACTCTTGGATCTTCAATCCCAGCCATTTATCAGATGCACTTGTGGACGTTTTTATGTTTTTTTTTAATGGAAAGTTACCTCTTACTGTGTACTTTTTGCAAAAAAAAAACAACAAAATTTGAAGCAAGCATTCGGGATAAAAAAAACATAGAAATATTTTGTTACTCAAGTTTTTCTAACTTAAAATATCAAGTTCACGTGACTTTTGGGAACTTTCTTTATTAGGTCAAATAAACAAATATTTGAAGTATTTTTATATGTATTTCAAAGTTTTTTCTAAACTGTACTAGAACGATAAAATATGTGTTTTGTGTTAAGAGTTTTGGCTTCCTAGACCCGATTAATTACTTGACATTATTTTTTATGGGGAAATAAGATTTGGTCAGAGTGCGTTTTGGTTAGAGTCCATGATTGATAACCAAGAGCAGTTGAAAGATTGCAAGAATTTACATTTTGAACTCTTGGATCTTCAATCCCAGCCATTTATCAGATGTACTTGTGGACGTTTTTATGTTTTTTTTAATGAAAAGTTACCTCTTACTGTGTACTTTTTGCAAAAAAAACAAAACAAAATTTGGAGCAAGCATTCGGGATAAAAAAAACATAGAAATATTTTGTTACTCAAGTTTTTCCAACTTAAAAAATCAAGTTCATGTGACTTTTGGGAACTTTCTTTATTAGGTCAAATATACAAATATTTTTGTTGTATCAACAATAGAACTCAAAAAATCGAAGTATTTTTATATGTATTTCAAAGTTTTTTCTACATGTAAAACTGTACTAGAATGATAAAATATGTGTTTTGTGTTAAGAGTTTTGGCTTCCTATACCCGATTAATTACTTTACATTATTTCTTATGGGGAAATAAGATTTGGTCAGAGTGTGTTTTGGTTAGAGTCCATGATTGATAACCAAGAGCAGTTGAACGATTGCAAGAATTTACATTTTGAACTCTTGGATTTTAAATCCCAGCCATTTATCAGATGCACTTGTGGACTTTTTATGTTTTTTTTAATGAAAAGTTACCTGTTACTGTGTACTTTTTGCAAAAAAAAACCCAAAATTTGGAGCAAGCATTCGGGATAAAAAAAACATAGAAATATTTTGTTACTCAAGTTTTTCCAACTTAAAAAATCAAGTTCACGTGACTTTTGGGAACTTTCTTTATCAGGTCAAATAAACAAATATTTTTGTTGTATCAACAATAGAACTCAAAAAATTGAAGTATTTTTATATGTATTTCAAAGTTTTTTCTACATGTAAAACTGTAGTAGAACGATAAAATATGTGTTTTGTGTTAAGAGTTTTGGCTTCCTAGACCCGATTAATGACTTTACATTATTTTTTATGGGGAAATAAGATTTGGTCAGAGTGCGTTTTGGTTAGAATCCATGATTGATAACCAAGAGCAGTTGAAAGATTCCAAGAATTTACATTTTGCACTCTTCGATCTTCAATCCCAGCCATTTATCAGATGCACTTGTGGATGTTTTTATGTTTTTTTATGAAAAGTTACCTCTTACTGTGTACTTTTTGCAAAAAAAAACAACAAAATTTGAAGCAAGCATTCGGGATAAAAAAAAAAACATAGAAATATTTTGTTACTCAAGTTTCTCCAACTTAAAAGATCAAGTTCACGTGAACTTTGGGAACTTTCTTTATTAGGTCAAATAAACAAATATTTGAAGTATTTTTATATGTATTTCAAAGTTTTTTCTAAACTGTACTAGAACGATAAAATATGTGTTTTGTGTTAAGAGTTTTGGCTTCCTAGACCCGATTAATGACTTTACATTATTTTTTATGGGGAAATAAGATTTGGTCACAGTGCGTTTTGGTTAGAGTCCATGATTGATAACCAAGAGCAGTTTACAAGAATTTACATTTTGAACTCTTGGATCTTCAATCCCAGCCATTTATTAGATGTACTTGTGGATGTTTTTATGTTTTTTTTTTAATGAAAAGTTACCTCTTACTGTGTACTTTTTGCAAAAAAACAAAACAAAATTTGGAGCAAGCATTCGGGATAAAAAACAGAAATATGTTTTTGTTACTGAAGTTTCTCCAACTTAAAAGATCAAGTTCATGTGACTTTTGGGAACTTTCTTTATCAGGTCAAATAAACAAATATTTTTGAAGATTTGGTCAGAGTGCGTTTTGGTTAGAGTCCATGATTGATAACCAAGAGCAGTTGAAAGATTGCAAGAATTTACATTTTGAACTCTTGGATCTTCAACCCCAGCCATTTATCAGATGCACTTTTTATGTTTTTTTTTATGAAAAGTTACCTCTTACCGTGTACTTTTTGCGAAAAAAACATTTTTTTGGAGCAAGCATTCGGGATAAAAAAAAACATAGAAATATGTTTTTGTTACTCAATATTTTATCCTTTTTTTAAACTCTTAATGAATGTATGGACGCTCAAACAAAAAGTTTTTAAGTCCTTTCTGGTCTTTCCTAGTCTAGTTTCCCTGGTATGTACCTTAAGTGGTTAGTAAAAACCACCCCAGGAAAACCACTGGTACAATTGCCCATTTCTTTACATGGCACCAGACCTGGCTGGAGACATTTTGGGGGGACTGGTCGTCGATCTTCTTGACTCCAAATTGCTCCTGAAAGATTCTAAAAGAGTAATTTGCGGGCCGCCTTGAACCTCCTGTGATTAATTGGACACCGGGGAGCCTCATTGGGGAGGCAGAGCTGGCTCTCCTGCAGTTCGATGCCAGCGCCGTAATCAAAAGCACCTTTTGTGAGTTGAGTTTGTTTCTTCTCGGTCTGAGACCTCAAGTGAACTTTTGAAACATGACCCTCTGTGGTCTACGTTAGTACTCATTATGAGCTCAACTACTAGCATATCATGATTATTTTTTCATTGTACTTCTTTAAATAAGACAAAAAATTTGATGACTTCCCATTTAATTTATTTATTTTTTTCCACTAATTGAATTAAAATCTATCAATAGTGGAGGAAGTAAATCGATTGACTTTTTTGATCCTAAAGGAAATGCAAACATCCAGTCACATATAATATTATTAATATTAATAATAATCATTATCATTATGAATGAATGAATGAATTATCATGACCATTATCATTAATATTATATATATTAATATTATAGATACTATATATGAATTCATATTAATAAATTAATATATGTATATATATATATATACTATATATTAATATTTTAATATTAACATATATATTAATAATACAAGTATTTTTATAATACAATAATACAATAAAATAATAATGCTAATAATAATAAAAATAATTAATAATTAATTAATTAATAATAATAATAATAATAATAATCATCATCATCATCATCATTAATATCATATATATTAAATATTATATAATATTAATAAATAATAATACAATTGTTTTTATAATACAATAATAAGAAGATAATTAATAATACATTAATAATACATAGTAAAAAGAAGAAAAAATATAATAATAATCATCATCATCAGCATCATCATCATCATTAATGTATATATTAAATATTATATATATATATTAATAATACAATTGTTTTTATAATTCAATAAGAATATAATTAATAATACATTAATAATAAATTGTAAAAAGAAGAAATAATAATAATAATAATAATAATAATAATAATAATAATAATAATAATAATAATAATAATAATAATAATAATAATAATAATAATAATAATAATAATAATAATAATAATAATAACAATATAATAATAATCATCATCAATATTATATATATTAATATTATATATATATTAATAATACAATTGTTTTTATAATACAATAATAAGAATATCATTAATAATACATAGTAAAAAGAAAGAAAATATATTAAATAATAATAATAATAATAATACATTTTATTTTATAGTGCTTTTCAGAGTACTTTCAGGTGCTTTACAGTGGAAAAAGAAATACAAAATAAAGTTAAGTAGAAAAACAGAGTAAAAGATGCATTAAAATACAATATCTATACATTCACTCAGAGCTAAAACAAGGCTAAAAACAAGGCTAAAAACAAGGCTAAAGCGGGGCGGGGCACAGCAGTCCGGTATAAAAAGTTAGCATGCGGTGGGGTGGGGTCAAATAAAAGACATGTTTGCTATCAGGACCAACCATCAGCTGTTAACAGAAACACTCCATTTGTGTCCAAGTCATGCTGCCGGTCATTACTTTTTTATTTTTTTCCAATTTCTATTAAATGATTTAAACTGTGCGAGTCTCACCCGAGAGAGGAAGCGTGCAATGACTGACTTGTTTACTTACCTTCAGACGGCTGCAAGACTGCCCTTGGATGCTGCTATTTATTACCTCTGACGGCTCATTTAACCTTTTAGAGTCCCAAACCTGAATTTGAGGTGAATGTTTTTTTATCGCTGTGGTATTTTCAGCTTGTCAATTGTCTCGCCATGTTTTCACGTTGGAGCAGTATTGGGGGACGGAATCCTTATGTTGGACACCAGACACTTTTGCTTCTGCAGTGGTTTTATTTGCTGTGATATGTATTGGCGGTGTAAATCTTTCAAAATTCAGCCTGTTGAAGACGTTTAGTGAGCAACTTGTACTGTATAAGTAGAAGATTTTTAATATTAATATTTTCCCCATATTTTTCCCATGTGTGATTTTGTGTGTATATGGGGAAGAAATAATAATAATAATCAAAAGAAATAATAAAATACAATAATAATAGTAATAATAATTTGATTAAAACAATTGCAATCATCACAATTATGGTATCTTTAAATTTAAAATAAACTTTATAAATAAAAAATAAAAATTATAATAAATAATTTAATAATTAATTTATATAATGAATAATAATTAATAATGAATCACTCTGTTTATAGGTGTACATGTGCATTTTAGTTACAGTATATTATTGTATGTGTGATTTGTGTGTATATGGGGAAGAAATAATAATAGTAATAACCAAAAGAAATAATAAAATATAATAATAATAGTAATAATAGTTTTATTAAAACAATTGCAATTATCACAATTATGGTATCTTTTTAAATTTAAAATAAACTTTATAAATAAAAAATAAAAATTATAATAAATAATTTAATAATAAATTTATATAATAATAATAATTAATAATTAATCACTCTTTTTGTAGGCGTACATGTGCATTTTAGTTACAGTATATTCTATGCGTGATTTTGTGTGTATATGGGGAAGAAATAATAGTAATAATAATCAAAAGAAATAATAAAATATAATAGTTTTATTAAAACAATTGCAATTATCACAATTATGGTATCTTTTTAAATTTAAAATAAACTTTATAAATAAAAAATAAAAATATAATAAATAATAAATAATTAAATAATTAAATTATATAATAATAATAATAATAATAATAATAATAGTAATAATAATAATAATAATAATAATAATAATAATAATAATAATAATAATTAATCGCTCTGTTTGCAGGCATACATGTGCATTTTAGTTAAAGTATATTATTGTATTTGTGATTTTGTGTGGATATGGGGAAGAAATAATAATAACAATCAAAAGAAATAATAAAATATAATAATAGTAATAATAATTTTATTAAAATAATTGCAATTATTATTATGGTATATTTTTACATTTAAAATAAACTTTATAAATAAAACATAAAAATTATAATAAATAATAAATAATTTAGTAATCAAAGATTCATTTAATGTATTCAAATAATACTCTTTGAATAATATTTTTTCCACAAAAAAAATCCTCAAAATGACATCTACACCTTCGCCCTCATTAAAAGAAGAAAGAACAAACAACAACAACCACAAAAATCATATTTTGTCTCATATTACATTTGTGGGAAGTTATTACCTTTACAGTTTTTCACTTTCCCACATATGGAATAATTTCCTACAAATGTAATAGTTATTACATTTTTTACATGTTTACATTCACCCAAGATGATCATTACAACGTTTCATTAACAATATGATGAATCCAAATATTTTTAAATGAATTTTAGTCACTATTATTATTATTATTATTCCTATTGTGGTTGTGGTTTTTGACAGGCTTGTTTATATCCAAGGGGGTCCATCATGGACCTTTTATATCTCAGGATGCATTGTTATTTTTTGAATGTGGTAGTTTGTGAAGTAACGACGTCTTTTGATTGAGGGCGATGAACCAGATTATTGTCTCGGACGGCAGGCACTTTCTTTCATTGTTGCCACAAAATGAGATTCTCCAGCCAAGCAAGGACACCTCGACTCCTACGGGAGGGATTTTAACACCGCACAAGTTCACAATGTCGAGTGGAAGAGAAGAACGTTTTTGTTGTTGTACTCACTTTTTGTTACTTTTTTTTTTACTTAATGCAGACACAGGAGTAAAATCATCACTTAGCAACATTCAAAGGGTAGCTAAGAAATATACAAGACAAATCCAATAGGGTTTTATGTAAGAAAACAGCAATTACTTTAACTGTATTGTTACCAGTAGAACAGTTCATTGGTCAATGGCTGCCATGGTGACCTCTTTCAAAATAAAAGCTGCCTAGTGTCTTATAGTTTGATGTGTCTTATATATGTACTTATATATGTAGATCAGATGAACTCAGGCCCTGACTGCCGTCTTACACTCTCTTCACTCAGCTCAATTATTAGTTGTAGTGAGTTCCCAAGACCGGATCTTAACATGGGAGTAAAATCATCACTTAGCAACATTCAAAGGGTAGCTAAGAAATATATAAGACAAATCCAATAGGGTTTTATGTAAGAAAATAGTAATTACTTTAACTGTATTGTTGCCAGTAGAACAGTTCATTGGTCAATGGCTGCCATGGTGGCCTCTTTCAAAATAAAAGCTGCCTAGTGTCTTATAGTCCAGTGCGTCTTATGCCATTTTACACTCTCATTTCCTGCATGAAATTGGTCCTGCGGCAAGCCTCCCTGTCTAATTGTATATCAGAAGCACTTAGTACATCCAATTTGACTGTGAAGGACTTACGTGCCACATTGTCTCCGACTAAGTCATCAATAAAATGCATTCACAAAGTTTTTGAATTATTAGTATTCAAAGCAAAACAGTAATATAGCCAATAAACGGTGCCAGATGGTGTCCTGATAAGGGCAATTATGTGAGGAATTGGGTGCAGTATAATTGTTCCTGTGGCAATCAGCCACTGCTAGTCCTGTCATGATAACACCAATTATTATTCTCATACCAATTATTGCTGATTAATTTTATTATTGTCAACATTATTTTGACACAATTGTTTATTAATTTAATCATAATGTATGGCACGATAATGACACCAAAGCAATACACTTTAATTTTCGAAGATAATTTAATATTGTAATTATATTTTTTAAAATTATAATAAATAATTTAATAATAATAATAATTAACCGCTCTGTTTGTAGGTGTACATGTGCATTTTAGCTACAGTATATTATTGTATGTGTGATTTTTTGTGTATATGGGGAAGAAATAATAATAATAATAATAATCCAAAAAATTATAATAAATAATGTAATAATAATAATAATAATAATAATAATAATAATAATAATAATAATAATAATAATAATAATAATAATAATAATAATAATAATAATAATAATAATAATAATAATAATAATAATAATTAACCGCTCTGTTTTTAGGTGTACATGTGCATTTTAGTTACAGTATATTATTGTATGTGTGATTTTATGTGTACTATATGGGGAAGAAATAATAATAATAATAATAATAATAATCAAAATAAATAATAAAATATAATAATAATAGTAATAATAATTCTATTAAAACAATAGCAATTATCACAATTATGGTATCTTTTTAAATTTAAATATTGTAATTATATTTTTAAATTTTTAATAAAAATAAATTAAACACAGAAACAGCATATTAAAACAAAAAAGGCCAAAAAACAATGAAAATAAAATGGAATCTCAGTCTATTTTAGCACAAATGTCACTTAAATAAAAATCACAATTCTTACCAAAAATAATAAAAAAAGATCCTGTCTCTATTAGGAAAAAAAAACCCTTAAAATAATAAAATAATAATAATAATAATAAATAATAAAAACACACAATAATAAAAGCAGTAACTAAAATTGGGTATCAAATCTAAAAAAAAATTAAAATTAAAAAATATATAATACTATTTTGTCAAAATACACGATTTGTATGCAGCAAAATTAGTTCTTTAATACTTCTGCCAATTTGTAGGACTTATTCGTCTTATTTTTCACAAACACAAAATGAGGAGGCTGAAATTGCTATCAGATCGGGTTTTATACACAATCTGCTGGAAGAAAGACTTGTGTCAAACTGATTAGAATGTGTTCATCAGTCATGTAGCACAATACGAGACGCAGCCTTGAAAATAAAAAACATCTTTTTATTTGTTATTTTCCAAGTTCCACTTGAAGAAATACCGACTAATAAAGTGCGTAACTAGGAACACATCATTCTTATGTTACTTTTTATAGGCAGAATGTGTGCCAGATTTGTACCACCTGTCCGAGGGTTTTGCTTATGTTTTTTTTGTGTTACATAATTCATTCAAGTTCAGTTTCTGTGCATTCCTACAAAATAATAATAATAATAATAACTGCAACACAGATCGTTAAGGCTACCAGAATGGTATGTCCTTTCTGTATATGACTTCTACCAGGGGTCTCAAACATGCGGCCCGCGGGCCAAATGTGGCCCGCAGGACACTACTTTGAGGCCCCCGCCTTAATATGAAAGTTTAATGTTATATGGATGCTGTATGGTATCATGTACCCAGAAAAAAATTATTACGTTTGATTAATGTTCATGTTAAAGGTTCAATAACTGTTAATAGTTATCCTCCCTATCCGTGTGGAAGTGGTAAGTTTTTGGCGATTTAAGTTTAAAGGAAATAACTCGAAGGCTACCGTTTAGGTCGCTAGCGCTCTAGTTTGCGAGTTAGCATGTGTCTTTAGCATGTGTATTTGAGAACAGTGGAATGTTTTATCAGAGCTTTTATTGTAGAAAATTGGAACCAAAGCGACGTTTAAAATTTTTTTTTTAAAAAGTTTTTAATAAATGCGTTTTTTGTTTTTTTTTGGAAAACCTGTTGCGGCCCAGTCTCACCCAGGCCCTAGCTCCAGTGGCCCCCAAGTAAATTGAGTTTGAGACCCCTGCTGTATGGTATCATGTACCCAGAAAAAATTATTATGTTTGATTAATGTTCATGTTAAAGGTTATCCTCCCTATCCGTGTGGAAGTGGTAAGTTTTTGGCTATTTAAGTTTAAAGGAAATAACTTGAAGGACAGTGGAATGTTTTATCTGAGCTTTTCTTGTAGAAAACCAAGGCAAAATTTATTAATTTTTCCGTTTTTAATAAATTTTTTTTTTTTTTTTGGGGAAACCTGATGTGGTCTCGCCCAGTCTCGCCCAGACCCTAGCTCCAGTGTCCCCCAAGTAAATTGAGTTTGAGACCCCTGACTTAGGGTGTTCCATTGAATTGCCACCAAATTTGGTTCATACCTTTTGATTGATTGATCAAAAGTGGAATCGTGCAGGAATTGATTGTAGTTATTGTTGTGTTACGTTCGACTTGATTCCACTTACCTGTCACAAATGTGAATAACTGATGAAATATTTCTGAAGAGAAAGTTGATACGGACCCTGGCAACACTGCGATTGATCTCCCACGGTGCGTTCACGGATTGTAAAATATGAACTGATTTTTCCAACTTGGAGAAGTACCTCACGACTGAGATTTACTGCCGTATGCACCTCAGTCTTTGGATCGCTAGACATGCTTTTTCATAGAGATACGTAGATCTGGGAATGGATGGATGAACGTATAGATTTATGGGGGATACTGGACAGCATGTTACCGCACAGGTTTATCTGATTTTAACGTCTTTGATATGCCCCATGTAAATGCAATCGACTGAAACCAAAGCACCCTTAACAAAAAACATGATGTACAATAATGAGTTCGACAACGGAGTTCAGTCCTATCATTATTTTTTCACATTTCATGATCATTGTAATTAAAACAATAACACAAAAAAATAAATAAAACATGAATTGAACAATACAAGCAGTTGATGTTTGCTAAATACAAGGATGAAGAGTCTTGAACCAGTCATGATGTGCTATATATATCACTATATTGACACTTACTATGGTACACATTATGTCATTGGATGCTCATATCACCTTGTACTTTGGTATGTGACAAAAAATTAAAAAAGTAAAATTAAATTAAAAAAAAAAAACTAACTTAAATTATATTAGGAAGGCAGGAAGTCAACAAATGTAAATGAAAAATGTACGCAAACCAAGACAAAACTTCCACTGTTAACCAAAAACATGCAAACCAGGGAATCCGCTAACTGAGGTCCCACTGTATTAATTTAACAGGTAAAAAAAACACAAAGAAAGATTTTTAGATATTTATTTACGAGATTTTCCCCAAGACATCGTTAAGTCAAGACACCGATTACCCTTTCATGTCCGAAGTTAAACCCAAAAAAATAAAAATAAAAATAACAAAAAATAAATAAATAAAATAAAGTAATTTTTTTTAACTTTTTTTCAGGTAAAAAAAAACACAAAGAAAGATATAACCCCCCCCCCCCACCAAAAAAATAAAATAAAAATAACCAAAAATAAAAAAAACCTTAAACTGTATTATGGAAAGCAGGAAGTGAACAAATGTAACAGTTACTGGTTGTCCTTTGTCATTTCATGGCAAAATGTGGTCATAAATTCGTTTTTAATTAATTAATTAACTAACTAATTAATTAACTTTGGACACATACATTTCTGTATTAATGTTTCAATACATGATGAAAAAAAAACAAATACATTTACTTGGTTTGGTTTCAATAAACTGTGACAAACCTTAAAACATATTAGGAAAGCAGGAAGTGAACAAATGTAACAAAAATAAAAATTAAATAAAAAATAATTTAATTTAATTTAATTTAATTTAATTTAATTTAATTTAATTTAATTTAATTTAATTTAATTTAATTTAATTTAATTTAATTTAATTTTATTTTATTTTATTTTATTTTATTTTATTTTATTTTATTTTATTTTATTTTATTTAATAAAAAAAAAAAAACTTAAACTATATTAGGAAAGCAGGAAGTGAACAAATGTAACAGTTAGTGATTGTAAAAGTACCAGATGGAGGGGTAGGATTTAATAAGCTTTGCTTCTTCCTACTCCTTTTGGACATGTGGAACTGGGAACTGATTATGGGATGCACTCAATTGTAATCTGATGCATGTTCAAACGAAATAAAACCAATATTTTGTATTGTTCCGCATGTTAAGACCAAAATAGCACAGCACAAAAAAACCCTTCATCTTGTATACTTTTGTAAGTACGCTTGAGAACCACAGTGGTGCTCTATTAGTGTTTGCCATCCTAAAAGGTCTTCTTCCCTTGGCTGCGTCTTTTTGTTCGCTTGACAGATTCCAGTGTCGTATAGAAATGGAAAAAGGAATTATTTAACAGGCAAAACCTAAAACGAGTCGAGCCCTCGGGATCCAGAGAAAAGAAAAAGGAGAGGCGGAGGGAGTTGAGACGAGCCTAAAAATACATGGAAATAACTTCTCATGCTCCTGTCTTTATCTCTACATAACCCCCCCCCCCCCCCCTCTTTAATTGGGCAAGCAGTAGCGATGCACACTATGAAATGTCAGGTATGACACAAAAAATACCAGCATATTATTGACAGGTAAGAAAAACACATACTGTAGAATGACAAGTGCTATGGGGAATAATAATAATAATAATAACTCTAAACACACATCATTCCCTTTTAAGGGAGTGCTCCCTTAGTTAACATAGATGTTATTTTTTACACTCTTAAGTCCGTTTTATGTTGTATTTTTTTTATTTTTGCAGTTATTTTTGGTAATAGTAATGTTTTTTTTAATTTGAACATGCATCAGATTACAATTGAGTGCATCCCATAATAAGGTCACAGTTCCACATGTCCGAAAGGAGTAGGAAGAAGCAAAGCTTATTAAATCCTACCCCTCCATTTGGTACTTTTACAATTAGTAACTGTTACATTTGTTCACTTCCTGCTTTCTAAATTAAATTAAATTAAATTAAATTAAATTAAATTAAATTAAATTAAATTAAATTAAATTAAATTAAATTAAATTAAATTAAATTAAATTAAATTAAATTAAATTAAATTAAATTAAATTAAATTAAATTAAATTAAGAGATACCTACAACAAGAGCAAACTGTTACATTTGTTTACTTCCTGCTTTCCTAATATAGCTTAAGTTTTTTGTTTTAATTTATTTAATTTAATTTTATTTATTAATTTTATTTATTTATTTTTAAAATTTGATTTAATTAAATTAAATGTTACATTTGTTCACTTCCTGCTTTCCTAATTTAATTAAATTAAATTAAATTTAATTTAATTAATTAAATTAGGAAAGCAGGAAGTAATTACATTTAATTAAATTTATTTAAATTAGGAAAGCAGAACGTTTTTAAAAAAATTAAATTAAATTAAATTAATTTTTTTATTTAATTTTTATTTTTGTTACATTTGTTCACTTCCTGCTTTCCTAATATGTTTTAAGGTTTATCACAGTTTATTGAAACCAAACCAATTAAATTTATTTGTTTTATTTTTAAAACTTATTTTTGTATTATTTTTTTTTATCATGTATTGAAACATTAATACAGACATGTATCTGTCCAAAGTTAATTAATCAATTAGTTAGTTAATTAAAAATGAATTTATCGCAACATTTTGCCATGAAATGACAAAGGACAGGATAATGGCATGCCAATAATGCATCAAACGAAATAAAAAAAATTAAATAAAAAAATGGCACTTAATAAGATAATATTTAATCAGATATTTTGCTTACAAAGCCTCAATTTTGCTTCAAATTTTGCAACCCACTTTTGGGTCCCAAACCACCAGTTGACAACCAACTCGGGAACCAACCTCTCACTTGAATTATGATTCCGGTGAATGCCAAATATTGCCTCTTGCACATGACCTCTTGCGCAAAATTGTGATGCGTGTCACTTTACCACTTCCACAATCTCACATATCTTCAAGTGTGTCTAATCCGGAAAGAGTAATTATTTTTTTCACATTTTCAGTTGGCCTTGTACATAAAAATATATCCAGCTATGAAACATGAAATCTCCTTAAAATGAACCCAAGAGCTAGTTCCTGAGGTTAAATGCTAAATGTGTTAGCATGTTGGTAAACATTGTCACTCCTGAAAGAGTGAGATGTTAAAGGGAAATGTAACTTCCAGACCGTACACTTTCATCCGCGCGGCGTTCAGCTGAACCGCAGCATGAAATAGAACCAAATGACTTCTTGGCTTTGCATTTGACAGGGGTAGGGGGGTGGGGGGTGGGGGTGGGGGGGTACTGAATAAATAAATGTCACATCTCCAGCTCAGTTTTTCCACATTATCAACTACTTCCCTTCTGTTATAGGTCTATTCTATTCTTATTAAGTCTTTCCAGTCAGCTTTTTTCTTACGGAAACCAGATATTGAACATTTTCACGAGGCACCTGTTTTGTCTTTGTGGTCGCAAGCCATCGTTGACCAGACGTTGGATGTGTCACGGCAAGTGGAAAAGCTGTTACTTGGATACCAGAGGCCAGTGCCGCTGGTTTCGTACCAGTTGACACTAAGTGCTTAGTCTGACACACGAACGCACCGCTGCATATGCTGCGTGTCTGCAGTTTATTTGTGCTTTGTTAAATGTTAGCCTTTAAGCGGCACTTAGGGGAACCTCGGTTAGTGAACGCCCTGGTTAGCATGCTTTATGGTTCATGTCGGTTTATGTACATTTTCAGGTTCATTATTGTTTTGTCATGTTCCACATGTTAATATTAATAACAATATTATTATTAATAATAATAATGATAATGATAATAATAATAATAATAATTATTATTATTATTATTATTATTATTAATGATATTAATGATATTATTATTATTATTAATATTAATAATAGTCATTATGTTATTAGAGTTTTAAATAAATAAAAAAATACTAAATAAATAAATGTGATACCCATTATGTCATTGTATGGCCATATCACCTCATACTGTGGTATGTGACAAAAATAATAAAATTAAATAAAATTAAAAAAAACAAAAATTAATAACATAAAGTAAAAAAAAACTTGAATTATATTAGGAAAGCAGGAAGTGAACACATGTAACAGTTACATTTACAAGAAGCTTGTACTTGGTTTGGTTTCAATAAACTGTGACAAACCTTAAAACATTTTAGGAAAGCAGGAAGTGAACAAATGTAACAAAAATAAAAATTTAATTAATGTATTAAAATTTTATTTTATTTTATTTTATTTTATTTTATTTTATTTTATTTTATTTTATTTTATTTTATTTTATTTTATTTTATTTTATTTTATTTTATTTTATTTTATTTTATTTTATTTTATTTTATTTTATTTTATATAATTTTAAAAACCTTAAACTATATTAGGAAAGCAGGAAGTGAACAAATGTAACGGTTACTAATTGTAAAAGTACCAAATGGAGGGGTAGGATTTAATAAGTTTTGCTTCTTCCTACTTCTTTTGGACATGTGGAACTGTGAACTGATTATGGGATGCACTCAATTGTAATCTGATGCATGTTCAATTCCCATTCCCATTCCCATTGTTCATTGGTTGGATGCTTAACATTGAAGTAGCTGCATTGAAGGCCATGGACATCCATGTTGATGTTCTGCTTTGCTCATCACCACCTCATTTATGGAACAGACTTTCTTTGTCTCATCTGGAAAAGCTCAAAATAGTTGTGTGTATGATATATGAAAATATGAAAAAAATGGCACATATTAATGCATGCATGCTTCTTTTCCTCTTCGGTTTTCTTCAGTTTATTGCCTCTTTAGCTTCTGCTTTTAGCAGCATGTGACATCATTGTTTTGTAACCTTTTTTTTTTTTTACAATTTGCTCCAAATTCAATCTGAGGAACCGATCTGAGTCCCTGTTTTCCTTCGTCTGCTTGACAGGCTGCTGCAGGCGAGCCCGGCGGGACCGTTTCCTCTCGTTTCCAACCACATCTGAGCAGGTAAGGAATGACGCCATGTTTTTGGATCCGTAGCTTCCAGTGGTTTATTCGTGCTGTTATTCTTCCTCAACTGGTTTGGCTGTGGGTGAGTGGGGGGGGGGGGGTGAGAAGCTGGTGCTGTCTTTTCCAGCAGTTGTCTGCAGCTGTGTGCTGGGCTAATGCCACTTTTAGTCTCCATTCGATGCCCTTTCTCTCCCACTCAGGCCTGACAAAATGATCCAGGAAATCGAGTGTAATTTGCTGAGGCATAGCAAACGAACATGAGGTGCATTCACAGACATCGGGTCATGACATCATTCGTTTTTCCTCATAGACATAGACACGCAACACAATGAAAATGACTCCATGACTGACTTTTAGTCCCAATTCCACCAGTTGGGAACCACTGCTTGGGAACTTGGGAACTAATTTGATGCTGAGAATGCAAAGTCACTTAATCTGGGGCAAATAATAATCATAATAATAATGTTAATAATACTATTACTATGACTACCACCACTGCAAGCAATAATAATATCATTAATAATACTAATAATGATCATAAAACAATAATAATTATTATAATTAACAATAATTATAATTAATAATATTGAATAATAATACAATATACTATTCATATTTAATATGATATAATTATAATCAATAATAATAATTATAATAATAGTATTATTATTAATATAATAATAATAATAATCGTCATCGTCAATGCCATGGTTATTAATAATCATAAATAATAGTTATTATGATGATTATTATGATTATTGTTATCATAATAGTCATAATATATTATTAATATATAATATAATATACTTATAATCAATAATAATAATATAATAATAGTATTATTATTAATATAATAATAATAATCATCATCATCATCATCGTCAATACCATGGTTATAAATAATCATAAATAATAGTTATTATGATGATTATTATGATTATTGTTATCATAATAGTCATAATAATGATTATTAATATTATGATATTATAATAACCAACATTAAAACCAATATTATAATAATCCTATTATT